>NC_091985.1:65218678-65556535 GCF_044704955.1 Pristiophorus japonicus
CTGCTGTATATGTTCCACGTCTCTGAGCCACATAGGACAGGTATCAGAGGGCTCAGATAACCTGTAGATAGTACATACTGCAGCCACATTGTGTTGGTGGTGGGGAGGGGTGGATAGTGAGTCCAATGCCAAGCGAACTGCTCTGTCCCAGCTGGAGTTGAGTTTCTAGAGTGTAGTTGCAGGTGCACCCATCCAGGTGAAAGGTCGTGAGGTGAGCCGCTTAGTGCGGAGTACATAGCGCCTGCTTTGTAGCCAAATTGTTGAAATGGCTGTTCAGTTTAAGATTCTGGCCAGTGTTGATCCCCAAGATGTTCATGCCAAGGATAAGTATATCCATGTTTGTAATATACTTATGCTTTAAGAACAACCACCTTAAAGAGCTTGAGCAGTCCCCTGCTAGGTAACTAGAAATTCTTTGATCTATGTGGCCATCTGGTGGACAATTACTGAAAATGAGACAATTAGTCAGAAGGTAAAAGTGTTAATTGGTAGTGCGATTCTCCATATAACTATAATGCAGAATGCTTGAATTTGCATGGGATAGGGGAGATAATTAATTTTTAATTGTACATTTTATTACAGAAACTTTTACATAATATACACAATGCATAACTAGTTCCTTTGGGACAACTGTTTTTGAGGCATTTAAAATTCATATTATCTACTCATCATTCCCTAACCAGGAGTGTGCACGTAACCTAATCTTACCTTAAATTATTCAGTGGGAATTTGTCAAAAATGATCTGGGGGACTTGTCTGATATTTTGTGATTCCTTGTACAGTTGTACCTGGCTTCCACTTGGGCATTCTCCTTACTCACAGACTTGAGATTAGGAACAACAACTTGCCTTTAACATCTTAAAACATCCCAAAGCGCTATGCAAAATTTGACACAGGGCCACATAAAGAGATATTAGGAAAGGTGACCAAAAGCTTGGTCAAAGAGGCAGGTCTTCAGGGAGGGGAGAGGTAGAGAGGCAAAGAGGTTTAGGGAGGGAATTCCAAAGATTAGGGCCTCGGCCACCAATGGAGCAGCAATGAAAATCGGGATGCTCAAGAGGCCAAAATTGGAGGAACAGAGAAATCTTGGAGTGAACCTAACAATTAGATGAATTGTAACCTTTCTTACACTCTTAACTTACAACAATTTCATTCATCTATAAAAAATGAATCAATTCTATCAACCACCTTATTTAAATAATTTGCACCTGCACCACTGTAAGCAACAGGATAACTAGATGATAACAATATAAATTAATTCACTTAATATCTATATCATACCATGTGTGTTTATTCTCTAGGCTGAACGCATTGGATACAGCAAAGGCTATGGGCCCCGACAACATCCCAGCTGTCGTGTTGAAGACTTGTGCTCCAGAACTAGCTGCACCTCTAGCCAAGATGTTCCAGAACAGCTACAACTCTGGCATCCACCCGACAATGTGGAAGACTGCCCAGGTATGTCCAGTCCACAAATAGCAGGACAAATTAAATCCGGCCAATTACTGCCCCATCAGTCTACTTGCAATCATCAGCAAAGTGATGGAACGTGTCGTCGAAAGTGCTATCAAATGGCACTTACTCACCTACAACCTGCTCACCGATGTTCAGTTTGGGTTCCACTCCAGAAATTATTACAGCCTTAGTCCTAACATGGACAAAAAATCTGAATTCCATAGGTGAGGTGAGAGTGACTGCCCTTGACATCAGGCAGCATTTGACTGAGTGTGGCATCAAGGAGCCCTCGTAAAATTGAAGTCAAGGGGAATCAGCAGGAAAACTGGCTGAAGTCATACCTAGCAGAAAGGAAGATGGCTCTGGTTGTTGGTGGACAATTATCTTAGCCCCAGGACATCACTGCAGGATTTCATCAGGGCAGTGTCCTAGGCCCAACCATCTTCAGCTGCTTCATCAATGACCTTCCCTTTATTATAAGGTTAGACTTCGGCTGTCAAGCGGCAAGCAACATTTGCCCCACTCAAGTGCTAGGCAATGACTATCTACAACAAGAGAGAGTCTAACCACCATTCATTGACATTCAACGGCATTACCATCACCAAATCCCCCACAATCAACATCCTGGGGGTCATCACTGATCAGAAACTCAACTGCACATCACATAAATACTGTAGTACAAGAGCAGATCAGAGGTTGTGTACTCTTTGGCGAATGTCTCAACACCTGACTCCCAAAAGTCATCTAAAAGTCACAACAGCAACAACAACTTGCATTTATATAGCACCTTTATCGTAGTAAAATGTCCCAAAGCGCTTTACAGGAGTATCATAAGACAAAGGGGGAGAAATTTGGTTGGGCCTCGTTTGGGGAGGTAACCCAGGCGGAGCGGGAATTTTAGTGGCTTAAAAAAGTTTGCGCTCTCTGTCCAGAAATTCGTCAGAATCGGTGAGGAGCTGACAGGGGTGCTAAATCAGCCGTTGCACTACAACTGGGGGGGGTGGGGGAGGGGGGGCCAATAACAAAAGTTTGGTTGGTAAATTTGGCGGACCCATTGCGCATGTGCGGAGCTCTGTGCCAAACCCCGGGAACAGCCGACTCAAAGACATGGCAACTCAAGTATAAGCATGTGCACTTCAAGACTCTCACTCACCTGAGACCGGGTGGTTGGATGCAGAGGCAGGTCAACAACATGCGACCCGCTTCTTGGCCGCGGCCCTTGAGGCGCTCCTGGAGGCTGTGGAATGGCGCCAAGATGCCCTGCTGCCTGGAAGGGGCGAAGGCCATCCCCCAGAGTCTTCAGCGGGCTGTGGCGGGAGGTGGCACAGTACGTCTCTGCCCGCGACATGGTGCCCAGGACCGCCACTCAATGTCGGAAGAAATTCAATGACCTGACTAGAGTCTTTAGGGTGAGTACCCGTTACATTATCCTTTATGTGAGCCACACTGCTTGACACTGCCCACACCTTGTGTGTGTGTGTGCCAGGTCATGATCCTCATTGTTGTAGACACCCTCAAAGCTCTCTACAGCCTCCCCATCCAAGCGTCTCTCACCTTCTAGCTCCCAACTCAGTCGGAGGACACCAACAAGACTTTTTGGGGCCGAAATTGCCCCCCGACCGAAATGGGGCGCACCTACTGATATAAATTATTTTTCTCTTTCCCAATCCATGCGTCAAGTGAAATTGAGGTCTTTTTTTCTCTGTGCGGTGTTTCGGGGGGCTGAGGGGTGGAAGTCATTCGGGAGCGGGGCGGATGGTGGGCGGTCAGCACGGTGACGCATCACAACATCCCTCCTCTTCAATTAAAGGGGAGGGTCTCTGTGAGCTCTGCACAAAGTTTAGTTGGTCCCACTGAGTGGTGGCCAATCCGCTTCCGCGGGGCGGAAAGGTGGTCGCCGCCGGTCGGTAAGGGATTGGCCCGTGCCCAACAGGACGAGAACAGGGGTGGGGCATTAGCGTGCACCGCAACAAAAATAAAGGAGGGCAATTTCTCAAATGTCGGCACCTCCGCCCTGACTGAGCAGTAGGTGCTCACTGACCCGTTATCAACAGCTCTTAAAAAAGGGGAAATTTCGGCCCCTTCAACTCTCACAATGCCTTCAGCATCACACTTACTTGTAGCTCCTTGTGCCCAGACCCCACCATTTACACATCCACTGTGAGCTGTCACGCAAGCTGAGATGCAGACATTCACACCTTGCGACATCTGTAGTGAGTACTTACTATATTCAATTCTTAGAAGTGACCTATTAATGACAATTCATCATCATAGGTAGTCCCTCAGAGTCAAGGAAGACTTGCTTCCACTCTGAAAGTGAGTTCTTAGATGACTGTACAGTCCAATATGGGAATTACAGTCTCTGTCACAGGTGGGATAGACAGTCGTTGGAGGAAAAGGTGGGTGGGGAGTCTGGTTTGCTCCTTCCGTTGTCTGCGCTTGCTTTCTGCATGCTCTCAGCGATGAGACACGAGGTGCTCAGCGCCCTCCCGAATGCTCTTCCTCCACTTAGGGCAGTCTTTGGCCAGGGATTCCCAGGTGTCGGTGGAGATGTTGCACTTTATCAAGGAGGCTTTGAGGGTGTCCTTGAAATGTTTCCTCTGCCCACCTGGGGCTCACTTTCTGTGTAGGAGTTCCGAATAGAGTGCTTGCTTTGGGAGTCTTAATAAGAACATAAGAACATAAGAATTAGGAACAGGAGTAGGCCATCTAGCCCCTCGAGCCTGCTCCGCCATTCAACAAGATCATGGCTGATCTGGCCGTGGACTCAGCTCCACTTACCTGCCCGCTCCCCATAACCCTTAATTCCCTTATTGGTTAAAAATCTAGCTATCTGTGATTTGAATACATTCAATGAGCTAGCCTCAACTGCTTCCTTGGGCAGAGAATTCCACAGATTCACAACCTTCTGGGAGAAGAAATTCCTTCTCAACTCGGTTTTAAATTGGCTCCCCCGTATTTTGAGGCTGTGCCCCCTAGTTCTAGTCACCCCGACCAGTGGAAACAACCTTTCTGCCTCTATCTTGTCTATCCCTTTCATTATTTTAAATGTTTCTATAAGATCACCCCTCATACTTCTGAACTCCAACAAGTAAAGACCCAGTCTACTCAATCTATCATCATAAGGTAATCCCTCCATCTCCGGAATCAGCCGAGTGAATCGTCTCTGTATCCCTTCCAAAGCTAGTATATCCTTCCTTAAGTAAGGTGACCAAAACTGCACGCAGTACTCCAGGTGCGGCCTTACCAATACCCTATACAGTTGCAGCAGGACCCCCCTGCTTTTGTACTCCATCCCTCTCGCAATCAAAGCCAACATTCCATTCACCCTCCTGATTACCTGCTGCACCTGCAAACTAACTTTTTTTGGGATTCATGCACAAGGAGATACGCTCGCGGCCTTCCGCGAGAGGTGGGCACCGGAGGGACTGGAGTGCATCATCATGCCCGGCAACCAAATTTTAATTTGATTTTACGTTTTAAAGTTTAATTTGTTTTAATTGCCGGTGCTTTTAGTGTCCCCTTCCCTTGTATAGGGGGCACTGGGGAAAAAAGGTGATTTTAGTGCCCAAAAAAACCCCCCCAAAAAAAAGAAAAACACAAAAAAAAAGGAAAAAAAAAAAGGGCCTTGTAAATGTCTGGTGTGTCATCCAGGTGGGGTGGCACGGTTTAATGTTTTATGTTTTATAGGTAGACTCTAAAAGAGTTTCATGCACAAGGACCCCCAGGTCCCTCTGCACCGCAGCATGTTGTAATTTCTCCCCATTCAAATAATATTCCCTTTTACTGTTTTTTTTTCCCAAGGTGGATGACCTCACATTTTCCGACATTGTATCCATCTGCCAAACCTTAGCCCATTCGCTTAACCTATCTAAATCTCTTTGCAGCCTCTCTGTGTCCTCTACACAACCCTCTTTCCCACTAATCTTTGTGTCATCTGCAAATTTTGTTACATTACACTCTGTCCCCTCTTCCAGGTCATCTATGTATATTGTAAACAGTTGTGGTCCCAGCACCGATCCCTGTGATTTCCAACCCAAAAAGGACCCATTTATCCCGACTCTCTGCTTTCTGTTAGCCAGCCAATTTTTGATCCATGCTAATACATTTCCTCTGACTCCGCGTACCTTTATCTTCTGCAGTAACCTTTTGTGTGGCATCTTATCAAATACCTTTTGGAAATCTAAATACACCACATCCATCGGTACACCTCTATCCACCATGCTCGTTATATCCTCAAAGAATTCCAGTAAATTAGTTAAACATGATTTCCCCTTCATAAATCCATGTTGCGTCTGCTTGATTGCACTATTCCTATCTAGATGTCCCGCTATTTCTTCCTTAATGATAGCTTCAAGCATTTCCCCCACTACAGATGTTAAACTAACCGGCCTATAGTTACCTGCCTTTTGTCTGCCCCCTTTTTTAAACAGAGGCGTTACATTAGCTGCTTTCCAATCCAATGGTACCTCCCCAGAGTCCAGAGAATTTTGCTAGATTATAACGAATGCATCTGCTATAACTTCCGCCATCTCTTTTAATACCCTGGGATGCATTTCATCAGGACCAGGGGACTTGTCTACCTTGAGTCCCATTAGCCTGTCCAGCACTACCCCCCTGGTGATAGTGATTATCTCAAGGTCCTCCCTTCCCACATTCCCGTGACCAGCAATTTTTGGCATGGTTTTTGTGTCTTCCACTGTGAAGACCGAAGCAAAATAATTGTTTAAGGTCTCAGCCATTTCCACATTTCCCATTATTAAATCCCCCTTCTCATCTTCTAAGGGACCAACATTTACTTTAGTCACTCTTTTCCATTTTATATATCGGTAAAAGCTTTTACTATTTGTTTTTATGTTTTGCACATGTTTACTTATGTCAGGCTTGTCTTGTGTCAGGCATGCGAACAATGTGGCCCACCCAACGGAGCTGGTCGAGTGTGGACAGTGCTTCGATGCTGGGGTTGTTGGCCTGATCGAGAACACTGACGTTGGTGCGTTTGTCCTCCCAGGGGATTTGCAGGATCTTGCGGAGACACATCGTTGGTGGTATTTCTTCAGCGATTTCAGGTATCTACTATATATGGTCCACATCTCTGAGCCATACAGGAGGCCGGGTATCACTGCAGCCCTGTAGACCATGAGCTTGGTGCCAGATTTGAGGGCCTGATCTTTGAAGACTCTCTTCCTCAGGCGGCCGAAGGCTCTGCTGGCGCACTGGAGGCGGTGTTGAACCTCATCGTTGACGTCTGCCCTTGCTGATAATAGGCTCCCAAGTTATGGAAAGTGGTCCACGTTTTCCAGTGGCTTACAGGTGTTGCATACCAGTAGCTACAGACCCAAAGACAACATCTTGTTTTGCTCATTGCAGGCCAAGCTCACCCACAACAGGCGAGAGCAGGAGCGGACGGGAGGAGTGGAGCCAGGCCTCCAAAACTTCACGCCATTGAGGAGCGAGGGCCTGCCCTCATGGGCCCAGCAATCAGAGCAGTGGCGTTCGGAGAGGCAGAGCCGCCACAACACACTGACGGTTTGTCAATGAGATGTTCGCTTTCTGTGACACCCCCAACCCTTCATCCCACATGCCTTACAACATGTATCTGAAAAATAATGATGCCCCCCTCCTTCTTCCCTTCCTGCCCCCTCCCCAACTGTTACCCGCATTTATGTTGCTTTGTGCTTACAGATGATGAACCAAATATGCCCGTCAGCCAGCATCCTCACACAAGGGGGAGGATGAGAAAGATGTCGGGATGTGTGTGGCCACCGACTGGGACCCGACACTGGTGCCCGTGAGTGGGATTCACCAGCTTGGTGGAGGACACCAGCAACTTCCGGGGTTTCCCAAATGCTGACACTCCTGGACCCAGTGGCCTGCAACAACATGCAGCGCGAGGGGAAGCTTGGGGGCCAGCTCTCCGGAGGGTAAGTCGGCCCAGGAGTCCTGCAGAGAGTCAGGCAGATGGGGACCTCGATTAGGAGGCTCTGAACAGGGAGTCACTGCAGGTGCACCGTGAGATGATGTGTGCACTAGGGACTGTGCTGCAGAGCGTAGCTGCGCAAAGTGCAAGTGTGTTGGAGGCTGCCTTCAGCATGGGCCGCGTCTCCCAGCTGTCCACTGAGACCATCCTTACCTGTCTGTGTTGTGTATGCAGACTATGGATGTACTCTCTGTGTAGTCACCGTGTGGTTGCATAAGATGGAGACTTGTTTACCTGATGTACTTTCAATAAGGTTTACACTGTGTGTATATATGCTGGCACCACTAAAGGGTACAACTGGGGATGTTGCACTTTATCAGGGAGGCTTTGAGGGTGACCTTGTACCGTTTCCTCTGCCCACCTTTGGCTCGTTTGCCATGAAGGAGTTCCGAGTAGAGCACTTGCTTTAGGAGTCTCATGTCTGGCATGCGAACTATGTGGCCTGCCCAGTGGAGCTGATCGAGTGTGGTCAGTGCTTCAATGCTGGGGATGTTAGCCTGGACGAGGATGCTGATGTTGGTGCGCCTGTCCTCCCAGGGGATTTGTAGGATCTTGCGGAGACATCGTTGCTGATATATCTCCAGCGACTTGAGGTGTCTACTGTACATGGTACATGGTCTGAGCCATACAGGAGGGCGGGTATTACTACAGCCCTGTAGACCATGAGCTTGGTGGTAGATTTGAGGGTCTGGTCTTCGAGCACTCTTTTCCTCAGGCAGCCGGAGGCTGCACTGGCGCACTGGAGGCTATTTAACTTGAAGCCCTATCTACAGCCCTAGTTATTCAATTTGCCAAGGCACTGGTCCCACCATGGTTCAAGTTAAGCCCGTCTCAATGGAACAGAGCTCTCTTTCCCCAGTACTGGTGCCAGTGCCCCATCAATTGAAACCCATTTCTCCCACACCAATCTTTGAGCCACGCAATCATCTCTGATCTTATTGATCCTATGCCAATTTGCTTGTGGCTCAGGTAATAAGCCAGAGATTCTTACCTTTGTGGTTCTGCTTTTTAATTTAGCCCCTAGCTGCTCATACGCTTTCAGCAGAGCCCTTTTCTTTGTCCTACCTATGTCGTTGGTACCTATGTGGACTACGAAAACTGGATTGATCCCCTCCCACTCCAAGTTCCTCTCCAGCCCAGAGATGTCCTTAACCCTGGCACAGGGCAGGCAACACAGCCTTCAGGACTCACGCTCTCGGTTGCAATGAACAATATCTAACCCTCTAACTATACTGTCCCCTACCACTACTACATTTGTTTTTATTCCCTCAACTTGAATGGCCCCCTGTACCATGGTGCTGTGGTCAGTTTGCTCATCCTCCCTGCAGTCCCTGCTCTCGTCCACACAGGGAGCAAGAATGACTGCAAGTACATCATATCTGTTGGACAAGTGCAAGGGCTGAGGCTCCTCCAATGCTACCTTCTTGATCCCCATACCTGCCTCACTCGTAGTCACACCCTCCTGTCCCTGACCACGGACCAAATTTGAAATATTTAACCTAATGGGTGTGACTGCCTCCTGAACAAAGTGTCCAGGTAACTCTCCCCCTCCCTGGAGCTCGGACTCCAGCTCAACCACTCTGAGCTGAAGTTCCTCGAGCTGCCAACACTTACTGCCGATGTGGTCACCATGCATCACACTGGTCAAATTTGTATCGCATAATACTCCTGTAAAGCTCCTTGGGATATAAATACAAGTTGTTGTTGTTGTTGCCGGTGTCCACCAGCTCCCACATGCTACAGCTGCAACACATCGCCTGCCCTGCCATCTCTATTGTATTTTATTTAACTAATTAATTAGGTTTTCAAGGTTTGAAATATCAATGATCTATTTATAGTTTTTAATCTGTAATCACGGTTCTTAATTTAAACCAATGCCCAAGTTTAGAAAGAGAGAAATACTCACCAACCAATCACTTCTGTCCTGTGACATCACACTTTGATTTTTATGGGGAGCAATCAATATATATGTGACCTCAAGCAAGTTATGTATCTGATTGATCAAAGTGGAAAATTAAAAATATGTTTTTCTCTCTCTTATATCTTTAGCCGACACTACAATTTGCAAAAGCGATTCTCCCGGCCCCAATCTTAAAAGGATTTGTTCCACAATTCTGGACCCCAATGGCGGACATCCTTACCCAGAATGCACTGCTTACGCGAATATGCCTATCCATTTTAAAGTCGAGTCATGGCTGCTCATCTCTGTGACTCTTTTGCCTAAGAAAGAGAGTGACGCTGCATCTTTCCTCTCCCAGCACCCAGGGGAGTTCTCATCGCCGCCTTAGACACGGGAATAGAGCCTGGAGCTCCAGGTAATGCGATTGTAGTTCAGGCCTTGCGAAGCCTCGTGCTCCCGTACTCTGCACACTAAAAAGAGAACATCTCTCATGACAGAGGCCCCACAGAATCGAGCCATGTAGAATTTCAGTACAACATGTAATCAATCGCTCAATAATTTCATTCATTTAGTAACAGTAGTTACACTACAATTTGTGTATTTAAGATATCTGAATTTATGTTTATGTTTATGCAACGTTCCCTCTCATTTTCTTTTTGTGCGCTGTCCCTTTAAGTTTGCTGCGCAGCCACGCCTGTGCAGTATCTCTTCCAGCGGCAGGAGCTGGTGAATGGCCTGCGCGGGGCCTCGTGATTGGTGCGTGACCGTGCGGCTGGGCACCTTAGAGGGAACATTGGTGGGCGGCCCTCAACAGTTCACCAAAACTTGTTAAGTGGCCCTCCAGCCCAAATAATTGCCCACCCCTGCTCTAGAAACATATACAGGGATACTCCCGATGGAAAACCCATTGTGGCCTTTTTTTAAAATTAGTAAAAATAGGAATCCTACAGGAAAAGGCACAAAGGGAGATGTTGAAGTAATTGAAAAAACAAAACAGAATTAAGTAATAAACATTTTAGACTTGCTGTGGGCCTTCTGTTGTTAATTTGGCACTTACCAATACTAAACAGCACCCACAAGACTACCACCGAGTCTTCCTTAATGACCTTTTTGGCCTTCCGATGCCTATCCATCTCAGATCCTGGATGGAGGATCATTTAAATAATTAGGGTGGATGCTTGGGCCATTAATGCTGCTGGTGGCCGCCTCAGCTGGGGTGAAAGAAAATTGTAGTGTCGGTTAAAGATATGAGAAAAACATATTTTTAATTTGCCACTTTGATCAATACAATTACTCGCTCTGTTGTCCTGTAATGTTTAACCTCTTGTTATTTGCAACTTATTATAATACGTTTTCCCAATTTGGGTGACCATATTATATATTCAATATTACTTGTAGCTGGAAATTGCAGAAATGGTGGTGGGTGGCAGGGAACTGATAATAGCTCCTGATTTTCATAACTGAAGAAAATAATCTACCTCCTTACATTTAGAATATAAATTCTAGTGCAAAATGCACCAACTGAAGTGTCAAAATTTTTTTTGAAGTAGCATAGCTCCCGCACTCCTTAGAAAAACAGTTTTCTAGTGTATAAAATTACCAGGTCACGGATTGACACATTAGATTAAGTCAATATTGTCAAATGTTCAGATTGAGAGCAGACTTAAGTACAACAACTGGACAATACACCAGACAGGTAAGAACTTTCGAGGAACGCATCAAGTTTCCCTCCAGTACCTATTGCCGGCTGCAACAATCAGTTGGTAATGGTGCAGCCATAATCAGGTTTCGGAAAGAAACATCATCCGTCGCCGAGGAAGGATTGAGAGACAAGTTGAGCAGCCAGGGCAGGAGCCGGAGCCGGAGCCGGAGCGCTGGCCCCGGGGATACAGCACGCGTGCTGCAGGTGAGGCGGCAGGGTTGGTGCGGCTCGCGCTGCAGCGTTCACCTTTCCCTTTACCTGAGTCTGTTGTTTTTTTGCAGCTGATTCCCACTCTGCGTTTACGGAGCGATGCGCTGCAGCGGAGAATCGCGGAGCACAGCCCTGCCGCCCTGGGAACTCGCCTTCTACCTCGCCATCACCGTCGGATTCCACTTTTACTCCTTCCACGAGGTGTACAAAATCTCCAGAAGTAAGAGCGCTCCCAGTCCCAGCGAAGAGATGCTATGCACTCCTTGTTTACATCTGCTGCGCTGCATAAAAGAAACTTATTAAGTTGCAGACAAGTTGTATATTCCTATACTGGCCAGTATTTGTCTCTCCAATAAACATTCAATCTGTAGGATCAAAATGAGCAGTCAAAACATTCCAGAGGAATCATGAAAAATACATCCAAACGCCTGGAAATCTCAAATAAGAACAGAAAATGCTGTTAAGTGCACAAATGCAAAAGCAAGTACACAAGTTGGCTAGTATCTGTAAAGAAAACTTAGAGAATTGTGAACCTGTGGAATTCTCTACCACAGAGAGTTGTTGATGCCAGTTCATTGGATATATTCAAGAGGGAGTTCGATATGGCCCTTACGGCTAAAGGGATCAAGGGGTATGGAGAGAAAGCAGAAAAGGGATACTGAGGGAATGATCAGCCATGATTTTATTGAATGGTGGTGCAGGCTCGAAGGACCGAATGGCCTACTCCTGCACCTATTTTCTATGTTTCTATGAATGGTCTATACTCAAAATAGTTTTAATCTTATAGCCCTGACTTGTGTATTTCTAGCATTTTCCATTCTTTATTAGTAATAACAACATGAGCACCGATTTTAGCTAATTTTTGTTACTGCTGGCAACTGCTCCCTATCTCTCTAATCTCCTCAACCCCACACCAAAGATATCTGCTCTCTTCCAATTCTGTCGTCTTGAGCATCCCTGATTATAATTGCTCAACCATTGGTGGCCGTGCCTTCTGTTGCCTAGGCCTCAAGCTCTGGAACTCCCTGCCTAAACCTCTCCACCTCTCTCCTCCTTTAAGTCGCTCCTTAAAACCTACCTCTTTGACCAGGCTTTTGGTCACCTGCCCTTATTTCTCCTCGATGGCTCACTGTCAATTTTTTTTGTCATAATACTCCTGCGAAGCACCTTAAGACGTTTTACTACATTAAAAGTGCTATATCAATACAAGTTGTTGTTGAAAAGGAGAACAATGGAACAGCAGACTTTTTTTGTTGTCATGACATCCAGTGAAAATAAGGAAAAAAGATCTTCCATTTATATAGTACTTTCCTTATTAGGACATATCCAAAGTGCTTTATAACCAATTAATTAGTTTAGAAGTGCAGTAATTGTTTTTTAGACAAATGCAGCAGATAAACGCGTGATCAGGTAATCAGTTTGATGTCACTTTATGGCAACAAAAATGGTGTACACGTGCCCAAACATGACAAACCACACTCGGTCTATGAACCAAATGGTAAGAGGAAATGCCAAGGCTCTATATGAGTATCACCTATTGAGAATGTGATCACATCTAGAGAGAGAGCAGAAGTAATCGGCAATATTACCCTAAAACTGTTAACTACCACTGCAGTTTCACACGTGAAGCAACAGCAGGAGAGTTATGGGAGGATTTAAATGAGTGAGACAGTATGGATGCAAATGAGGATATAAGAATTTGACATGCAGACAACATTGATAAATACGTAAATGTCAAAAGCTATGTCAAACCCACATTGACCCTACAAATGCAAAGGCTTATCTGTTATTACTGAAAGAGGATACATGTATGTATAAACGAGTCATCCATTCAAGCAAGGCATGGCAATGGTGAATAAACTGTTCAAATTGCCTGGAGTGCTAACTGGTGATGCCAGTGGGTCAACCGCAGTACTCTTGCCTTTGAGTCAGTAGGTTATGGATTCAAGTCCCACTACAGAGGCAAGTCTAGGAGCCTCTTCAATGGACCGGAGGAGTTCAGCACAAGGAGAGGGGGAGAGAGAGAGAGGGAAGGGAAGAAAGGAGAAATAGAAGTGAGGAAAGGGAATGAGAAATAGAAAGAGAAAATTTGATTGGGAGATAGGCAAATAGGAATAGAGAAAGAGAAAAGGGGAAACAAACTAGGGCAGAGGAAACGCCCAAGACTGCGCAAAATGGAGGAAGAACAGGAGGGCGCTTAGCACCTTGAGTCTCATCGGCGAGGGCAACCAGAAATCAAGTGCAGGGACCGTGTGTCAACCCAGGTGCCCCACCCACCCTTTCCTTCAACCACTGTTTGCCCCACCTGTGACTTAGAGACAGTAGGTCCTGCATTGGACTCTTCAGTCACCTGAGAACTCACTTTTAGAGTGGAAGCAAGCCATCCTCGACTCGGAGGGACTGCCTATGATGATGATTATGCTCACCACACATTATACAGCCGTCCAGATATAGGTGCGAAAAATAAAGATTTAATATAACTCCAAATAATTACCAGAATAATAAACAGTGCAGGAAAATAAAATATAAACATCATTTACCACCCTTGTGCATTTCCTTATAACCCCTCTTACGTGTGCCTAACCTGTGACTTCGCCTCAGTGTCTCCCCTGTGGCTGACTCATGGGTGTGGGAAGTGTTATGTATTTAACCCCTTGTAACCTGCATCACACCTGTCCACCAGAGGGTCTACCTGTTGGAGTCCCAAGGGATCCCAGCATCCCTTGGGAGTACAGTATATAAGCAGGCCATCCACAAGGTACCTGCACTCTGGAACTGCAATAAAGGAGCTAAGGTCACACTTGCTCATTACACACAGTACTCGGGCTGACCATTTATCATGAGTATAACAATTGGCGACGAGGTAACGAACAACCGCGCGAAAATGCAAAGAACAGTCGGCATTTCTGGAGAACTTCTCAGAGGGGGACGATTGGGAGGCCTTCGTGGAGAAATTCGACCAATACTTCGTAGCCAACAAGCTGGAAGGGGACGAGAACGCGACCAAAAGAAGGGCGATCCTCCTAACTGTTTTTGAAGCCACAACCTATGGCCTCATGAAGAATCTCCTGGCCCCGGCTAAACCAACAGAAATCCTACGAAGAACTGTGTACGCTGGTCCGGGAGCATCTAAATCCTAAGGAAAGTGTTTTGATGGCGAGATATCGGTTCTACACGTGTTAATGATCAGAAGGCCAGGAAGTGGTGAGCTACGTCGCCGAACTAAGGCGCCTTGCAGGACATTGTGAGTTTGGATTCCTGGAGCAAATGCTCAGAGACTTTTTTGTACTGGACATCGGACATGAGACAATCCTTCACAAACTGTTGACTGTAGAAACTCCGAATCTGAGTAAAGCCATAATGCTAGCCCAGGCATTTATGTCCACCAGCGACAACACCAAGCACATTTCGCAGAATAAAGAAGTTTCAGCCAGGACTGTGCATAAAATAATGTTGGTTTTGCGCAGAAATGTACAGGGCAGAACGTACACGCCGGCTGCTGTGGCCCGGCCTCAATTGACCCAGAGTCCATCATCTTTAATGCGAGGCAGTTAACTGCGGAGGTGATCATCGGCCCCATCAATGCCGCTTTAAGCACTATGAGTGCAATGGTTGCAGAACAATGGGACACCTCCAACGAATGTGCAGGCGAGCTGCAAATCCTGCAAACCACCGCATTACAGAAGAAGATCGGACCACGGTGAATCAGACGGAATTGGAGACTCGTATGGAGGAGGCAGAGTTGTACGGGGTACACACCTTCACGACGAAATGCTCACCAATAATGTTGAAAGTTGAACTGAATGGTATTCCAGTGTCTATGGAGCTGGACACTGGGGCAAGTCAGTCCACAATGAGTAAAACGGCCTTCGACAGGCTGTGGGGGAAGAAGGCACAAAGGCCCAAGCTCAGCCCCATTTACACCAAACTAAGGACTTACACAAAGGAACTAATCCCAGTAATTGGCAATGCTGAAGTCAAAGTCTCCTATGATGGAGCAGTACACGAACTCCCGCTGTGGATTGTACCAGGGGATGGCCCCACGTTGTTTGGCAGAAGCTGGCTGGGGAAAATCCGCTGAAACTGGGACGACATTCGAGCGCTCTCGTCAGTCGACGACACCGCATGTACCCAGGTTCTAAGCAAATTCCCTTCGTTATTTGAGTCAGGCATTGGAAGCTTCTCGGGGGCGAAAGTGCAGATCCATTTGGTTCCCGGTATGCGACCCATCCACCACAAGGCTCGGGCGGTACCATACATGATGCATGAAAAAGTGGAAATCGAGCTGGACAGGCTGCAATGTGAAGGCATCATCGCGACGGTGGAATTTAACGACTGGGCCAGTCCGATTGTTCCTCAAGGAGGACAGTACGGTTAGAATTTGCGGGGTCTATAAAGTAACGATTAACCGTTTTTCGCTGCAGGACTAGTACCCGCTACCCAAGGCAGATGACCTATTCGTGACCCTGGCTGGAGAGAAGACGTTCACCAAGCTGGACCTGACCTCAGCCTACATGTCGCAGGAGCTGGAGGAGTCTTCGAAAGGCCTCACCTGCATCAACATGCACAAAGGTCCGTTTATCTACAACCGGTGCCCGTTCGGGATTCGTTCGACCGCAGCGATCTTCCAGCGGAATGTGGAAAGCCTGCTAAAGTCGGTTCCTTGCACAGTGGTCTTCCAGGACAACATATTGGTTACAGGTCGGGACACCGTGGAGCACTTGACGAATCTGGAGGAGGTTCGTAGTCGGTTGGATCACGTGGGGCTCAGGTTGAAACGTTCGAAGTGTGTTTTCCTGGCACAGGACGTTGAATTCTTCGGAAGGAGAATCGCAGCAGACGACATCAGACCCACCGACGCCAAACCGGAGGCCATTAAGAACGTGCCGCGACCACAGAATGTGACGAAGCTGCGGTCATGCCTGGGACTCCTTAACTACTTCGGTAATTTCTTACCTAGGTTAAGCACCCTGCTAAAACCCCTGCATGCGCTACTGCGCAAGGGAGACGACTGGGTATGGCGGAATTCACAAGTGGCTGCCTTTAAGAAAGCCAGAAATTTACTGTGTTCTAACAAACTGCATGTTCTGTATAACCCATGTAAATGATTAGTGTTAGCTTGTGATGCGTCGTCATACGGGGTCGTGTGTGTGTTACAACAGGCTAATGAATTGGGAATTTTGCAACCAGTTGCGTATGCATCCAAGAGTTTGTCCAAGGCCAAAAGGGCCTACAGCATGGTTGAAAAAGAGGCTCTGGTGTGCGTTTATGGGGTAAAAAAAATGCACCAGTACTTGTTTGGCCTCAAGTTCGAGCTTGAAACTGACTACAAGCCGCTCATATCGCTATTCTCGGAGAGCAAAGAGATTAATACCAATGCCTCTGCCCACATCCAAAGATGGGCGCTCACGCTGTCGGCATACAACTATGTAATCCGCCACAGACCGGGCACAGAGAACTGCGCAGATGCTCTCAGTCGGCTACCATTGCCCACCACCGGGGTGGAAATGGCACAGCCAGCGGACTTGCTTATGGTCATGGAGGCATTTGAGAACGAGAAATCCCCCGTTACGGCCCGCCAGATCAGGACCTGGATCAGGTCCTTTACTGTCCCTGGTAAAAAAACTGTGTCCTCCATGGGAGCTGGTCCAGTGTCCCAGTGGAAATGCAGGAAGTGATTAAGCCATTCCACAGACGGAAGGATGAGCTGTCCCTGCAGGCGGACTGTCTGTTGTGGGGCAATCGTGTGGCCTTGCCCAAGAAAGGCAGAGACACATTAATTTGCGAACTGCACAGCACCCACCCAGGCATCGTGATGATGAAAGCCATAGCCAGATCCCACGTGTGGTGGCCGGGCATCGACTCAGATTTAGAGTCACATGTGCGCCAGTGCAACACTTGCTCTCTGTTGAGCAATGCACCCAGAGAGGCACCGCTAAGTTTATGGTCCTGGCCATCCAAACGGTGGTCGAGGATCCATATAGACTATGCGGGCCCATTCCTAGGCAAAATGTTTTTGGTTTTCGTGGATGTTTGCTCAAAGTGGATTGAATGTGCAATAATGTCTGTACGCACATCCATGGCCACCATTGAAAGTCTACGAGCTATGTTTGCCACGCACGGCCTGCCTGATGTCCTGGTCAGCAACAATGGGCCGTGCTTCACCAGTGCCGACTTGAAAGAATTCATGACCCGCAACGGGATCAAACATGTCACATCTGCGCCGTTCAAGCCCGCATCCAATGGCCAGGCAGAACGGGCAGTTCAGACCATCAAGCAAAGCTTGAAACTCGTGTCGGAAGGCTCCCCGAAGACCCGGCTATCCCGAGTAATGCTCAGCTACCGCACCAGACCCCATTCACTCAACGGGATTCCCCCAGCCGAGCTGCTCATGAAAAGGGTGCTTAAAACAAGGCTCTCTCTGGTCCACCCTGATCTACATGATCACGTGGAGGACAAGCGGCGTCAATAAAGTGTGTTCCATGACCGCGCAAACTTGTCACGCGATATTGAGATCCTGTTTTTGTGCTCAATTATGGACATGGTCCCAAATGGCTCACTGGCATGGTCACAGCCAAAGAGGGGAGTAGGGTATTTCTGGTCAAACTGACCAATGGACAAACGCACAGAAAACACTTGGACCAAATTAAACTGCGGTTCACAAACAGCTACATACAACCTGAAGACACCGCCAACTTTGACCTTCCAACACACACAAGTGGCAACTGACATCACAATTGACCACGAAACAGAACTCATCATCCCCAGCAGCCCGTCAAGGCCGGCTGCCCTAAAGCCCAGTGAAGAACTGACCAACAGAACCACACCAGCATTTGTGCCGAGACGATCGACAAGGGAGCGCAAAGCCCCAGATCGTCTCACCTTGTAAATAAGTGTATTGTTGACTTCATGAGGGAGTGATGTTATGTATTTAACCCCTTGTAACCTGCACCACACCTGACCACCAGAGGGCCTACCTGTTGGAGTCCCAAGGGATCCCAGCATCCCTTGGGAGCACAGTATATAACAGGCCACCCACGAGGTACCTGCACTCTGGAACTGCAATAAAAGAGCTAAGGTCACACTTGCTCATTACACACAGTACTCGGTCTGACCATTTATTATGAGTATAAAAGGAAGGCTGTTGTCTTCCCTGTGTGGAAGCTGCAGATGTCCTTCAAGGACGCCCTCAAGCAGCTTTGGGCTTGGAAGGGCCGGCTGGAGACTGGTCAACACCCTCCTGAGAGGGTTCGGTCTGGCTTGGCTTGGGCGAGGCCATGCATGGAGGCACTGGCGGAGTGACAGGTCTAGGGCCAGAAATGCTGCGAGCCAGAGGGAGCGCGTCATCCGTATCCTGGCCTGAGGACCCTGAGTAACTCACCAGGGGTGGCACAATACCTAACCACCACCACCACCACCAATGTGAGGGAGCTCAGGTCGGTGCTGTGGCGCCACACTGGAAGGTCCCCTGTGGCCCGTGGGGAACCCAGCTGCAAAAGCAACATTGAGGTCTCGGGTGGTGGGGGGGGGGCATCCAGCTGAGACTGCATGCGAGCAGCCACAGTCTGAAAGTCACCAGATATGACAGCACTTAGACGCTCTGTCGACTCTTGCAGAGCCGCGGCCATCCTCTCCAAAGCAGCACCGATACGCTCGTTCCCTCGCGCCTGTGCTGCAATGGCAGCTGCCACATCACCGTAAGGGTGAATTTCCAGTGGGAATAACACCACAATTAAGACTGTAATTTTCAGGTTTAAAGGGCTAATAAGACTGGAACACTTTTTTGTGGTCAAAAAGGTGAATTTGGATCCAATAGCCATCACAACGATTGCGGCATTAATTGGGGAAAAAAGCTCTTAACCCCACCAGCTTCCTGGCAGCACTGAATTTCGGGCTGCTGTCTTTCGGATGAGATGTTAAATCGAGGTCCCATCTATTCTCAGGTGGATATAAAATATCCCATGGCACTATATCGGAGAAGAGCAGGGGAGTTATCCCTGGTGTCCTGGCCAATATTTATCCCCCAATCAACAATACTAAAACAGATTATCTGGTCATTATCACATTGCTGTTTGTGGGAGCGAGCTGTGGGCATATTGGCTGCTTCATTTCCTACATTACAGCAGTGACTACGCTTCCAAAGTTCTCATTGGCTATAAAGTGCTCTGGGATGTTCTGAGGTCATGAAAGGTGCTATATAAATGCAAGTATTTTTTCTTTTCAATGCGCAGTCTCTCTGTCTCCAGGTAATTCCAAGTGAGCATAAGCCCACAGCACAAGCGTACTCGCTAACAGTTCCACTCATAGGATTGCCGGTATAGGAAATGAAAAATATCTCATAGTTATACACTCTTCTAAGGCTAGGAATGAGGTACATTGCTCCAATAAGGTTTTAAAAATCTTTACTCTGCATGCAGTCATGCTGCACTTGATCTGCAAGTGCTCAATGCAAACAGCTGGGTGTCTGAAAGGGGAGATGATTCCATTTTTGAGTGCTGATATCCTTCCCCATAATCAAAATTCATAAAAAGAAAATTGTTATTTTAACATTCAAGTACGTTATACATTGTTTAGAGAGCTGAAATGTTCATGTAGACTATCATTTATGCTGTATGTTTACTTGAAACCTGAAAGTTTTACTTCTGACATGATCGTGCATATTATGTCATTTTAAAAACAGCCAGAACTTATATCTTATATTTCTAGCAATTGTATAGATATATTCACCTATTTCTGGTGCTTTAACTCTTTTGGGAATATTAACAGCATTTTGGTGCTAAAATAAAATGAATGATCTTTATTCTATTGGGATAAATTCTTCTATGAAACAAAATTGCAAACACTATAAATAAGAATGAATTTACAATCTCACTATACATTACATATCCTCCCTTATTGTGATCCAAGAAATGCTTTAGTATGCAATACATTTCAGAAATTCAATTTAAACATAAACATATGCAGGTGTGAACTGCAATACATAGGAGCCCTTAATACCTTTGCCTAACAAAAATCAATCAATCTCGGTTTTTAAATTTTCAATTGACCTAACCTGAACAGCTTTTTGTAGGAGAGAGAGTTCCATATTTCACTACCCTTTGTGTGCTTTCTGACATTATCCCTGAATGATCTAGCTCTAATTTTAAGGTTATGCCCCCTTGTTCTGGATTCCCCCCACCAGATGGAATAGTTTCTCCCGATCTACCCTTTCAAATCCTTTAATCATCTTAAACACCACAATTAGATCACCCCTTAATCTTCTATATTACATATAGGGAATTGAGGGTTTATCAAATTGTTTCAGTACCCTGTCCTTCAATTTTCTGCAACAGTATTATATATCCAAGAATATTGTTAGTGTTTAGTTGTGTCTTAGTTTTGAAGAAAATGTATATAATTTTTATATTGAATATATAAAGTGCAGCTATTATTACTCCCATTGAAAACATTTGTTTTATCCATACTGTGCAACACTAATGACTAGTTGTGTAGAACACACTCTTGAAATTCTAATATTTAACACTAGGGGGCAGACATTGAATGCCCTCTGAAATTCCATTCTTGAACACTTCGAGATTTTAATTTTGTTTATTAATTGTCGGTTTCCAACCTCTTGTGAATGTTCCTATTTTGGCTCTTGGAGTTTGCATCTACTATCACCGTTGCCAGTTTTTTCTCAATATCGCTGCCATTATGCCTGATGAGTTTCTTAGTTCAGTTTTCCATCATGTGACTAAAATGTTTCTGTTAAAAATGCACTCCCAGGTATATATTTTTTATAAATCAGTTGTATACAGAGGTTAAAATGTTGATTTAATACGGCATTGCATTTCTTTGTGAATTAGTTGGTGTAGCTGGAGGCAGCACACATAGTAATTAGACCAGTGCATATTGTGGATTGAAAATATTTATGTTTCCATCACTTGGTAGCTATTTCTCCAGGCTGCAAAGAAGATGCATCCTCGTTTTGTATTCCAAAGGCATCAATGTGCGCATAAACAGGTAGTTTATTATGCTAAATCACGTTGTCAAATATTTATATCTCATAATACTCCTGTGAAGCGCCTAGGGACGTTTCACTACATTAAAGTCACTATATAAATACAAGTTATTGTTGTAAATAAACAATTAGTGTCATTCTGTCCAGCAAATGTCCCTGTTAGCTATCTGGACATGTTAATCTCCTTCACTCAGATTGCCTAAAGTGGTTCAAACAGATCAGTGGGCTTCTTGGGAGAGCACCAAGCCGTTTCCTTCAATTACAGATTAGGTTGTTTACACTATGTTTGGCAGCTATATTTGTTGGACAAATGTCATTTGAATTGTGAATGACTGACCATCTAAATGTAGTTATAAGAAATACCTGGTTTTAATTTCTTTTGTTCTTGGGTATCTTTTAAGGAAATTTGAAGCAATATTTGAGCTGTATTGCAACAAAAAATCAGTCTGCTTGAGGCTGCAAGGAGTAACAAACAAATTAATTGGAGGTTTCTATGGTAATATGGTTCAAAGTCAATTTTAAGTTGAGGCTGACCACAGAAAAAGCATATTTATTTTTTCCTTTGAGGAGAATAGTAAAGTTGGTAATTACTTAGTAAATTGTTCGTACAGTAATTTGAATTTATCTGTTTAATGTTCAATACATTTTTAAATTTTTAGACTGAGCTACAGTAGAGTGCACATTCTAGCACCTTCCGAAGTTGAGAAGATGGTGAAGTATAGTAACGAGTTCTCTGTTTGGCTCCTGGATCTCGTTACATTTACCTAGCTATTAGACAGGTAAAAATACTCTCTGGTTTGTAAGAGACTGAACATCTGCTTTTTGGACCATAGAATAGAATCATAGAATGGTTATAGCACAGAAGGATGCCCTTCGGCCTCTGTCTATGAATACCTGTATCAAATCTCCTCTCAACCTTCTCTGCTCAAAGCAAAACAACCCCCGCTTCTCTAGTCTTATCTGCGTAACTGTAGTCCTTCATCCCTGGAATCATTCTCGTAAATCTTTTCTGCATCCTCTCAATAGCCTTCACATCCTTTCTAAAGTGCGGCACCCAGAATTGAACACAATACTCCAGTTGAGGCCGAAGCTGTTGTATAAAGGTTCATCATAACTTCCTTGCTTTTGTACTCGATGCCTCTATTGTTGAAGCCCAGGATTCCGTATGCTTTCTCAACCTGCTCTGCCTCCTTCAATGGTTTGTTTACGTATGTCCCCAGGTCCCTCTGTTCATGCATCCCCTTTACATAGAAACATAGAAAATAGGTGCGGGAGTAGGCCATTCGGCCCTTCGAGCCTGCACCACCATTCAATATGATCATGGCTGATCATGCAACTTCAGTACCCCATTTCTGCTTTCTCTCCATACCCCTTAATCCCTTTAGCCTTAAGGGCCACATCTAACTCCCTTTTGAATATATCTAACGAACTGGCCTCAACAATTTCCTGTGCGAGAGAATTCCACAGGTTCACAATTTTCTGAGTGAACAAGTTTCTCCTCATCTCGGTCCTAAATGGCCTACCCCTTATCCTTAGACTGTGACACCTGGTTCTGGACTTCCCCAACATCGGGAACATTCTTCCTGCATCTAACCTGTCCAATCCCATCAGAACTTTATATGTTTCTATGAGATCCCCTCACATTCTTCTAAATTCCAGTGAATATAAGCCTAGTGGATCCAGTCTTTCTTCCTATGTCAGTCCTGCCATCCCGGGAATCAGTCTGTTGAACCTTCGTTGCACCCGCTCAATAGCAAGAATGTCCTTCCTCAGATTAGGAGACCAAAACTATACACAATATTCAAGGTGTGGTCTCACCAAGGCCCTGTACAACTACAGTAAGACCTCCCTGCTCCGATACTCAAATCCTCTTGCTATGAAGGCCAACATGTCATTTGCCGCCTTCACCGCCTGTTGTACCTAAATGTCAACTTTCAATGACTGATGTACCATGACACCCAGGTCTCGTTGCACCT
The DNA here is from genome assembly GCF_044704955.1 of Pristiophorus japonicus. NCBI lineage: Eukaryota > Metazoa > Chordata > Chondrichthyes > Pristiophoridae > Pristiophorus > Pristiophorus japonicus. Next base: position 65,241,902 of record NC_091985.1, read on the forward strand.
CCCCTTTTCCTAATCTGAAACCATTCAGATAATATTCTGCCTCCCTGTTCTTGCCACCAAAGTGGATAACCTCACATTTATCTACTTTATACTGCATCTGTCATGCATTTGCCCACTCAACTAACCTATTCAAGTCACCCTGCAGCCTCTTAGCATCCTCCTCACAGCTCACATTGCCACCCAGCTTAGTGTCATCTGCAAACTTGGAGATATTACATTCAATTCCTTCGTCCAAATCATTAATGTATATTGTAAATAGCTGGGATCTCAGCACTGAACCCTGCGGTACCCCACTAGTCACTGACTGCCATTCTGAAAAGGATCCGTTTATTCCTATTCTTTGCTTCCTGTCTGCCAACCAGTTTCTATCCACGTCAATACATTACCCCCAATACCATGTGCTTTAATTTTGCACACTAATCTCTTGTGTGGGACCTTGTCAAAAGCCTTTTGAAAGTCCAAATATACCACATTCACTCGTTCTCCCTTGTCCGCTCTACTAGTTAATCCTCAAAAAATTCTAGAAGATTTGTCAAGCATGATTTCCCTTTCATAAGTCATGCTGACTTGGACCGATCCTGTCACTGCTTTCCAAATGCGCTGCTATTACATCTTCAATAATTGATTCCAACATTTTCCCCACTACCTATGTCAGGCTATAATTCCCTATTTTCTCTCTCCCTCCTTTTTTAAAAAGTGGGGTTACATTAGCTACCCTCCAATCCGTAGGAACTGATCCAGAGTCGATAGAATGTTGGAAAATGGCCACTATTTCTAGGGCCACTTCCTTAAGTACTCTGGGATGCAGACTATCAGGCCCTGGGGATTTGTCGGCCTTCAATCTCATCAATCTCCCTAACACAATTTCCTGACTAATAAGGATTTCCTTTAGTTCCTACTTCTCGCTAGACCCTCGGTCCCCTAGTATTTCCGGAAGGTTATTTGTGTCTTCCTTAGTGAAGACAGAACCAAAGTATTTGTTAATTTGGTCTACCATTTCTTTGTTCCCCATTATAAATTAACCTGATTCTGACTGCAAGGGACCTACATTTGTCTTCACTAATTGTTTTCTCTTCACATATCTGTAGAAGCTTTTGCAGTCAGTTTTTATGTTCCCTGCAAGCTTACTCTCATACTCTAATTTCCTCCTCCTAATTACACCCTTTGTCCTCTTCTGCTGAATTCTAAATTTCTCCCAGTCCTCAGTTGGCTGCTTTTTCTGGCCAATTTATATGCCTCTTCCTTGGATTTAACAGTATCCCTAATTTCCCTTGTTAGCCACGGTTGAACCACCTTCCCCATTTTATTTTTACGCCAGACAGGGATGTACAATTGTTGAAGTTCATCCATGTGATCTTTAAATGTCTGCCATTGCCTATCCACCGTCAACCCTTTAAGTATAATTTGCCAGTCTTATCCTAGCCAATTCACGTCTCATACCATTGAAGTTACCTTTCTTCAAGTTCAGGACCCTAGTCTCTGAATTAACTGTGTCACTCTCCATCTTGATGAAGAATTCTACCATATTATGGTCACTCTTCCCCAAGGGGCCTCGCACAACAAGATTGGCAATGAATTCTCATTATACAAGACAAAGTCTAGGATGGCCTGCTCTCTAGTTGGTTCCTCGACATATTGGTCTAGAGAACCATCCCTTATACACTCCAGGAAATCCTCCTCCACCGTATTGCTCCCAGTTTGGTTAGCCCAATCTATATGTAGATTAAAGTCACCCATGAAAACTGCTGTACCTTTATTGTACGCATCCCTAATTTTCTGTTTGATGCCATCCCCAACCTCACTACCACTGTTTGGTGGTCTGTACACAACTCCCACTAGTGTTTTCTGCCCTTTGGTGTTCCGCAGCTCTACCCATACAGATTCCACATCATCCAAGCTAATGTCCTTCCTTACTATTGCGTTAATCTCCTCTTTAACCAGCAACACTACCCCACTCCCTTTCCTTTCTGTCTATCCTTCCTGAATATTGAATACCCCTGGATGTTGAGTTCCCAGCCTTGGTCACCCTGGAGCCATGTCTCCGTAATCCCAATGACATCATATCCGTTAACGACTATCTGCGCAGTTAATTCATCCATCTTATTACGAATGATCCTCGCATTGAGACACAGAGCCTTCGGGCTTGTTTTTTTTTTAACACCCTTTGTCCTTATAGAATTATGTTGTAATGTGGCCCTTTTTTGATTTTTGTCTTTGATTTCTCTGCCCTCCACCTTTCCTTATCTCCTTTCTACCTTTTGCTTCTGCCCCCATTTTACTTCCATCGGTCTTCCTGCATAGATTCCCATCCCTCTGCCATATTCGTTTAAACCTTCCCCAACAGCACTAGCAAACACTCCCCCTAGGACATTGGTTCCGGTCCTGCCCAGGTGCAGACCGTCCGGTTTGTACTGGTCCCACCTCCCCCAGAACCGGTTCCAATGTCCCAGGAATTTGAATCCCTCACTTTTGCACCATTCCTCAAGCCACGTATTCATCTTAACTATCCTGCTATTTCTACTCTGACTAGCACGTGGCACTAGTAGCAATCCTGAGATTACTACCTTTGAGGTCCTACTTTTTAATTTAACTCTTGGCTCTCTAAATTCAGCTTGTAGGACCTCCTCCGTTTTTTTACCTATATGCACCACGACAACTGGCTGTTCACTCTCCCCCTCCAAAATGTCCTGCAGCCACTCCAAGACATCCTTGACCTTTGCACCAGGGAGGCAACATACTATCCTGGAGTCTCTATTGCGGCCGCAGAAACGCCTATCTATTCCTCTTGCAATAGAATCCTCTACCACTCTAGCTCTTCCACTCTTCTTCCTGCCCTCCTGTGCAGCAGAGCCACCCATGGTGCTATGAACTTGGCTGCTGCTGCCTTCCCCTGTTGAGTCATCTCCCCCAACAGTATCCAAAACGATATATCTGTTTTGGAGGGAGATGACCGCAGGATTGTACCCTTTAGTTTATGTTACCTCTCCTCGTTCTTCCACCAAAATGCATCACTTCGCACTTTTCTGCATTAAATTTCATCTGCCACGTTTCTGCCCATTTCACAAGCCTATCTATGTCTTGAAGTCTATCACTATCCTCCTCACTGTTCACTATACTTCCAAGTTTTGTGTCATCAGCATATTTTGAAATTGTGCCCTGTACTCCTAAGTCCAAGTCATTAATATATATCAAGAAAAGCAGTGGTCCTAGTATCAACCACTGGGGAACACCACTGTATACCTTCCTTCAGTCCGAAGAACAACTGTTCACCACTACGCTCTGTTTCCTATCATTTAACCAATTTCGTCTCCATTGTGCCACTGTCCCTTTTATTCCATGGGCTTCCATGGCAAGCCTATTATGTGGTACTTTATCAAACGCCTTTTGGAAATCCATATATACCAAGCATTGCCCTCATCAACCCTCTCTGTTACCTCATCCAAAAACTCGATCAAGTTAGTTAAACATGATTTCCCTTTAGCAATTCTGTGCTGGCTTTCCTTAATTAATCCACACTTGTCCAAGTGACTGTTAACTTTGTCCCTGATTATCATTTCTAAAACGTCCCCACTACCGATGTTAAACTGACTGACCTGTAGTTGCTGCGTTTATCCTTACACCCTTTTTTTGAACAAGGGTGTAACATTTGCAATTCTCCAGTCCTCTGGCATCACCCCCATTTCTAAAGAGGATTGGAAGATGATGGCAAGTGCATCCACAATTTCCTCCTTAACCTCTCTCGGTATCCTAGGATGCATCCCATCCGGTCCTGGTGACTTAGCAACTTTAAGTACAGACAGCCTTTGTAGTACCTCCTCTATCAATTTTTATCTCCTCCAGTACCTCCTCTTTCACTATGACTTTAACACCATCTTCTTCCTTGATGAAGACAGATGCAAAGTACTCATTTAGTATCTCAGCCATGCCCTCTGCCTCCATGCGTAGGTCTCAGATTTGGTCCCTAATCGGCCTCACTCCTCCTCTTACTACCCGTTTATTATTTATATGCCTATGGAAGACATTTGAATTCCCTCTTATGTCAGCTGCCAAACTATTTTCTCTTTGCCCCTCTTATTTTCTTTTCCGCTTCCCCTCTGAACTTTCTATATTCAGCCTGATTCTCACTTGAATTCTCAACCTGACATCTGTCATACACGCTCTTTTTCTGCTTCATCTTACTCTTTCGTAATCCAGGGAGCTCTGGCTTTTGTTGCCCTACCTTTCCCCCTCGTGGGAATGTACCTTGACTGTACCCAAACTATTTCCTCTTTAAAGGCAGCCCATTGTTTGATTACAGTTTTGCCTGCCATTCTTTACCCGGGCCAGATCTGTTCTCGCCCATTGAAATTTGTTTTCCTCCAAATAAGTACTTTTACTCTAGATTGCTCCCTGTCCTTTTCCATAGCTAATCTAAAGCTTATGATACTATGATCACTGTTCCCTAAATGTTCCTCTAGTGTGTCGAAATCTCGACCTCCGAAAAGAATGACTCCGACACTTTCAGCTCCGGCAGAAGTTTCTTTAATTTACTTGCTAGCAAGGGGCAGGTCACACTCAGTCAATAGCTAAGTGAACACCTCCACAATGGTACAGTTTCACGAGATATTTATACAGTAAGACCCAAGTTATGGCCTTTCCCTGTGTATTGGCTCTGTCTCGCAGTCAGTGAATACAGATAAAGAGTTAATTACTACATCCTTGTCCTGACATGGTTTCCAGATATTTCCTTTTGTCAGGGTTATTAGTTGGCCAGCCGGCCATTACTCCATGAGAGTGTGGTAATGAGCTATTACCTGTCTTGCATTGTGTCAGGATTGTTCAGTTTCCTAGTCAGTTATCTGTTTGCATCAAATGGATGAGGTCTCTACAAGAGATAATGGCTGGTGGTTTGAGTACTTCGAAAAGGGTGGGGTGGCATGGAACTTGTGTCGTATAGACAATAGGAAAGCACCATGGGGGGGGTACTTGTCTCAGCATGACTTGTCTCCGAGCTGTCTGATGGCCATCAGCCATCTCAAACCAGGTTTAGCTGTTTATGCAAGCTGACTGTTTTTATGCAGAAAATTCTGGAAGGACCAGGACTCCATTTTGTTATATATATATTGCAAAGGGCACACAAATACCGTATGGTATCAGCTTAGATAAAAATACATTTCCACATTCCCCCATTTTGTCCTTCACAAGGACAACCTAATCCATTCTGATCTTGTACAGTCTCTCCATTTCCAATTCCACACAAGAGTCTTCAGCAGTTGTTGCTACCATAACTCTAGCCGTGGTCTCGGTAGGTAACATAGTTTTTCCCACCCTGGCACAGCAACACTTAACGACGACAAATAATAGATACAAGGCAAAGACTATCAGCAGGAATATGATCAAACCCTGTACCACAGATTTCCCTAGGGATCCCAACCATCCCGATGCCCAACCCCACAAGGTGATACCGTCCTGGCCAACTGTCTGTTTATACTCTATTACCTTTTTCCTAATGTATTCAGCTGGACTGCATTTATCTGATTTATCTGGGATATACGTACAGCATTCTTCACCTATTAATGCGCATGTCCCTCCTTCCTTGGCTAGGAGATAATCTAAGGCCATACGATTTTGGAGAGCCACTGTTCGAATAGCTACCATTTCATCATTTACCCCTTCAAAGGCTTGGGAAGTTGCGTTGGCTACTGATTCGACTAAGTTAGCCAGTTCCCGTAACTGCCATTCGGTTGATGCTATTCCATAGGGTGGCACCATTACCTTGAATATTCCGTTTAGCCATGTCAAATCCCGTTTAAATCTATGACTTCCATAGGCATCCCTTAGAGTCTTTATTGATCTGATAAAGGGTACCACATATCCTAAGTAACAGGACCCTGTCCAGTTGGCTGGTAACCATGGGTAGGCTTTATGGCCACAAATAAAGTAGGTGCAATTATAGGACGTCAGCTCCTGGTCCTTTCGCGCCATCCCTACTCGAGTGGTCTCACTTTCCCACCCTTCACCTGGGGCTTTGTTATGGACCATTGTCCAGCCAACGGTTGCTATCTTTCTCCCATCAGTGGGATTAGTTGTGGCTTGCCATTTAGTCATTTGGGAACACTTGCTGCATCCCATTTCTGGTCCTTTAGTCTCATTACTCACTAGGCATATTATACCTTCAGGATTTCCTATTCTGGGAGTAATGCTTAGGAAGGGAGGCTGATGGTTATTATCATAATTGGGCTGGTACCATCCCTGGAAGGCTGTAAGTTTATACCCTGCCAACCTCCATTCTGTTTGCTCCTTCGTTTCTGGCCCCTTAGTGCAAAATAGGACAAACCTAACTATCAACCATTCTACCATTTCTGATTCGTTAAAGGGGACAGACCTCAGGGGAATACCCCCTTCGGAGTGGACAGGTACATGGGAACATATCCAACAACTCGACAAGTTTCTTTCTTAAGCATACTTATGACTCAGTGCCATAAATACGTTTACTTGCAGTTCCCTTCGGTGGCGTGTCTGTACCCCTGGTGTAATCAATAATACAAAGTAGAACCCTGTCAAGCCCAGCACCATCAGTCCCCATAGTCCATACAGTTCCTTATTCAGTCTTCCTTTTTCTGTTCCTCTGGTTCCTTCTTCCCTTCCTCCTGGTCGGGTGCCCGTTTGCAATGGGATGCATGGATCCATGTTGGTCTTTCCTTTACCTTGATTGCAGTATTGGTCGCCAGCAAGACCTGGTATGGTCCTTCGAATCTTGGCTGTAGACTGCTTTTTCTTTTAAAAATCTTGATGTAAACGAATTCCCCTGGCTCCAGGTTATGACACTTCCCTTCCGCTGGCTTGACTTGAGCTTCCTTTACCTGTGAATGAAAGCTGGAAATACATTTGGTTAGTGCAATACAATAATTCAACATATTTCCCTCCATTTTGTGGATGTCCATTTGTTTTGCAGTAAATGGTGCTGTAAAAGGTAGTCGTTGGGGACGTCTCATAACTATCTCATGCGGTGACAGGCCTGTTGTTCTGTTGGTTGCAGATCGCATTACCATCAAAGCTAAGGGCAGCAGTTCTGTCCATTTCAGTCCAGTGTCATTGCATAGTTTTGCCAGCTTATTTTTAAGCATTCCATTATATCTTTCAACAAGTCCAGCTGATTGTGGATGATAACTGCAATGAAAATGTTGATTAATCTGCAAAGCTTTGCACATTTCTCTTATAACAGTTCCCGTGAAATGTGACCCATTATCACTAGAAAGCTTAGCAGGGATTCCGAAATGCGGTCCGATTTCCTTTAACAAACATTTAGCAACAGTAGTGGCATCAGTCTTTTTACATGGAAAGGCTTCAAACCATCTAGAGAACACATCTACAATAACTAATACATACTTGAATCCCATACACATAGGTAATTCAATAAAATCCATTTGTAAATGTACAAAAGGCCCGACTGGATTTGGGTGGGAGGCAGATTCTACTTTTTCCGTCTTACCCGGATTCATTGTCTGACAGATAACACAATTTTCACAGATTTGTTTTGCAATTGCCGAAATACCTGGTGCATACCAAGTTGCCAAAATATAATCTGCCATCCCCCTTTGCCTGCATGTGTGAATGTATGAACACATCGGGCAATCCATGGAAGTAAGGATTTGGGTGCCACCACGCGGCCGTCGTGGTGAACCCATATTCCTTCTGGATTTTTATAACATTGATCCTTCGTCCAAGTCACCACCTCCTCCGTACTGGCCTGTGTCTGAAAAGTCAGCACGTCATTAATAGTGGGTGGCGGGTCTGAGCAATTATAAGGTTCGGATTTGATAACAGTTCAACTTCATATTTAGTGGTTCTTGCGGAGGTTAGGTGTTGGGTGGCACATTAGGTTAAGTAAAATCTCGACAGAGTGTGGGATGTACAAAATGGTCTGATGATTTAGAGTTATTGTCTGAGCCTGTTGCATAGCATAATAAGCTGCTGCCAGCGAAGGAAGACATCCTGGTAGTCCGCATGCCACTGGGTCTAGTTGGGTACTGAAATACGCTACCGGTCGCTGCCTGTCCCCATGTAACTGAGTCAAAACAGATTGTGCAAAACCCGACTTGTGATGCACAAATAAGTTGAATAGCTTAGTGTAATCTGGTAATCCCAAGGCGGGTGCTGAAGTGAGGGACTGTTTAAGATTCTGGAAAGCATTCCGGGATACTTCATTCCAAATCCTTCTTTAAGCATTGTGAGAATATAGTAGATTCATTCACAGCTCATAGGTCTTGGACAAACTTCCATTTGTCACTATTGGGCTTCTGAACCGGAAGAATCGGTGTGTTACACGGACTTCTCATTTATGCTTATAGTGATTCACAGATCACAGAATGTAAAGTACTTGTTTTATAATTTTATTAAAAGGCTTCCAAACCCAAGATTTTTCCAATACACCCAAAATGTTGATCAAGGAGATCACCTGAAATATCTCAAAATCCCAATTCAAATATTGTACTGCCACTCTTTATCTAAAAAAATCCTCTTACTGAGCTAGAAGCTTTTGTACCAAGATTTTACACCAAGGATAATGAGAGTGTACTCCCCCAGCCTGCACCTCGAGAGACCCACAAAGGCTTTTTAAAAAAAAAAGGCATTACAACTTCCCAAGGCATTACAACTTTTAACCACCGGGACCATGTCTCAACAAACCTATCCTTTGTGCATTTCCTAGCTCCGTAACTTCTCATCCGAATAAATCCACACCTGCGCTTCTAACTTAAAATGTCTTAAACTTCCCACATACAGGACAAGGGTTAAAAAACTTCACTTTGTTTGAAAAAGTGGGTGGAGCTAAAACAAACAGGCAGCTCCACAACCTTTCCAAACAGGTTTCCAGACACAATAAAAAACACAGAAGCACTCTCATTCAAAGACAAGACATTCACAAAAGTCTCTCTCCATTCAATAAAGCTTTTTTTTTTGGCTAGCTTTATTTTTTTTTGAATCCATAAGTCACTATCAGGTTCTCTTTTTTTTTTACATTTGATTTACTTCCTCTGTTAATTTTACATGGGCTTGAAGAATCAGAACCCAGGCCTTTTCTATTACTTTCCTTTTTTTTTTCCCACTTCTACCTGGATCTCTGTTTATAAGACACTCCTCTAGACATGTTGTTCTCTCTAAATTAAATGAACCATCGGGTGGAAATGGCCTGTTTTCACCCTTAGTCCATTTTACCCATTCTCTTAGGTGGTCAATTGAAGACTGACCACAATTCTGGAGCATAAAATGGGCTGGGGTCCCTTTTGGTGGTTTACTTGCTCCAGCCCCCATTCTGGATGATTAAGATTTTCCACAGTTTCTGATCTCACAATCCTTTCGGCCAACCGAGTTCTCTACGCCCACTTCTCCTGGCCGTTAGGTGGCCTGAAAAGGCTCTTAATTCGGGCTCAGTCTGGGTGTGTGAGATTTGTTGGCACGAACCAACCGTGGTTGATCAATCAGTTAATGTTTCTTTTCTTAATCAATCCTTGTGTTTTTTTTTTCCGAATCATAATTTTCCCTCGTGACTCTTCTCGTTTCTCTAATGGCAATGTTGCACAAAGGTATTGCACACAACAGTATAACAAGGACAACTAGGACAAACAATATTCACGCGAGTACACAAATCATAACCTTACACTCTATCTAAACAAATAATCAATTCTCAATCTGCGTTGTACGCCACTACAGACCGAGTCCTTAACTTATCCTAATAAAACTTATAAAACTGATAAAACTTATGGTTCCATACCCTAACTCTTGTCACATAAGAACCTTTGATCGATTGCGCTTCTCTTTTTTTTTCCTACTCTTATTGCATAAGAACCTTTTCCTAATTAAAAACAATAAAACTCTTTATCACATAAGAACCTTCGATCGATTAGCGTTTTTTTTTTCTAATCTTATCACATAAGAACCTTCAGGAACCTTTTTCGATCGACTTGCGCTGTTTCTACCTTACCTACTGAAACATTCCCCGGGCTGTTTCGAGATTTTTTTCAGAACCCGTTCTCTTCTGCTTGCGAGCTGAGAAAGAAGTGGTTATAAAAAAATAACTTTAGCTTTTAAATGTCGAGTCTTGTAGATTGCAGTACCTCCCCTGTGGACAACAGATTACATATGCGATTCAACAGTGAAGAAACCTCTTGTGAGCAAAAGGCTCACCTTGTTTTGGCCACTGAAGCCTTTCACTGGAGAGGCACTATGCCTGTATCCGTTTTACTCACAGGACAGAGAGTATGCATCTCGGTGGAACCTCCAAGAAGTAACTGTCAAAATCTCGACCTCCGAAAAGAATGACTCCGACACTTACAGCTCCGGCACAAGTTTCTTTAATTTACTTGCTAGCAAGGGGCAGGTCACACTCAGTCAATGGCTAAGTGAACACCTCCGCAATGGTACAGTTTCACAAGATATTTATACAGTAAAACCCAAGTTATGGCCTCTCCCTGTGTATTGGCTCTGTCTCGCAGTCAGTGAATACAGATAAAGAGTTAATTACTACATCCTTGTCCTGACATGGTTTCCAGATATTTCCTTTTGTCAGGGTTATTAGTTGGCCAGCTGGCCATTACTCCATGAGAGTGTGGTAATGAGCTATTACCTGTCTTGCATTGTGTCAGGATTGTTCAGTTTCCTAGTCAGTTATCTGTTTGCATCAAATGGATGAGGTCTCTACAAGAGATAATGGCTGGTGGTTTGAGTACTTCGAAAAGGGTGGGGTGGCATGGAACTTGTGTCGTATAGACAATAGGAGAGCACCATGGGGGGGTACTTGTCTCAGCATGACTTGTCTCCTAGCTGTCTGATGGCCATCAGCCATCTCAAACCAGGTTTAGCTGTTTATGCAAGCTGACTGTTTTTATGCAGAAAGTTCTGGAAGGACCAGGACTCCATTTTGTTATATATATATTGCAAAGGGCACACAAATACCGTATGGTATCAGCTTAGATAAAAATACATTTCCACAAGTGACACATGCTCTACTTGACCCACCTCATTCCCCAGAACCAGATCCAGCTCATCTCAGTTCTAAATCGGTGGCCCCTTATTCTAAGATCTTGCCCTCCCTCTACTGCTAGTCTCTCCCATCAGTGGAAACATCCTTCCTGCATCCATCTTGTCAAGTCCCCTCATAATCTTATACATTTCTATAAGATCACCTCTCATTCTTCTGAATTCCAATGAGTAGAGGCCCAACCTACTCAACCTTTCCTCATAAGTCAACCCCCTCATTCTCTGAACTGCAAGTATATTCTTTCGTAAATATGGAAACCAAAACTGTACGCAGTATTCCAGGTGTGGCCTCACCAATACTCTGTATAAATGTAGCAAGACTGCCCTGCTTTTATACTCCATCCCCTTTGCAATAAAGGCCAAGATTCCATTGGCCTTCCTGATCACTTCCTGTACCTAAATACTATCCTTTTGTGTTTCATGCACAAGTACCCCCAGGTCCCGCTGTAGTGCAGCACTTTGCAATCTTTCTCCATTTAAATAATAACTTGCTCTTTGATTTTTTTTCTGCCAAAGTGCATGACCTCATACTTTCCAACATTATACTTGTTTGCCAAATTCTTGCCCACTAACTTAGCCTGTCTATGTCCTCCTGCAGCCTCTTTATGTCCTCCTCACACATTGCCCTTCCTCCCATCTTTGTATCGTCAGCAAACTTGGTTACGTTACACTCAGTCCCTTCTTCTAAGTCGTTAATATGGATTGTAAATAGTTGAGGACCCAGCACTGATTCCTGCGGCACCCCACTAGTTACTGATTGCCAATCAGAGAATGAACCATTTATCCCGACTCTCTGTTTTCTGTTTGTCAGCCAATCCTCTATCCATGCTAATATATTACCCCCATCCCCGTGAACTCTTATTTTGTGCAGTAACCTTTTGTGCGGCACCTTGTCAAATGCCTTCTGGAAGTCTAAATACACCACAACCACTGGTTCCCCTTTATCCACCCCCGTTCGTTACGTCCTCAAAGAATTCCAGCAAATTTGTCAAACGTGACTTCCCCTTCATAAATCCATGCTGACTTTGCCTGACCAGATTTTGCTTTGGTCAGACAAAGTTGGTGGCCTATAGAATGCACCTAATAGTGTAATGGCACTTCTACTATTTCTTAACTCTAACCAAATAGATTCTGTCCTTCACCCCTCCAGGACATCATCTCTCTCCAGTAACATCCTACTTAACAATACTACCACTCCACCTTCTTTCTTTCCTTCCCTGTCATTCCTGAACACCTTATATCCAGGAATATTTAAAACCAAATCCTGCCATTTTTGAGCTAGATCTCCATTATCGTCAGAACATCATATTCCCATGTGGCTATTTGTGGCTGCAGCTCACCAACCTTATTTACCTTTGTTTTATCCCTAACTCCATCTCCTCCACTTTTCCCATATTTTCCAGTAGAACACACCTTCCCCTGGACAGCCTTCTTTCATAGAAATTTACAGCACGGAAGGAGGCCATTTCGGGCCATTGTGTCCGCGCCGGCCGACAAAGAGCTATCCAGCCTAATCCCACTTTCCAGCTCTTGGTCTGTAGCCCTATAGGTTACGGCACTTCAAGTGCACATCCAAGTACTGTTTAAATGTGGTCAGGATTTCTAACTCTACCACCTTTTTAGGCAGTGAGTTCCAGATCCCCACCACCCTCTGGGTGAAAACATTTCCCCTCAAATCCCCTCTAAACCACCAATCAATTGCTTGAAATCAATGCCCCTTGGTTGTTGACCCCTCTGCTAAGGGAAATAGGTGGTTCTTATCCACTCTAGCTCGACCCCTCATAATTTTATACACCTCAATAAGGTCTCCCCTCGGTCTCCTCCATTCTAAAGAAAACAAACCCAGCCTCCTGGGCCACAGAGTGCTTCATTGTCACTATCTGTTTGATCCTGGAAGATAAGGAGCTCTTCTTGCATATTGATTGTAGCAAGTTTTCTTTCTTTGAAATAGATTACATTTTTCATTTAAGCAAACTCATCTTGATTGCATGGCTATAGAGGCAGCAAAGCATTTTTGCCTTTAAGTCAAATCTGGAAAAATTGGGTATAATTTTAACTTTTATCGCCGGGTGAAAAACAGGCAGCTAATTCACTATCTCTAGTAATTTTCCTGGTGCTAAAAGTTAAAATTATCCGTAAAATATTGTATTGTATTTCTGTTCTCACCTGGTACATTTAATTTTATTTAGAATTAGTTCAGATTAGATAATTGTCAAAGTTTTAATTTCAGGATTCAGTATAAGAGCCATTGATAACATTGCTAGATATTTGCAGGTCAACATATTGAAAGTATCATGAATGTTGTGCTTTTGAAAGTTCCAGATTCCAAATAATTGCAAGATTTGGGGGAATAGTTAATATGTCATTTGGAGTACGATCTCACTACAGATAAGGAACAGGAAATCTCTCCCCCTCCTTCTCAGTGATTTTAAAGATTATTATTTGTGGCTAGCAAGTTTTGGTTAAAACCATATACTTTTAAAGTTTAATTGAACATGAGATTGAGAACATTTTTACTGAACTATTAAATGTGTTCTCAAAATCTAGTAATTAATTAAAGGTCACAATTTGCTGTAATAAAAGTCTGTCCTCTCTGTCAGATTATTTTCTACATTTGTTCACTATGCAGGTGGCTAAACACCTGTGTATATTGTAAACTTATTCCAGAACATTTTTTATTGCATAAAATTGTAAAACTGTAATTTGAGTTACTCCAAAATAAATGAATGGAAACAGCTGTATTTTCTATGGAAGAAAGACAAGGCTCTGTATTTTGCTGTTCTGTAAATATCTGTTGATTCAGTTACAAGCCACCTTCAGATCAGCAGTGCAATTTTAATGCCCTTATGATTTATCATTTTTTTTCTGTTAATCTCAAGAGCTTAATGAATTGACTGCACATGGTTCAGTAGTTTTGAGTATATTCCGTCCTTGCTTGATCCTCAAACAAATTTGCAAGAACGCTCTTTTTTTATTCCTTTGCATCTTTTGCTAGATACGTCACACCGAGGTCCCATCCGTTCTCTAAGGTAAACATGAAAGATCTCATGGCACTATTTTGAAGAAGAGCAGGGAAGTTCTCCCTGATGTCCTGGCCAATATTTATCTCTCAACCAACATCACTAAAAACAGAATATCTGGTCATTATCACATTACTAATGAATCCACAAAGCCATATAATACTCTGTGTCCTCAATACTTGTTCTGATTGTTAAATGGTTTGTTTGAGCAGCACAAACCAGGTGATCTACTTATCCTCTCAGCCAAGGAGATCTGAGGTAGTGGAGTTAAATGATTTACAAATATGGGAATTTTTAAAAGATCCCATTTATTCGAATAATAACATCATTACAATACACGGGAGATTTTGTGAAAATCTGATTGCATGGTGATTTGCTGTTTGTGAGAGCTGTCAGTCTGCTCACCTTTGAACTGACATATACCCTGAATAGATAAGATGCACGTCTTTTATTTTCCCCATGCTCTACAGCCAAGCTGTATTTTGCCTACTATGCTTTTTGTTGTATGTCTGACAGCATGTGTTGATGTTTATTACAGGTCACCTGCAGGCCTTCTGTATAATCCTGATACACATGATAATTATATCTATTTTCTCTCCACCCCTAACGTTGTTTTACAGTTAACGTATTTGCTCAAATTAATGATGTTTTAAGAGCAGCATCAGTTGAATATTTATTGCGTAAAAAGTTTGGAAGTAAACTTAGAAGGAATTGATTATAGATTTTTGCTTTCTTGTAGCCAGTGGTGGCTTCCTGTCCAGAAATGTTACTTTCAGAGGACTAGTGAAGCATTCTCAATGATAGTGAAATTCACAAAAGGCAAGAACAAGGCGTATTTGGCTGCTTGCCTTCAGCTCTATTATCTGAATACTTGGCTCCTGAACAGAAAATAAATGAGCTGAAATCAATGTTTTTGCAAGTTTTAGTGGAAAAGTAGATATGAGTTTAAAAATGAGTGTTGTATGAGATTCACCAGACTCGCTTACCAATGATGTGTAGAGAGTTGTAGGAAAATTGATTGAAGATTCTGATGAATTTGTTAAGGTAGCTTTGGAAAGAAACAAATGGAAAGTTTAGGTTAAAATTGTCTGTACAGTATCAAACTTTATATGATAGTCAAAACATTTAACTAGATTCTTCAGTACAAACAACAGCAGTGACCAAGAATAGCTGTTTGATGAGCAGGCTGCCAGAAAAAGTTGAAGATCCACGAAGTAGTATCATCTATTGTAAAGGTGTTATATAAATACAAGTTGTTACATTAGATTAGAACTTCTATGAAATTTGTGGGTAGAGTATCTGATACTACGAGCAGTAAATTTCCTATATTCATTTTTATTAACGTATATTTTAAAGCATGTGGTGACAAAATTGATGTGGAAACCATTGTCAAATTTTACTTTAGGAGCAGAATAAATTCTGTACTTAACAGTTTCTTCTTGAGTATTGTATTTTTGCTAATATTTATGTGAATTTGCAATATCAAACAGCATATCTATCTTACTTATGATGTAATATAGTTACCTATAATATACATGAATTTTACAATTCACATATGGAAGACGGCAGAGATAATCAAGCCAAATTAGTGCCCTGCACATAGTTTTATGTTAAAGTGATATTGTGCAAGGAAATACAGGTACACTTAAAAATAAAATACCATTGTAGTAACCTTAAACTGATCTGTTTATCATTATTTGGGGATAACCGGCTTCTCTCAGCTGGCTGCTTTTACAATCCTTTTTTAAAAGACAAAAATAAACTGACTTTACAGTTGACTGAACATAAATCTTCTCAATTAAAAGGTAAAACTACGATCAATACACACAAAGCCACATGCTCCCACAGCATAATAGAGTTTAATATATGTTGACTGTTGATTACTTGATAAACTTGTAGTAATTATAGGAAATAAATTACTATCACCAATGTTATCCTAGAAATGTCCTCATGTCCTCATACCAAATTCCACTATTAGCTATTGAGATCTCAGTTATCACTTGGTATACAATAACATCACCAATAATAATTTCTACCCTTGGATTACAATGATTAGTACTTCACTGTGGCTGTCATCCTGTATCAACTATGGCTCGGATTTTACGATAGGAATAAAGGTGAGGCTGTCATGCTCACCGTTATAACGGAATAAATCGGACAGCAACTTTTAGCATTCGCACATGCGCAGTTAAACGCGGAAATCCAAAAGTTGCTGTTGGGGATACCTTGCTCCTCCATGGGGTGCATTGTAACAGTCCACACCGATCAACTCGGCACTGAAATCAATGCAATGGCGTGAACTTGAGGTACTTGTCCACTAGTTCCCACTAAAGACGTCAGGAAAAAGTTGGACTGGTGCATTCAGGAGTAAGGGAATTTTAATGGCGTGATAAGTGATAATTACTCATTGGCCCCTAAAATTAAATTTTACAAGCATGAAGTCTCATTCCTTCAGAAGTTAATTAGTATTGAAGATACTTTTTCTGTCTTTCTTTTTTATCTCTCTCTCAATCCCATCTTTCTTTCCCAATCTTTATTTTGCTTTCTATACATGATTTAAATCAAATTTATATTTCCTGCTTTATAGTTCCTGGTTTAGACTCTGCGGGGCTGAAATTGCCTCTCCCGATAAGGCCTCTGGCCACCAGAAAGTGGTGGCCATGGGATGGCGCGGAATGGCCACCGACTCTCCGTGGACGGGCCGCCATTTTGCAAGTTGCCCTTCATCATGGGCGAAGGGGTGTAGGGGACCGCTCCGTCCATTTTCCCGCCATGGCGTGCATGTGCCGGCCCCTTTACCGACCGGCGGCGAACCCTTCCCAAAATTGCCCCGCAGGAAATATCCCTTTTGTGGAATTGCCCTGCGGGAACATTGCCGCCGCTGGCCGGTATCCCCGACAGCTTTTTGTGTCGGTGCACTCCTTGTTGGTCGTCGGTGCAGCCGCCCTTAAAGGGGAGGTGGCGCTGCCAGCGATGCCATTTTATTTTTTATTGTCTGCCGACTGCCACATCAGCCCGACAGTTATGCCCCCGGGTTTGGCCGGGCCGCCAACAAGTAGCCTGGCAACCTCTCTTGGGTGCCAGGCCACTGGCCCGGCCAAAACCCTCCCTGCTGGCCCAGTGGACCTAACTTTAAAAATATGCAGAGCTCGCAGCGGCTCTCCCCTTTGACTGAAGGGGAGAGACTTTGTGACGTCATTAGCGCGGCGCTGGCAAGTGATCGGGGCGGTCGATCCGCTGCACAGGCACTTGTGCCCCTCAGCAGCAACTACATCCGCCCCAAGCAAAACAAAACACGTCCAAGTGCCAAATATCGATGGCACCTCCGCCACAACCCATGCGGCGGAGAAAAACAAAAAATGGAAGTTATGCCCCGTTTCGGGCGGAGGTGAATTTTTATCCCTGCGTGTCTCAGTGAAGATTCTTCATCTGAATGGTTGAAGAGTCTTGCTGTTTCTTTTCCTGCTCTCACATCCCACAGATTCCCTGTAGAGGGCGCCATGCTGGATCAGTCACTGGAGTAGCGCACTTCTCCACTTAGAAGCCCGCAAAACTTTGTAGGCACCTGCCAGCGAGGTGAATGGCGAGTGCCGTTCCTTCGCTACTGACCTCAAAATCCCGGCCGTGTCTTTGTTGATTCTACTAAGCTGAGTAAAAGTGAAAATATCTATTAGTCCTTGTGCTCCATTCAGATTCTTCTGGCAGCCCAGTTGCTATTGAGATCACAAATGGTGAAATAAAATGTGAAGTTCCAGTTATGAAAATCATATACTATTACAATTTACAGCACATTGGGAGGCCAATTAGCCCAGTAGGTTGGAGCTAGTACTTCAACTGTAGCATCTAATTGCGTTTCCTTGCCATTTTCCTATATCTTTATATTATTTACTATTTCAAATATTTACTAAATTCCCTTTTAAATGATATTATAGTTTCTGCATCAAGAGCTATCTGTAGTAAAGTATTTCATCCTTT
Source organism: Pristiophorus japonicus (assembly GCF_044704955.1). NCBI lineage: Eukaryota > Metazoa > Chordata > Chondrichthyes > Pristiophoridae > Pristiophorus > Pristiophorus japonicus. The sequence goes on from NC_091985.1 coordinate 65,259,913, forward strand.
TTATTCTTCTAGTGACTAATCCAGAGTCTATGCCCCCTTGTTACCAGTTTGGTAACTCGCAGAAGCAGTCGTTCATTATTTAATACTTTTAAGTATCTCTTTTGTTCTTCTCAAATTCGGGATGCGTTGTTTCATCTCTAAGTGGTCCTGCTCCTTCCACATGCTCTCCTTTAAGGTCACTGACTTGATCTGCTTGTTACCCAGAAATAGGTTAAGCACTGCATCCTTCGTAATCTAATACTTTTCAGATAAACCAGCATTCTTAACTATTTTTGTCCCTTTATATTTCAGCAATACAGACTACAACGAAAAGGCAAACTGTGCAGCAGAACACAATATATTTAAATCCCAGATTGCTTTGGATTTCAGAGTACTTATTAATTGAAATCCCAGTAAGGAATCAAACTTTACAGTTAACCTGGAGTATTTTCATGTTACTATACTGATGCACATTGTTTTTCATTTCTGACAGTTTATGAAGAAGACCTTGATGCTGAATTTGGATTTGAAAAGGGATTCTTTATTTGGGGTTTTAAGAAGGTAATTGGGTCTGTAGTAAATAATTATACTGGTATATTTTGCAAATAATATGGATCATATAATCTTGGTATTATTTTAAGCAATCTATAGTAGTTTCATAAGCTATACTCACAAAATTGGAAGACACTCAAACTCACAAATCCAAATTTGTTCTAAAGTGCTGTAGAAATGATTGGCTTATATTAAAGTTATAAACATAAATATTGTTCAATTGTGCCATTTTACTGTTATAAAGATTGACTCTGAGTATCAGCTGTGGATTTGTGTTAGCACTCATGTCAGAAGGTTGTGGGTTCAAATCCCACTTCAGAGACTTCAGCTCAAAATTAAGGTTGCCCACTTCAGTGCAGTACTGAGAGAGTGTTGCAGCTGCTGTCTTTTAGATGAGGCGTTAAACCGAGGCCCCATGTTCCCTCTCAGATGAACATAAAAGATCCCATAGCACTATTTTGAGGAAGAACGGGGACTTCTCCCCAGTATTCTGGTCAGCATGTATCCCTCAACCAACATCACTAAGGAAAAAGATGATATGGTCATTATCTAATTGCCGTTTGTGGGACCTTTGCTGCCGCAACAGTGACTACACTTCAAAAGTACCTCATTGGCTGTAAAGCATTTTGCACATCCGGAGGTCGAAAAAATGCTTTATAAATGCAAGTTATTTTCTTTTTCTTTTTCTTTTTCTTTTTCTTTTCCTTTTCTTTCTTTTTTTTCTTTTTCTCTTTCTCTCTTTCTCTCTCTCGCTTTTCTTTGTCTTCCTTTCTCTCTCATTTGTACTCCAGATTTGGCTTTACTTTCCCTTCACAATCCTTCCTACCTCAGGGACTTGTCTATTAACATGTTAACTTGGAAGTGCACGGTACAGAATGGAACTGGTAGCAGAGGTGGGTATCCTGTTGTGAATTTACAATGTTGCAAAATGCACTTCTATTCCTACAGACAAAACCACAAATGCACACAGGGCCAAAAGGATTAAAAATCACAATGTCAGATACACACTCTTATATGTATATGAGCATTTGCTTGTTCACACCAACATTATCCAGTATGGTGGCTGTGCTATGTTTTTGTATTAATTTATGTTGTAATCATCCTGTATAAGGAGAGAGGTAATTGGAATACTGTACAGCCAAAATGAGAGAGAAAAAAAGAGAAAGAGAGTGCAGGAAAAAGCCACAGCTACACACTAGGACAGAGTGACCCTAAACCACATACACTAGACAGTGCCAACAACAACAACAGCAAACATTCATATAGCGCTTTTAATATAGGAAATACATCCCAAGGCGCTTCACAGAGATGTAACCAGAAATAAATGGAAACTGAACCAAAGAAGGAAATATTAGGAGGGATGACTATTAACTTGGTCAAAGAGGTAGATTTTAAGGAAGAGAGGGAGGTGGGGGGTCTTAGGCAGGGAATTCCAGAGCGTGGGACTTAGGAAGCCTGAAGCAGTGATGTCAGTGGGGGGTTGAGTCGGGGGGCTGGTGCGGTGGTTGTGCACAATTGGCTAGAGTTGGAGGAATGGAGAGATAGAAAGAAAATCCCATAGATATACATTGTGGGCGAGACACAAAATAAAATGGCAGGTATAGACAATACAATGCTTATTTTCCTCTAGTGTCTGGATTTTACTCCAACAAAAATTCACCCCTGGAAAGACCCCAGCTCTGATTCCTGGCTTATGTTAATTGTGTAGAATTGATGAACAATCGACCTCATGCCCCTGTCTAGGAAGTGACAAAACTAATCGACCAATAACGGCCACTGTTAATTGGTATCCAGTAACTCCTGCTGGAAAGTGTCTTTTTGAACAGGGAAGTTGGGTGAGGGCAGAATCTGGCTTGGCTATGATGTCGATCCTGATTTTATGCTTGCAGTTACATTGTAGCAAAGGAACACATCCATTTGATTGTTGTGCTTTTAAGATTGAGGTATTTTTAGAGAAATAATCCTTGCAACACTTTTCAGGATCCAACAGACTTTGAATGGAGCTTTTGGACAGAGTGGGTAAAGAAGTTGTTGTTATGGACTCTGCTCGGTCACGTAATCACATCGCAAGTGTCCAGTGCCTTTCTTCCAAAGGTTGGTATTATCCATTAAAACTGGAACCAAAGTATCAGTAATGTGACATTTACTGTACAGCATATATTGGTGGGACAGGGGTGTCATCTTTCAAAAAACAGACTTTTCAACTTTCTAAACATAAATCTGATTTCTATTATGTAGCTATGTATGCAACCTTCTATTTCTGATGCTAAATATTTGGTGAATTACTGGCGTATTTTTTCATTTGCGGTATTCTCTGGATAAACAGGAAACAGTAAAGGTTTGAAATGTCTAAGCTAGAAGGAAATAGGAAATAAGGCGAAACATTAGATTTTGTTGTTGGTAGAGATGGGTATATGCAGAAGTATATATATTTTAAAAGGGTATATCAAATAAGAACATAAGAAAAAGGAGCAGGAGTAGGCCATTTGGCCCCTCGAGCCTGCTCTGCCATTCAATAAGATCATGGCTGATCTAATCATGGGCTCAGCTCCACTTCTCTGCCCGATCCCCATAACCCTTTACTCCCTTATCGCTCAAAAATCTGTCTATCTCTGCCTTAAATCTATTCAATGACCCAGCCTCCACGGCTATCTGGGGCTGAGAATTCCACAGATTTACAACCCTCTGAGAGAAGAAATTCCTCCTCATCTCAGTTTTAAATGGGCAATCCCTTATTCTGAAACTATGCCCCCTAGTTCTAGATTCTCCCATGAGTGGAAACACCCTCTCTGCATCTAGCTTGTCGAGCCCCTCATTATCTTATATGTTTCAATATCTATATATATATATATATATATTTTATTTATATGTAATATATAGATATGAACATTTGCTTGTTCACACCAGCATTATCTAGTATGGTGGCTGTGCTATTGTTTTTGTATTAAATTATGCTGTAAGCATCCTGTACAAGGGAAGAGGTAATTGGAGTGGGAGGAGGCTTTTGTGGTGCATAAATACCACATAGACCAGTTGGGTCGAATGGCCTATTTCTGTGCTGTAGATTCTGTGTATTTCTACGAAAGCTAAGGGGAACTGAAGAAGAGATCTATTTCTATGTTGCTCAAGCATGACCCTTAACTGGTCAATGCAGGACTGACATTGATAATATCCAGAGTGTAGACGGTCCTGCTTATGAGGGAGGTTGTATAACATGGATTTCAGAAAGGAAAAAATGAGAGAGGAAGTTGCATCTTAATTGTGTAATAATCCCAACACTTATGAATTCTAAAATGGATCTCATTTCATTGTTTACAAATAGCTCACTAAATGATTATTCAATGAGTGGAGTGAAACCTTCATGTATTTTTTTATATTCTGATCTTTTTATTACCTTAAAATTTCAAAACTGCATTCAAAAACAAAAATACTGAGGTTGCTGGAAATCTGACATAAAAACAGAAAGTGCTGGAAATACTCAGCAGGTCAGGCAGCATCTGTGGAGAGAGAAACCGAGTTAACGTTTCAGGTCGATGACCTTTCGTCAGTGTAGAGGCAGGGAAAGGGGAAAGGGAGGAAAAGAACAGAAGGGAAGGTCTGTGATCGGGTGGAAGGCAGGAGAGATTTAATGACAAATGGGATAAGGGTGTGAAAAGGATGATTACATCTTATAATTCATCCTGTTTTACATCATAAGCTGACAGCTAACCAATGTTCTTTTACATTTTGAGCTCACACTATGATATTGAAATAAATCTGAGCATTCCCATAGTAATGCTAGGTGTCTTTCAACAGTATTAAAGTGAAACTTGTTAGCACCAAGGAAAGAAACAAAAGTACTGTAATGAGAAATGCTTGCACTTGTTTTGTTCCAGTTTCATGTAGTAACATAAGGATTTTTTCTCTTTAGTTTAGGATGTGGTTGCTGATGATATACGGGATGTTGGCCTGTTTCTTTACAGTAGGCTACAAAGGCCTGGCCGTGATATTGTTGCATTTGTTCATCTCCTATGCTGTGGCCCAGCTGCAAGTGCCTGTGTTGTCTTGGCTGTGCTCAATATTACTACTGTATACCTTACAAATGGATTCTCTTGGAAAAATTCAGGTAAGAATGTAATACACGGGATACAGAAGAACTTATAAACCTTTTATTTTATACACATTTTAGGAAACCTGCTGCAAATTAGAAATCAAGGCTAACACTGGTGAATAATTATTCAATTACTACTTACTCTTTCAGTCATTTCGCTGGTAAGTTATATAATTTGCGTGAATGTGTATGACGTGGTTCCAGAATCAACAGGCATACTTTACTGATGTGAATTACAGGCATTTACAAAAAACAACAAATTAACTGAAAGTGACAGTGGGCATGGTGGAAAACAACTGAATGAAGTGGAAGATGTGATTAACAGATTCAATATAATTGTTCAATATAAGGTAACTGAATATAATCAGTGCTGTCAAGTGGCTAATCATAGTTCTTCACAATAACATTAATTTTTGTTTTAAAATATGTATTTTACAGTCCTGACAATAGATCTCATCCCTTAAACAAAAATAAAAAGTTATGGAGTTACCAATCTAATAATGAGATTTAAATAAAGACAATTTTTGTTTTCCTAAGTATGGGAGGATCATCGACATTTTTTCTGAAAATATTACCCATTTTGACAGTCTGTAGGATAAATGGTGCTGTGGTTTCTCTTGATCAGAAAACTAGTTGACACTCATCTGCCTACTAGTGGGCTGTATACGCTATTCTTTTGTAATTTATCTTGCTGTTTTTAGCCAGTAGGTTTTAATACATAATTAATTTCATTTTGCATGTGCTATGATGAAACATAAAACTCTCTGCGCTAGATTTTCCATTATTTTTGCATGCATACCGCCCACTTAACATCCATTTTAACGCTGAAATGAGGTGCAACACCCATATATCGCCCATTTAGCCACAAAATGGAAACTGACGCCCATTTCTCGGTCACTTATCGGCAAGCGTTACTTTCCGCATGTGTGTAATGCAAAGAGAAAATAATACCGCCCGGCCACTTTTTTTGGGGCGGAATCATCAGAATGGGCGATCCCAACGCCCATAATATCGCCCAGCGTTACTTTCGGCACGTAATTAACGCCAAGATTTAATAATACCAACCGCCCACTGTTTTTTGTCGTAAAGATCACATTTGCAGAAACTAACGCCCAGTATATCGCCCATCCTTACTTTCGGCACCACGCACACATCTCGCCGACAATATCGCTCACCGAAAAAACCACTGGGAAAAAGTTGAACTAACCGGAGCTACTCACAGCGGTATGGACGCCATGTTCTAAATTGCAGGTCGCATCATTTAAAATGCTGCTCTGCTTCAACCTCGGGGGAGTTCGGATGTAATCTGGAGGTATTTGGAACATCTGAACAAACATTTATCATACTGTGGACGATTGGAATTTACTAGGTGTCTTAGTGGGGACATTCATTCTTTGTGAACAATCGGTGGAAAACAGATAGCTATTGGAATGGAGCCTGTCATTTCTCACCCTCTCTTGATGACCACAAATATGCTGCAGACTCAAGATGACAGAAGGTACATTCGACAGCATCATGTGCCCAATGTAAGACGTGACAGACTGATAAGGAGGACCAGACGTTATACCCCCCGCAAGTATAGGGAGAAGCAGTCTTACCTCAACTTGTGCGACACCATCTGCTTTCGGAGACTGCGCTTCCACAAAGAGGTTATCAATGAGATATGCCAGCTCATCTGCAGCCTGCCAGCACCATCAGGACTGCATTGTCCGTCGAGGTCAAGGTCACCACGGTACTGTCGTTCTACGCGTCGGGTTCCTTTTAGGCCTCAGCTGGCGACATGTGCGGTATATCTCAGCATGCCACACATCGCTGCATTAGACAGTTCATTGAAGCCCTGTACACATGCAGGATGGACTTTATCAGCTTCCCTATGACCAGGGAGGCTCAGACTGAAAGGGCTTTAGGATTCTACTGAATTGCTAACTTCCCCAAGGTGCAGGGAGCAATAGACTGTACGTACATCGCGATGCGGGCACGTTTTCAGGATGCAGAGGTTTTCAGGAACCGCAAGGGATTCCACTCCCTGAATGTGCAACTTGTTGTCGACCACCAGCAAATTATTATGGCAGTGAATGCGAAATTTCCGGACAGCATCCATGATGCTCACATCCTGCGTGAGAGCACTGTATCTGACTTGTTTAACAATTAGCCACAAGGTCAATGCTGGATGCTTGGTGATATGGCCTTGCCAGCTGGTTGATGACCCCCTTGCGTGACACCCACACTGAAGACGAGAACCGATATAATAAGAGCCACAGATCCACTTGCAATATCATCGAGAAAAGCATTGGAGTGCTGAAGCAGTGCTTTAGATGCCTGGACCACTCAGGAGGTGACCTCCAATACCACCCTGAGCAGGTAGCTCAATTCGTGGTGGTGTGCTCCATGCTGCACAACTTGGCTATAAGGAGGGGACAAGAATTGCCAGAAGGGACTGACGGTCCACCTCAGGAGAGAGAGGAAGAAGAGGCCGAGGAGGTGGATGCTGACATCGGCCCAGACAATCTGGCTGATGCTGAAGCCATGCCCCCGCCCCCTGTAGACCACAGGAAATAGCCCATGGTGGCTACATAGCTGCAAGACTCTTAAGTCAGTAGCTCATAAATGAGCACTTTGCTTGAAAGAACGTTGGTGGTATTTACAAGGCTGACACACTGCTGGGTGTGCAGATCATACTTCAATGGTGTGCATCACCTTGGTGACCGTTAAAGTTTAAGTTGATTCAAGTTAAATGTACTTATACCATTTCATATTAAGGAATCACCAGTGTGGAACTGTGCAGCTATCTGAGCCAATGCGCAACAAGGTTATGTTAAATGAAAAACATTTAATCCGACCATTCGTCTGAAATCATAAGTATATCTGTAAAAACCACCCCAGCCTACCCCAACCCACAAAAATTTATCACATTTACATCATTACAATGGTCCCCATTTCCTGCAGTACAGAACACAAATGCAAACCAACAAGGTAGCCCCCTCGCTCCTTGCCCCGACCCTCCCACCAAAATAGCAGTAGCGACCTAAAAATATGCCCCAGACAACATCTGTGGCCATGCATCTCACTTTCATTGCCCCCCAGCTTCTCCTCCCCACCTCTACCCCTTCCCCTTCCCCTTCCCCTCATGACTCCAAGCCGCCTGGCCGAGGAACTCCTCAGGCGATGCTTCATTGGGTGGGGGGGGGGATGATGACAGAAACGCTGCTTGGAGGGACACGGGAGAGGACGGTCCCGAGGTGGGAACGTGCTCCGAGCCAGAAACAAGATGTTGCTCCTGGCTCTCATGTGTCGTTGGCAATGGGGGTGCGGCACCTTGGGGTGTAGTGCTGCGCTGTGGGACCACTGGGAGCCCTCTGCCACCATTGTTCCTGGCTACCAGCTCCAGGGCCTCCTCCATCCCTTCCATGTTATGTATTGTTTGTTGGATAAAAACTCGGTGCCAACTATGTTCTTGGTGCTTAGTAGGCTTTTTGCTGCTGGTGACTCTCCCTCGTGCCTCCCACAACAGCCAAACAAGCACATACCACACCCACACACGCCTTCAGTCCCCCTCCCTCTGCCTCCTCTTCTGCGCATGTAATGATGACCCCTGACCTCCTGAATCGTGGGAAACGAGCGTTGCCATGCCGATGCTAAGGACGGCGACACTTTATGGCAGAAGGTCAGAGAGATATAACGCTAACACCCATTTCAGAATGCTCGCGGTAACGCCCAATCTTTAAAATGGAGACTAGAGGCTTTGAAAACGGGCAACAAGCCGGCGATCTGAAAACCCATTTTTACCGCCCACGCCGGAAATAACGCCCATTTTTTGGGCGATCTGCGCAGAAGTGTAAAATCTAGCCCTATAAGCCCTAAATGCATATTGTCAACTGCATATAAACAGTAATTTACAATATGTTTGTAAATGGAACCATATTGAAGAATCCAGAGAGATTACTTTATAAAAAGATTATCTGGTCATTATCACATTGCTGTTTGTGGGAGCTTGCTGTTCGCAAATTGGCTGCTACATTTCCCACATTATAACAGTGATTACACTCTCAAAAGTTCTTCATTGGCTGTAAATCATTTTGAGACGTCTGGTGGTCATGAAAGGCACTATATAAAATGCAAGTCTTTCTTTCTTTAAATGTTTGGGTTACTCCTCTTGCAGCCTCCTCTTTGTCACTCCAGGCATCACCCACGATATAAATGCTGCCTGAGTTTAGATTTTTGCATTACGTTAATTATTGCAACCATATAATCATTGTATGCTATATTGGGTGTAGCAAATTATTAATAATGGTTTCTAAATTTTGTTTTTTTAAGTAGTGAAGAAAAGTTATTATGTATTCGCTTGTCTAGGGAGTGGCAGTCACGGATATCATATTTAGATACATACGGTTTACTTTTACTTGAAATTAGAAAATATGGGAATCCGAGTAAGATGGCATCCTCCACCACCTTTCCTGCAATTCCTGTTACTGCATTTTATGAATTTTGGTTCTAAATTTTGGCATTTATCTTTTTTGTTCTGTGTATTTAAGAACATTTATCTTAATAGGAGAATAATCAGTTTTAAAATATTTAAACTTCCATTCAAGGTTTGCATAATCTTGAGGCAGCTGTGCAACAGTTTTAGGGCCCAAAATTCGGGCCGCATCTAGAACGGTGCAGCCCCGACCTAGACGCCCGTTTTTCGCGCCACAATGTGCGCCTAAAAAATACTTACCGATTCTCCGGCTCCCTGCAGGTCCTCTGGAGCTGGGCGTGGCGCAGCACGAGCTGTGGGGGGCGGAGCCAGGTCCCTGCGCTGAAAACAATGCCGGGACCTCTGCACATGCGTGCTACAGTGGGCGCGCATGTGCAGTAGCTCCAGGCGCCCAAAACTGAGTGGGAGGGGCCCGAAGCACGCAGCCCCTAGACCTGGCCGAATGGCCTCACTGGGGCTGCATGGATAAGGCTGCACCTCCCACGCCCAACTCCTGCTTCCTCCCTCCCCGACTCACCCCCCGGGCCCGACCCCCACTCCCCTCCCTGCCCGCCCCGACTCGCCCCACACCCCCGACCACCCCGGACCCAACCCGACCCCCCCCCTGGATCCCACCCGAGCCGACTCGCACTCCCCCCTCGCCTCCGGACCCGACCCGACTCGCGCTCCCCCGCCCCCGGACCGGACCCCAGACCCGGCCTGACCCCCGGCCACCTACCTGTAAATACGGTGCCAGGGGCGGGCCCCGCCTGAAGTCTTAGGCCCGGCCGGGCCCAGACCGTTCAGCCTCCTTCTCCTTTCTCCCCTCCCTCCCTCCCTCCCTTCTCCCCCTCTCTCCCTCCCTCCCTTTCCTTTCTCCTCTCCCTCCTCCCCTCTCTCCCCTCCCTTTTCCCCCTCCCTTTAACCCCCTCCCTTTTCCCCCTCTCTCCCTCCCTCCCTCCCCTCCTTCCCCCTCTCCCCCTCCCTCCCTCCCTCTCCCCCCTCCCCCCCTCTCCCTCCACCTCCCCTCGCTGTCAGAAACACAGACACTGACAGACAGAGAGTGAGAGACACACACACAGACAGACCGAGAGATAGAGACACACTGGGGGGGTGGGGGGGGGGGGCCCGACCGTCCGTCCGTCCCAGCACACTGTTGGAGGGCTCCCGGTGCTGCAGTTGGTAAGTAGAAAATGTTTTATTTATTGATTTTTAATTTTTTAAAATTTTTTATACATTTTTTTGATTGATTTATTGGTTGATTTATTGATGTTTTTATCATTTATTATTGATGATGGCTCTTTATTTGTAAAACTGAAGTATTTAATGTTTGTAAACTTCCCTTTAAACCCCCCCCCCGATTCCCTACGCCTGATTTGTAATCGACGCCTGATTTTCTAAGTGTAGACAAGGTTTTTCTGAGCGTACAAAAATCTACACTTACTCCATTCTAAGTTAGTTTGGAGTAAGTTTTCACTGCCTAAACTTTCAAAACGGGCGTAAGTGGCCGGACACGCCCCCTTTTGAAAAAAAAAATCTGTTCCAAACTGAAACTGTTCTAACTGACTAGAACTGGAGCGAACAAAATGCCGAGAATTGCAATTTCTAAGATACTCCATTCTAAACCAGTTGCTCCAAAAAAACAGGAGCAACTCAGGCTGAAACTTGGCCCCTTAGTATCTGGGTTTACTGCAAAATATCTCTTGCAATTTCACGAGATATTTGTGGCTTGTTGTTCTAATTTTATGGAAAATTAACATACAAAACATCCCTGCCGTGAGATAAATGAGTTTAAAATCTAATTAATGTGGCAAAGATATATTTTCATAGATTTAAAAATAAATAAAAGGAAATCCTTAAACTGTCACACTATTTATTTCATTGTTGCAAGCCATCTCTGTAATAATTTATGAATTCAGCTCTTGTTGCTCAGGAATGTTATACCCAAGAGGCTGATTTACCTTTAAACCATTGTAGAACTTTCTGGTACTCATAATGAGTGTCGATCACAAATCTTTACATAGTGAAGGAGCTAGCCAATTAATTTTATTTTTCATGCCATTCATTGCTTGTCACATATAGTCAGGTGAAACTTGGACCATGCAATGGGAAAATGAGAGATATCAGACTCGTGGTTTGATATGCCATATTTTATATTGAGTTGAGCTGGGGCATCTAACAACATACAATCTTGCTCATTTTGTTATGTATGATGAAGTTCATTCATTGTACAAGTAGGATGTTGCACTGATCTACTTATTGATCAGAGTTTTTTTTTAAGGAGTTGCATGTCCTTCAATAGGCTGATTGATTAGGTTAACTTCTGCTCTTCTGATAGCTGTATAATTGAAGCAAAGAACATATACAACAGAACACAATTTGACATTGATTGGAAATAAAGAGGGGGAGTGGGAGCTGGCCTTGAAATGGTCTTTTTTTTAAAAATTAGAAGTAAGCTGCTGACTGAATACATGGAGTCACATTACTTGCAAACTGTATCTGGCTGCAAATGAGGAAGAGGTTTGCTGGTATCGGAAGGAAGGCGATGGTAAATGTGCTTCTCAATGCTACACACACATCTTGTAAGGCCCATCAAGTATAATACAATTCTCAGTGGGGACCTTCTGGGAGGTACCATTTCAAGCATTGCACACATAGCCAAAGCTACATGGCACACTACTCTTGCAATTAGGGATGGTGGATGTGGGACAGCAAACAGCTGCTGGGCTTCCAGGCCCTCCTCTGCTGGTAGAAGATTTCTCAGTGGGGTGTTTCATTTCCCCAAAATGGAGCCACTATGGACTGCCACTTTTCTGTGGTCGGATAACAAAAACATTAAGTGAGGGCATATCCTTTTTTGTATGCGCACCATAGGATTGATATTCGGAGCTGTGACGCCCACTTGGGTGCCATCTGTAGCATCTCGCACTTGAGGGAAGCCTACCAGCTGGTGAAAGCTCTGTGTCCTATCCAACTGATAGTTACTTTTTGCAGGGGAAAGTGAAAAAGATATTGCCCCTGACTTCTTACGAATCCATGCTCTTATCTGAAGCATTAGAAACATAGAAACATAGAAAATAGGTGCAGGAGTAGGCCATTCGGCCCTTCTAGCCTGCACCGCCATTCAATGAGTTCATGGCTGAACATGCAATTTCAGTACCCCATTCCTGCTTTCTCACCATACCCCTTGATTCCCCTAGTAGTAAGGACTCCATCTAACTCCTTTTTGAATATATTTAGTGAATTGGCCTCAACAACTTTCTGTGGTAGAGAATTCCACAGGTTCACCACTCTCTGGGTGAAGAAATTCCTCCTCATCTCGGTCCTAAATGGCTTACCCCTTATCCTTAGACTGTGTCCCCTGGTTCTGGACTTCCCCAACATTGGGAACATTCTTCCTGCATCTAACCTGTCTAACCCCGTCAGAATTTTAAACGTTTCTATGAGGTCCCCTCTCATTCTTCTGAACTCCAGTGAATACAAGCCCAGTTGATCCAGTCTTTCTTGATAGGTCAGTCCCGCCATCCCGGGAATCGGTCTGGTGAACCTTCGCTGCACTCCCTCAATAGCAAGAATGTCCTTCCTCAGGTTAGGAGACCAAAACTATACACAATACTCCAGGTGTGGGCTCACCAAGGCCCTGTACAACTGTAGCAACACCTCCCTGCCCCTGTACTCAAATCCCCTCGCTATGAAGGCCAACATGCCATTTGCTTTCTTAACCGCCTGCTGTACCTGCATGCCAACCTTCAATGACTGATGTACCATGACACCCAGGTCTCGTTGCACCTCCCCTTTTCCTAATCTGTCACCATTCAGATACTAGTCTGTCTCTCTGCTTTTACCACCAAAGTTGATAACCTCACATTTATCTACATTATACTTCATCTGCCATGCATTTGCCCACTCACCTAACCTATCCAAGTCACTCTGCAGCCTCATAGCATCCTCCTCGCAGCTCACACTGCCACCCAACTTAGTGTCATCCGCAAATTTGGAGATACTACATTTAATCCCCTCGTCTAAATCATTAATATACAGTGTAAACAGCTGGGGCCCCAGCACAGAACCTTGCGGTACCCCACTAGTCACTGCCTGCCATTCTGAAAAGTATCCATTTACTCCTACTCTTTGCTTCCTGTCTGACAACCAGTTCTCAATCCATGTCAGCACACTACCCCCAATCCCATGTGCTTTAACTTTGCACATTAATCTCTTGTGTGGGACCTTGTCGAAAGCCTTCTGAAAGTCCAAATACACCACATCAACTGGTTCTCCCTTGTCCACTCTACTGGAAACATCCTCAAAAAATTCCAGAAGATTTGTCAAGCATGATTTCCCTTTCACAAATCCATGCTGACTTGGACCTATCATATCACCTCTTTCCATTCAGCATGTCTGTAACCCAGCAAAGAAAGCCCATATTTAGCACTTTATGTGGTGCCATTTAAATGTTTGCAGCAACTACGAACAAAGGAACGCAATGGCAGGAAAGAAAAACAAAAATAGGAATTCTTCAAAAACAATAATGCATGGGGCAAAATGCAGCAAGACAACAGAAAATGCAACCAAATAAAACCTGTGATGGACATGACATGCACCTCAAGAGCACTGCTTGGGCATGTAACATGTAGGTGGTCTCTTGCCCGCGGTTGGCAATTAATTCCTGGCCAGGGTCTATTTGCATAATGAATTCATTAAAATCCATCGGCCTCATTTTCACACTACAAATTGGCAGTCAGGAAACTGGGCATGTGCAGGCCCACCTCCTTGTGCTGCTTTGAGCTGTTGACAGAGCTTTGGAAAATGGGAGTAATTGAGTCAGTGAGTTTGAGGCACCAATTCTCTTCTAATCTATCTTCACTTATCTATGTTGCAAGTTCAAATTCCAACTTCAATCGATACCTGAGGTTAACTGGAGCCATTGGACAAGTTTTGTTGATGCATGTTTAGACCACTAGGTGGAGGTAGATATCTTTAAGGTGTGAGTCTAGGGCAATTGACTACTGGAGCTCCAGTGAAAAGTATTTTTCTTGATGATTAAATATAGAACATATTGCAAAACTGATCAAAACACATGGCAACAATGCTGCAACTATTGGGGAGTGTCGTTATACCTGTGACTATGAAGAAGACTTATTACTTGAAATATAATTGAATAACTTTTTGGAAATCTTTCAATTTACATTTCTGGAGAATATCGACTTGTCAGAGTTTCACATCGTCGCAGGATTTGGCAATGTTTGTGTTTTCTGAACTTTCACTGAATCTCGTCCAGATTCAGTGGAGCAATTTGAAGTTTAGATTGAAATGTGTGAACAAATTATGTTCATATTGGTTAGCTGATATCTTAAGATCGAATCTGCTGCCTGCTTTCACAGGAGAAAGCAAAGTTTTCACTATTTTTTAAATGTATAATATAATGTATTTTTTATTCAATCTGAAGTAGTGGGGGACAATGTAATGCTACCAGTTACTATAATACCAGTTATAATGCAATATACACCTTTTAGATCCCACATTACTGTGACATTTTCTTGTTTTCTCAATTATGCTGCCTCAAGTGTGTGTGTAGATATATATAATATATATATTTAAAAAATTTTTTATTTTACAATAAACCATTATGTGCATAATAATTATTTTTTATAGAAACATAGAAATCTACAGCGCAGAAGGTGGCCATTTCAGCCCATCGTGTCTGCGCCGCTGACAAAGAGCCACATGGCCCTTGGTCACCAGCCCTGAAGGTTATATATAAACCTCTGAATAATGAACAATGGCGGAAAGGTAAAGAGCACCCAGCCCAATCAGTCCACCCCACACAACTGCGGCACCCCTTGCACCAAAACATTCTACACTCCACCCCGACCGGAGCCATGTGATCTCCTGGGAGAGGCAAAAACCAGATTTAAAAACCCAGGCCAATTGGGGGGGAAAAATATCTGGGAAAATTCCTCTCCGACCCATCAAGGCGATCGAAACTAATCCAGAAGATCACCCTGGCCATATTCGATTCCGTGCAGTACTTCTGAAAAGGGAGGGTGAACAGCCAGTTGTCGTGGTGCACATTGGTACCAACGATATAGGTTAAAAAAAAGGATGAGGTCCTACGAGAAGAATTTAAGGAGCTAGGAGCTAAATTAATAGTAGGACCTCAAAAGTAGTAATCTCGGGATTGCTACCAGTGCCACGTGCTACTCAGAGTAGGGATCGCAGGATAGCTCAGATGAATACGTGGCTTGAGCAGTGGTGCAGCAGGGAGGGATTCAAATTCCTGGGGCATTGGAATCGGTTCTGGGGGAGGTGGGACCAGTACAAACTGGACGGTTTGCACCTGGACAGGACCGGAACCAATGCCCTAGGGGGAGTGTTTGCTAGTGCTGTTGGGGAGGAGTTAAACTAATATGGCAGGGGGATGGGAACCAATGCAGGGAGACAGAGGGAAACAAAATGGAGACAGAAGCAAAAGACAGAAGGGAGATGAGTAAAGGTGGAGGGCAGAGAAACCCAAGGCAAAAAACAAAAAGGCCCACTGTACAGCAAAATTCTAAAGGGTCAAAGTGTAATAAAAAGGCAAGCCTGAAAGCTCGGTGCCTCAATGCGAGGAGTATTCGGAACCCACGAGATGGCTCTGAGCTAGTTAGAGTGGGTGAGAGCTCAGATGAACAGGACCCCAAGAAAGAATGCAAAAGGCAGGAGGCAACAGAGCAGAGTAGCACTGGGGTAAGTGTAAACCACAAGGTGATAGGAAGGGACAATATGTATGAATATAAAGGGGCTGCAGGAGGGGTCAAAACTAAAAATCATGATTTAAAAACTAGTATTAAAACACTCTACCTAAATGCACGCAGCATTCGAAATAAAGTAAATGAGTTGACGGCACAAATCATTACAAATGGGTATGATTTGGTGGCCATTACAGAAACATGGTTGCAGGGTGGCCAAGACTGGGAATTAAACATACAGGGGTATCTTACAATTCGGAAAGATAGACAAGAAGGAAAAGGAGGTGGGGTAGCTCTGTTAATAAAGGATGATATCAGGGCAGTTGTGAGAGATGATACTGGCTCTAATGAACAAAATGTTGAATCATTGTGGGTGGAGATTAGAGATAGTAAGGGGAAAAAGTCACTGGTGGGCGTAGTTTATAGGCCCCCAAATAATAACTTCACGGTGGGGCGGACAATAATCAAGGGAATAATGGAGGCATGTGAAAAAGGAACGTCAGTAATCATGGGGGATTTTAACCTACATATCGATTGGTCAAATCAAATCGCACAGGGTAGCCTTGAGGAGGAATTCATAGAATGCATACGGGATTGTTTCTTAGAACAGTATGTTACAGAACTTACAAGGGAGCAAGCTATCTTAGATCTAGTCCTGTGTAATGAGACAGGAATAATAAACGATCTCCTAGTAAAAGATCCTCTCGGAATGAGTGATCACAGTATGGATGAATTTATAATACAGATTGAGGGTGAGGAAGTAGTGTCTCAAACGAGCGTACTATGCTTAAACAAAGGGGACTACAGTGGGATGAGGGCAGAGTTGGCTAAAGTAGACTGGAAACACAGACTGATTGGTGGCACAATTGAGGAACAGTGGAGGACTTTTAAGGAGCTCTTTCATAGTGCTCAACAAAAATATATTCCAGTGAAAAAAAGGGTGGTAAGAGAAGCGATAACCAGCCGTGGATAACCAAGGAAATAAAGGAGAGTATCAAATTAAAAACCAATGTGTATAAGGTGGCCAAGGTTAGTGGGAAACTAGAAGATTGGGAAAATTTTAAACGACAGCAAAGAATGACTAAGAAAGCAATAAAGAAAGGAAAGATAGATTACGAAAGTAGACTTGCGCAAAACATAAAAACAGATAGTAAAAGCTTTTACCGATATACAAAACAGAAAAGAGTGACTAAAGTAAATGTTGGTCCCTTAGAAGATGAGAAGGGGGATTTAATAATGGGAAATGTGGAAATGGCTGAGACCTTAAACAATTATTTTGCTTCGGTCTTCACAGTGGAAGACACAAAAACCATGCCAAAAATTGCTGGTCACGGGAATATGGGAAGGGAGGACCTTGAGATAATCACTATCACTAAGGGGGTAGTGCTGGACAGGCTAATGGGACTCAAGGTAGACAAGTTCCCTGGTCCTGATGAAATGCATCCCAAGGTATTAAAAGAGGTATTAAAAAAGGTATTAAAACATAGAAACATAGAAAATAGGTGCAGGAGTAGACCATTCGACCCTTTGAGCCTGCACCGCCATTCAATGAGTTTATGGCTGAACATGCAACTTCAGTACCCCATTCCTGCTTTCTCGCGATACCCCTTGATCCCCCTAGTAGTAAGGACTACATCTAACTACTTTTTGAATATATTTAGTGAATTGGCCTCAACAACTTTCTGTGGTAGAGAATTCCACAGGTTCACCACTCTCTGGGTGAAGAAGTTTCTCCTCATCTCGGTCCTAAATGGCTTACCCCTTATCCTTCGACTGTGACCCCTGGCTCTGGACTTCCCCAACATTGGGAACATTCTTCCTGCATCTAACCTGTCTAAACCCATCAGAATTTTAAACGTTTCTATGAGATCCCCTCTCATTCTTCTGAACTCCAGTGAATACAAGCCCAGTTGATCCAGTCTTTCTTGATATGTCAGTTCCGCCATCCCGGGAATCATTCTGGTGAACCTTCGCTGCACTCCCTCAATAGCAAGAATGTCCTTCCTCAAGTTAGGAGACCAAAACTGTACACAATACTCCAGGTGTGGCCTCACCAAGGCCCTGTATAACTGTAGTAACACCTCCCTGCCCCTGTATTCAAATCCCCTCGCTATGAAGGCCAACATGCCATTTGCTTTCTTAACCGCCTGCTGTACCTGCATGCCAACCTTCAATGACTGATGTACCATGACACCCAGGTCTCGTTGCACCTCCCCTTTTCCTAATCTGTCACCATTCAGATACTAGTCTGTCTCTCTGCTTTTACCACCAAAGTTGATAACCTCACATTTATCTACATTATACTTCATCTGCCATGCATTTGCCCACTCACCTAACCTATCCAAGTCACTCTGCAGCCTCATAGCATCCTCCTCGCAGCACACACTGCCACCCAACTTAGTGTCATCCACAAATTTGGAGATACTACATTTAATCCCCTCGTCTAAATCATTAATGTACAATGTAAACAGCTGGGGCCCCAGCACAGAACCTTGCGGTACCCCACTAGTCACTGCCTGCCATTCTGAAAAGTGCCCATTTACTCCTACTCTTTGCTTCCTGTCTGCCAACCAGTTCTCAATCCACGTCAGCACACTATCCCCAATCCCATGTGTTTTAACTTTGCACATTAATCTCTTGTGTGGGACCTTGTCAAAAGCCTTCTGAAAGTCCAAATACACCACATCAACTGGTTCTCCCTTGTCCACTCTACTGGAAACATCCTCAAAAAATTCCAGAAGATTTGTCAAGCATGATTTCCCTTTCACAAATCCATGCTGACTTGGACCTATCATGTCACCTCTTTCCAAATGCGCTGCTATGACATCCTTAATAATTGTTTCCATCATTTTACCCACTACTGATGTCAGGCTGACTGGTCTATAATTCCCTATTTTCTATCTCCCTCCTTTTTTAAAAAGTGGGGTTACATTGGCTACCCTCCACTCCATAGGAACTGATCCAAAGTCCATGGAATGTTGGAAAATGACTGAAGTCATGGCGGAAGTTATAGCAGATGCATTCGTTATAATCTACCAAAATTCTCTGGACTCTGGGGAGGTACCAGCGGAATGGAAAGCAGCTAATGTAACGCCTCTGCTTAAAAAAGGGGGCAGACAAAAGGCAGGTAACTATAGGCCGGTTAGTTTAACATCTGTAGTGGGGAAAATGCTTGAAGCTATCATTAAGGAAGAAATAGCGGTTCATCTAGATAGGAATAGTGCAATCAAGCAGACGCAACATGGATTCATGAAGGGGAAATCATGTTTCACTAATTTACTGGAATTCTTTGAGGATATAACGAGCATGGTGGATAGAGGTGTACCGATGGATGTGGTGTATTTAGATTTCCAAAAGGCATTCGATAAGTTGCCACACAAAAGGTTACTGCAGAAGATAAAGGTACGCGGAGTCAGAGGAAATGTATTAGCAGGATCGAGAATTGGCTGGCTAACACAAAGCAGAGAGTCGGAATAAATGGGTCCTTTTCGGGTTGGAAATCGGTGGTTAGTGGTGTGCCACAGGGATCGGTGCTGGGACCACAACTGTTTACAATATACATAGATGACCTGGAAGAGGGGACAGAGTGTAGTGTAACAAAATTTGCGGATGACACAAAGATTAGTGGGAAAGCGGGTTGTGTAGAGAACACAGAGAAGCTGCAAAGAGATTTAGATAGGTTAAGCGAATGGGCTAAGGTTTGGCAGATGGAATACAATGTCGGAAAATGTGAGGTCATCCACCTTGGGGAAAAAAGCAGTAAAAGGGAATATTATTTGAATGGGGAGAAATTACAACATGTTGCGGTGCAGAGGGACCTGGGGGTCCTTGTGCATGAAACTCTTTTAGAGTTTATCTGTAAAACATAAAACATTAAACCGTGCCACCCGCCCTGGATGACACAGCAGACATTTACAAGGCCCCTTTTTTTTCTTTTTTTTGGTTTTTTTTTTGGGGCGCTAAAATCAAATTTTTTCCGGTGCCCCCTATAAAAGGGGAGGGGGACACTAAAAGCACCGGCAATTAAAACAAATTAAACTTTAAAACGTAAAATCAAATTAAAATTTGGTTGCCGGGCGTGATGATGCACTCCAGTCCCTCTGGTGCCCACCTCTCGCGGAAGGCCGCGAGCATGCCGGTGGACACCGCGTGCTCCATCTCTAAGGACACCCTGGACCGGATGTAAGAGCGGAAGAGAGGCAGGCAGTCAGGTTGAACGACCCCCTCGACCGCCTGCTGCCTGGACCGGCTGATGGCACCCTTGGCCGTGCCCAGGAGCAGTCCTACGAGGAGGCCTTCGGTCCTACCCGCTCCCCTCCGCACAGGGTGCCCAAAGATCAAGAGAGTGGGACTGAAGTGCAGCCAGAATTTCAGGAGCAGCCCCTTCAAATAATAAAACAGGGGCTGCAACCTTGTGCATTCCATAAAAACATGGAACACGGACTCTTCCAGACCGCAAAAATTGCAGGCGGCCTGGGAGTCCGTGAACCGGCTTAAAAATTTGTTGCACGGCACTGCTCCGTGCACCACCCTCCAGGCCAAGTCCCCGATGAATAGTGGGAGGACCCCTGCGTAGAGTGCCCTCCATCGGGGACCCCCGCCTCCTCCGGACGGCAAGATGGTACGCCATGGCGTGTCCGGACGGCCGGCGAGGATGGCAAAGTTGAGGGTGTGCAGGAGCAGCCCGTACAGGAAACCCCTCCGCGCGGAACTGAAAGGCACGGAGGGGATTTCCCCGAGGCGGCTCAAGTTGTGAGGCGCCGGCCCCCGAGGGAGGTTCCGGGGTTTGGCGCCGATGAGGAATTCCGTCCGGACGGGGGTCAGTTCGGACGGGATCTCCCCACGTGCTTGAGCCTCCTCGATGCACCTAACGGAGTCAGGGCCCAGAGCTGTTTTTAGCGACTCGATGGCATCGGCCGCGCGGCGGACGTTGGCAGAGTTTAGGCGCCACGCCAGCGTGTCTGGCGCCATCCAGCCCGCTCCTCCGCCATCGAGCAGGTCCCTGACCCTGGTCACCTCACCAGCCACAGCCCTCTCTTCCGACCGCCACATAAAACCTCGGCCGTGGAGGTACGGATTCCCGGGCAGCGGTTCCTGCAGGACGGCCGCCACTCCAGCCGGCGGAGAGCTGCGCTTGGTGGAGACTTTGTTCCAGACCCTGATGAGTTCCCTGTAAAAGACAGGCAGCTCCCGGAGGGCGGTCCTGGCACCCCGCAAGTTTCCTTGTGCATGAAACTCTTTTGAGTTTACCTGCAAAACATAAAAACATTAAACGGTGCCACCCGACCTGGGTGACACTCCAGACATTTACAAGGCCCTTTTTTTTCCCCCCCTTTTTTTTGTTTTTTTTTGTGTTTTTCTTTTTTGGGTTTTTTTTTTGGGCACTAAATTCACAATTTTCCCCAGTGCCCCCTATAAAAGGGAAGGGGGACACTAAAAGCACCGACAATTAAAACAAATTAAACTTAAAAAAACGTAAAATCAAATTAAAATTTGGTTGCCAGGCGTGATGATGCACTCCAGTCCCTCCGGTGCCCACCTCTCGCGGAAGGCCGCGAGCGTACCGGTGGACACCGCGTGCTCCATCTCCAAGGACACCCTGGACCGGATGTAAGAGCGGAAGAGAGGCAGGCAGTCAGGTTGAACGACCCCCTCGACCGCCCGCTGCCTGGACCGGCTGATGGCACCCTTGGCCGTGCCCAGGAGCAGTCCTACGAGGAGGCCTTCGGACCTACCCGCTCCCCTCCGCACAGGGTGCCCAAAGATCAGGAGAGTGGGACTGAAGTGCAGCCAGAATTTCAGGAGCAGCCCCTTCAAATAATGGAACAGGGGCTGCAACCTTGTGCACTCAATAAAAACATGGAACACGGACTCCTCCAGACCGCAGAAATTGCAGGCGGCCTGGGAGTCCGTGAACCGGCTTAAAAATTTGTTGCACGGCACTGCTCCGTGCACCACCCTCCAGGCCAAGTCCCCGATGAATAGTGGGAGGACCCCTGCGTAGAGTGCCCTCCATCGGGGACCCCCGCCTCCTCCGGACGGCAAGATGGTACGCCATGGCGTGTCCGGACGGCCGGCGAGGATGGCAAAGTTGAGGGTGTGCAGGAGCAGCCCGTACAGGAAACCCCTCCGCGCGGAACTGAAAGGCACGGAGGGGATTTCCCCGAGGCGGCTCAAGTTGTGAGGCGCCGGCCCCCGAGGGAGGTTCCGGGGTTTGGCGCCGATGAGGAATTCCGTCCGGACGGGGGTCAGTTCGGACGGGATCTCCCCACGTGCTTGAGCCTCCTCGATGCACCTAACGGAGTCAGGGCCCAGAGCTGTTTTTAGCGACTCGATGGCATCGGCCGCGTGGCGGACGTTGGCAGAGTTTAGGCGCCGCGCCAGCGTGTTTGGCGCCATCCAGCCCGCTCCTCCGCCATCGAGCAGGTCCCTGACCCTGGTCACCTCACCAGCCACAGCCCTCTCTTCCGACCGCCACATAAAACCTCGGCCGTGGAGGTACGGATTCCCGAGCAGCGGTTCCTGCAGGACGGCCGCCACTCCAGCCGGCGGAGAGCTGCGCTTGGTGGAGACTTTGTTCCAGACCCTGATGAGTTCCCTGTAAAAGACAGGCAGCTCCCGGAGGGCGGTCCTGGCACCCCGCAAGTTTCCTTGTGCATGAATGACAGAAGGATAGTTTGCAGGTGTAGCAGGTAATCAGGAAGGCGAATGGAATGTTGGTCTTCATTGTGAGCGGGATGGAGTACAAAAGCAGGGAGGTCCTGCTGCAACTGTACAGAGTATTGGTGAGGCCGCACCTGGAGTACTGCGTGCAGTTTTGGTCACCTTACTTAAGGAAGGATATACTAGCTTTGGAGGGAGTACAGAGACGATTCACTAGGCTGATTCTGGAGATGAGGGGGTTACCTTATGATGATGGATTGAGTAGACTGGGTCTTTATTCGTTGGAATTCAGAAGGATGAGGGGTGATCTTATAGAAACATTTAAAATAATGAAAGGGATGGACAAGATAGAGGCAGAGAGGTTGTTTCCACTGGTCGGGGAGACTAGAACTAGGGGGCACAGCCTCAAAATACGGGGGAGTCAATTTAAAACCGAGTTGAGAAGGTATTTCTTCTCCCAGAGGGTTGTGAATCTGTGGAATTCTCTGCCCAAGGAAGCAGTTGAGGCTAGTTCATTGAATGGATTCAAATCACAGATAGATAGATTTTTCATCAATAAGGGAATTAAGGGTTATGGGGAGCGAGCGGGTAAGTGGAGCTGAGTCCACGGCCAGATCAGCCATGATCTTGTTGAATGGCGGAGCAGGCTCGAGGGGCTAGATGGCCTACTCCTGTTCCTAATTCTTATGTTCTTATGTTCTTTACCATCGTATCTGCACCAGCCAAGAAGAGGTTATACAGTCTAGAACATAAGAACATAAGAAATAGGAGCAGGAGTAGGCCATACGGCCCCTCGAGCCTGCTCCGCCACTTAATACGATCATGGCTGATCCGATCATGGACTCAGGTCCACTTCCCTGTCTGCTCCCCATAATTCCTTATTCCCTTATCAGTTAAGAAACTGTTTATTTCTGTCTAAAATTTATTCAATGTCCCAGTTTCCACAGCTCCCCGAGGCAGAAAATTCCACAGATTTACAACCCTCTGAGAGAAAAAATTCCTCCTCATCTCAGTTTTTAATGGGAGGCCCCTTATTCTAAGGTCATGTCCTCTAGTTCTCGTCTCCCCTATCAGTGGAAACATCCCCTCTGCATCCACCTTGTTGACCCCTCTCATAATCTTGCACGTTTCGATAGATCACCTCTCATTCTTCTGAATTCTAATTCCACTTACCAGTTCTAGGTCCATACCCGTGCCGGTTACGGCACTTTATGTGCCTATCCAAGCACCTTTTAAATGTGGTGAGGGTTTCTGCATCCACCACCCTTCCAGGCAGTGAGTTCCAGACCCCCACAGCCCTCTGTGTGAAGAAGCCTCTCCTCAAATCCCCTCTGAACCTTCCACCAACCAACTTAAAACTATGCCCCCTTGTAATTGACCACTCCATAATTGACCAAGAGAAATAGGCCCTTGCTATCCACTATATCCAGGCCCCTTAAAATTTTGTACACCTCAATGAGGTCTCCTCTCAGCCTTCTCTGTTCCAATGAGAACAAGCCCAGCCTATCCAATCTGTCCTCATAGCTAAGATTCTCCATTGCAGGCACCATCCTCGTGAATCTTCTCTGCACCCTCTCTGGTGCAATCACGTCCTTCCTATAATACGGCGACCAGAACTGCATGCAGTACTCCAACTGTGGCCTAACCAGAGCATTATGCAATTTAAGCATAACCTCCCTGCTCTTCTATTCTATGCCTCTGCCAATAAAAGTTCTTAACCACCTTAGCCACCTGGCCTGCTACTTTCAGGGATCTGTGGACAAGCACTCCAAGGTCCGTTTGTTCATCTACCGCGTAATGTGTATACCCTTTCCTTATTAGCCCTCCCAAAGTGCATTACCTCACACTTCATCAATTAAATTCCATTTGCCACTGCTCTGCCCACCTGACCAGTAGATTGATATCCTCCTGTAATCCATGACTTTCCTCTTCATTATCAACTACACAGCCAATTTTAGTGTCATCTGCAAACTTCTTAATCATACTCCCTATATTCAAATCTAGATCATTGATGTATTGCACAAAAAGCAAGGGACCCAGTACTGAGCCCTGTGGAACCCCTCTGGAAACATCCTTCCAGTCACAAAAACATCCATCAACCATTATCCTTTGATTCCTACCTCTAAGCCAATTTTGGATCCAACTTGACACTTTGCTCTGCATCCCATGGGCTTTAACCTTCGTGACCAGTCTACGATGTGGGATCTTATCACAAATGTTGCTAAAGTCCATATACACTACATCGTATGCACTACGCTCATTGACCCTCCTGGTTACCTCCTCAAAAAATTCAGTCAAGTTAGTCAAACATGATCTTCCCTTAACAAATCCGTGTTGACTGTCCCTAATTAATCCTTGCCTTTCCAAATGTAGATTCATCCTGTCTTTCAGGATTTTTTCCAATAATTTTTCCATCACTGAGGTGAAGCTGACAGGTCTGTAATTACTCGGCCTGTCCCTTTCTCCCTTCTTAAACAAGGGTACCACATTAGCAGTCCTCCGGCACCATGCCCAAATCTAAAGAGGACTGGAAAATGATGGTGAAGGCCTCTGCTATTTCCTCTTTTACTATATATATATATATATATTGACTTTTTTTTTTCTGATTTACATGTATTTCATCAGTTTCTGCCCTTTTGGCTTTTTGATGGGCTAGCTCACCAAGTACAGTGCAGCAAATAACAAATCACATTCTACTTTTAAAAAAAATTATGAGGTAAAGCTGCCATGACAGTTGGGACGCATTAAATGTGGAGATAGTTCAAATTTGGTATCTGGTAGAAACAGTTGCGAGCTGGGAATAAAACAATCAGCTAGAATTGTTTTTAAGAGAGGGAGTGGAGCACCGCTGGAAAGCTGATAAGAATTAGATAAGGAAAGATGGAAGGAGGCTCGAGTGGAGTATAAATGCCAGCATGGACTGGTTGGGCCGAGTGGCCTGTTTCTCTGCCGTATATCCTATGTAATGGAAGCACATGTCAGCTGTATGGGTTTCCACTGAGAGAACCAGCTTGAGGATTGTGCAGGGCAACCAATGGATGACCCAGATAAATATCAAGGCTTGGGCCTGAGCAGAATTAAAGAAACGCTGCAGTAGTTATAAAGATTTGTTTTGTCAAACACTTGATTGAATTACTTCCTTTTAACTTAGCGCAACCTTCCCTCAGTCCACTGGTCATTAATTTTCCAAACTGTGAATAGAACTGTGTATTTTTTTCCTGATGACAAGATAATACTTTCTATTTGTTTTAGAAACGTTGGTATGAGACAGAGAATGAATACTTCTTGCTTTTATTCTGTTTGGCTCTTTGCAATCTGCGATACACGAGTTTCAGCCTAGAGTACTGCTGGCACGGTGTTAGTCCTCAAAGGCGCTGCATATCCTTCTGTTGGCTGCTCGCTTACGTATTCTACTACCCTGTGTTTCACAATGGACCCATCATATGCTATGATGACTTCAATAATCAGGTGGGTTAGTATATTCACATCTTTTTGGAAACCAAACATTTGCTTTAAAATATAAAGCTGGGAGCTCATAGCACAAGTATTGTATTCTGTTGTCACAGGATGAAATCCAGCAATGCTTTAAATTAGGTTTAATGGGGGGATATGTTTATATTGACTGAATAACGTAGCCAGGTTTCAGTAATTATCTTGTAAAGACTTGCATGGACTTTAAAACTTTTAAAGAGCTTGTCAAATACAACATCTTAAATAGAGTCCTCATATGTTCAATTGTGACTGGAGCGAGGACAATTTTGTATACTTCTATTTGAAAGACGGGAGAGAATCAGGTAGAGCAGTAGAGCTCAACACTTAGGAGTGAGGGAGTTGAAAATTAAGTATAATGAATATTAGATGGTGTTTGCTGCAACAAAAATCTCATCACTTGTTCAAATGGAAGGCTGACTTCAAAAGATCTGAACATTTGGCGAATGGTAATCATTATTTCTCACTGGTTTACATGCAAAAAAAAACAATTGCAGTGGAGGCTATTGGTGCTAGGATTTGATTTGGCTACTGAATAAAATAATAAGCAACAGTAAGTGTTTTGTGCCCTGTGGCGCTGCGAAGAAACCTGCAAAGCAAAACCACAAGTTAACTAACCTCTTTAAGTAAATGTGAAAGTAGGCTTTCCAATTATAGAAAGAAGCTATCAACTCAGTGGCATAATACTGGTTTATAAGTCTAAGAGGCACGCTACATGCTGACTTTGTATTAGGACAAAGCAATTGGGTATTTATTAACTCTCGTTTGAAGCTAGAATAGCATTTTCTTGGTTGTCACGGTTTTATAATGAATTTTGTCAGAATAAAGAAAAATGTGAGAAATTGCATAACATCTGAAACGATTAATGAGCGCTTTTCTGTGAAATACATTGGCACTTGAAAAGCAGTTGTGCAAAGGTTGCACATTGTGTTGATTGGGGGAAAAAGTTGATAACCGCAGCAAAAAAAATTGAGACGAATATGCACTTCTCTCTACTTCTTTATGGATTTATTTGTTTTGTTTCTTTTTACTTCCAAAAAAACAGATGCGAAGAGCAGAGACATTTATTCCAAAAACAGGCCTCTTGTATCTGTTACTGAGTGGAATACGCATTTTCTTCTGGTGGTGGCTGACAGAATCCATGCTTCACCTGATGTATATTCATGCAATTCAGCATCAAGAAACAATTTTGGAATCTGCCTCCTACTGGACTTTAGGTTAGAGCAATATTATTATCTCTTTTTAATGGATATTACCGTATATACTCGCGTATCATGCGACTTTTGAAGACCTAAATTGTAACCTAAATTTGGGGGGTAGCATGATACGCGAGATACAAAATTTGCGGGTGTGAAGTGCTGGCCAAGATTAGGCTGTTAGGCTGTTAAGCAGACCGTATCCACGCTGAATCTCGGCAGGTATCTCCTGGGCTGGATTGCAGCCTCTATTGTCACTTGTACTGTATCTTTGCTGTGGTCTAGAGATCGCCACCCACAACTCCCTCTGAAGTTTGCTGCATTATTAGAGGCTTTAACAATCAAATCTCCATCTATCTCAGCCCATGCTTCTTTTACCCGCAAACACAGTAGAGGCAAATCCGGAGCCTTCATATTCCCTCCCTTCGTAAATGATTTCTCTCCTTCCATCATCCAGTCATTCCATTTCTTTCTTATATTGTCTTTAAATGGCTTATTAATGGATACGTCAAGTGGCTGAACGACGCTAGTCAAGCCAGCTGGAATGATTGCTATATCGGTGTTCGATTCGCGAACAGCTTTCACAACAGAATCCACTCGATGTTTCATGATTCGGTTGTTAAGGTCTGTATTCGATCGTTGTTATGTGTTAGGGTACATGTTACGTGTTGGGTACTTGTTAAACTTGTTTGAAAGCCTAGCCTAGTGGCATCTGGTATCTCAAAAAAGTGACTCGCATGATACATGAGATATATGATAAAATCATGTTTTGGGGACGAAAATTTAGGGGTCGCATGATACGTGAGATCGTAGTATATACGGTAAGTGTTTTATATGATTGTAAATTTGGGCAGCAATTCTATGCTTTTACATGAGTATATTACAGGTATCTGATGTTAGGAAGTAAATGCTTCTAATTTATTCATAACTAGTTCAAAAGTTCTGTAAGTCATCCTGCTGCAGTTGTGAGTATGGTATACAATTGGGGTGATCATACTGTCCAGGCAAAAGACTGAATGATTGAGTGAAATAAACATTGCTCTATGATTGTGTGATTGAGTTAGAGTCAGCTGGCATACATCAGTCCCGCTTCTATTTTCTTTCTCTTCCTTTAAGATGGTATGTCTTCTGTAATGGCCTGGCTGACAACTGACAAAACTCAACCAATGGAGGTAATGCAATGGAACAAAGGCAGCCTGTGGATTTGAATTGAATCAGGAAATGGTTGGGAATTGAGAACTCCTGCAGTTTAAGTTGATGAAAGATAGAAAGAACTTGCATTTATATAGTGTCTATCGCAAATTCGTAGGGGGGGGGGTAGAAATTCGGTCGTGCCTCAGTTGGGCCGGTGTCTCGGGCGGAGCGGTAAATTTTGCGCTGGCAGATAGTTTGCGTCTGCTGCCGCAAAATTCATCAGTTGGGCCCAAAGTTTGGAGCGGGGCGCTAAGGGAGAGGTTGCACGCCTCTTTTAGGGCTGAGCAAGGGAAAATCCCGAGCTAAATATCTGGCCCGGGGTGCCATAACAGGCCGGGGCGGGGAATAAACCCACCAAAAACATTCCCAATACATAACTCACGCCACCACATCATAAATCGCAAAAAAAAAAAAAAAAAACAATTACACTTACCTGAAGTCGGCATTACTTACCTCACAGTGGCTGCTACAGCTCGGAATGCCTGCTTTCACAGGTGGTCCCACCAGGGCGCGCTACAGAGTGCTACAGGTCAGGCGGCAGCCAAAAATCGAGCCGGTGTCGCAACAAGAGGCGTTGCACACCAGCTCGCCACTTCTGGGCAGTACTGCTCCGCGCCCCATCGATACCAGCACTGAATGTTCCGGCGGGGCGCCAGAAGCTGGCAGCCCGGGCGCAACTGCTTTCCGCCGCCATTGCCGCCCTTCCAAGGCGCTAAGGGGTACAGCAAAGTACAGAAAATCCACACCAAGGTGCTCCAAAGTGCTTTACGGCCAATTATGCATTTTTTTGGTGTAGTCTGTGTTGTAATGTAGGGAAACGCGGCAGCCAATATGTGCACAGCAAAGTCTCCCGAATAGCAATGAGATAAATAACCAGAGAATCTGTTTTTAGTGACGTTGGTTGAGGGATAAATATTGCCCAGGACATAGGAGCATTATACAAAATTATTAATACTGTCTGTTTTGCAGATATATTGTAGTCTTGGCGATCATAAACAATGAGCAGCTTTGTAGTACCCCTGCCGGGCACCCACTTTATTTCTGAACTGAAGCGCCCACTTTGCAGAGGGAAAATCACCATCCCTTCCTTCCCATACCCTCTAGCTCTCTCTCTTACCTTCATCCCCCTCTCTTCTCATCACCTGCTCTACCCATCAATCACCCCTCACCATCTTCCTCTCTTCCTTCATCCCTTCCCCCTCTCTTCCTCTCCTCCCCTCCTCTTGACTCCCCCTCCCCTCCTCTCTACACAAGACAACTAGTGGATTCAATTTGGTATATACTGCCATATTCTATTAAAGTCTTAAGTAACCCTTTTCCTTTGATGCTTGTAGGTACCACTGGCTTAATAGGACTTTCCAGTGTTTTGTGGTGCACTCTGACTACTGCAATTACACGTTCTGACCACAGGGTAGTGCTGTAGAGCAGTTAGTTTCAGCAATGACAACTTGCATTCTTAAGCCCTTCCCGACTGGGGGCAGGCGGATGGTTCGACCCATGCGGAATTGCCTCTGAGCCGGGGCGGTGCGGGTTTCCGCTGCGCATCATGTTTCCGCCCCGCCTGGCGCTCCGACCCATTGTCGGGCATGCGCCGACCCCTTACCGCTTGCGAGGGAAATTTCCCCATGGGAGTGGAGCCGCTGGTCAGTGCCCCCGACAGTTTCTCCCGGCGGGAAGCTGCCAATGGCTGGGCGATGCGTCCGCCCTTAAAGAGGACTTCTGCAGTCGGCCCGATAATGGCAGCCACGGGTTCGGCCAGGTCGCCAATAGGCAGGCTTGGCACTCCCTCCCTGGTGGTCCAGTGAGCTCAATGTAGGCCTCGCAGTATCCCTCCCCTTTATGTGAAGGGGAGGGACATTAATTTCTTCCTCCAGTTCTTCTGTCCTTCTCTGTACTGGCTCAGTTCATAGCTATCGTGCTGAATGTAGTTATACTCATATTTGTACATCTACTACAGGTAAAAAGTTAAATTTGTTTCTCTCATATACCACAGTTACATAAATAAATAAATCCATCTGTGCATTAATGTGCTGCAGTTGGAGACTTAACTAACCCGTGGTATTTCCGCATCGCGCTGACTTCATCAGCGTCGCACAGACGTGCTCAGCACAGCGCTGATGACACCGCCTACCTTCCGCCCCGCTCCCGACTCGTTTCTGCCCCAAAAAATAATCGATGATTTTTTAAAGAAAAGAGAGCAATTTCCCTCTATTCTCCGCCCCATCGATTCGGGCATTAAATCATCACATCATTTGAATTTTCCGCTCCCAATGGGGCAGAGGGCAATTTTGCCCCCAGTGACTTTAACATAGAAAAATGTCCCAAACTGCTTCGTAGCAGTATAATCAGACAAAAATGGATGCCGAGTCAGATGGAAATATTGGGAGTGGTTAGAGGTGAATATTTTTAAAGTAACTGAGTTTGTTCTTTTATTGCATAAAAACACCAAAACGAGGTTAATCCTGAATTTTTATTTTGAACTAAATTTGGACAGGAAAGTCAAAGTAACTAAGTCTCCAACTGCAGCACATTAATTTCCAATGGATTTATTTATTTATGTAACTGTGGTATATGAGAGAAACAAATTTAATTCTTTACCTGTAGTAGATGTACAACTATGAGTATAACTACATTCAGCACGATATCTATGAACTGAGCCAGTACAGAGAAGGACAGAAGAACTGGAGGAAGAAATCCAAGAGCATAGGCTGTTTTCATGTTTCTATCCTCCTGAATGAACCATCTGAGTTGCAAGCCCAGCTCATCACCTGAACAGAAGTGTACGTGCAACACATTTAAAAAAATTTAGTTTCGGTGGTGTGAGCCTCCTTCTTAAATCGTTGCAGTCCATGTGGTGAAAGTACTCCCACAGTGCTGTTAGGGAGGGAGTTCCAGAATTTTGACCCAGCGACGATGAAGGAACGCCGATATACTTCCAAGTGAGGATGGTGTGAAACTTGGAGGGGAACTTGCAGGTGATGCTGTTCCCATGCGGCAGCGGCCCTTGTCCTTCTAGATGGTAGAGGTCGCGGGTTTGGGAGATGCTGCCGAAGAAGCCATGGCGAGTTGCTGCAGTGTATCTTATAGATGGTACACACTGCAGCCTCAGTGCGCCGGTGGTGGAGGGAGTGAATGTTGAAGGTGGTGGATGGGGTGCCAATCATGGATGGTGTCAAGCTTCTTGAGTGTTGTTGGAGCTGCACTCATCCAGGCAAGTGGAGAGTATTCTATCGCACTACTGATTTATGCCTTGTAGATGGTGGAAAGGTTTTGGGAAGTAGGGGGAGGTGAAACACTCACCACAGAATACCCAACCTCTGACCTGCTCTTGTTGCTACAGTATTTATGTGGCTGGTCCAGTTAAGTTTCTAGTCAATGATGACCCCCAGGATG
The DNA here is from genome assembly GCF_044704955.1 of Pristiophorus japonicus. Taxonomy (NCBI): domain Eukaryota; kingdom Metazoa; phylum Chordata; class Chondrichthyes; family Pristiophoridae; genus Pristiophorus; species Pristiophorus japonicus. The sequence continues at coordinate 65,291,653 of NC_091985.1, forward strand.
TTGATGGTGGGGGATTTGATGATGACAATGCCGTTGAATATCGAGGGGAGGTGGTTAGATTCTCGCTTGTTGGAGATGGTCATTGCCTGGCATTTGTGTGGCGCGAATGTTACTTGCCACTTATCAGCCCAAGCCTGAATGTCATCCAGGTCTTGCTGCATGCAGGCATGGACTGCTTCATTATCTGAGAAGTTGCAAATGGAACTGAACACTGTGCAATCATCAGCGAACATCACCATGCTGACCTTATGATGGAGGAAAGGTGATTGATGAAGCAGCTGAAGATGGTTGGGTCTAGGACATTGCCCTGAGGAACTCCTGCGGCAGATAATTGACCTCTAACAACTACAACTATCTTCCTTTGTGCTAGGTATGACTCCAGCCAGTGGAGATATATCCCCCTGATTCCCACTGACTTCAGTTTTACTATGGTTCCTTGATACCAAATCGGTCAAATGTGAAATGATATGTAGCATTTTTTAAGTGTGCGTTGTGGTAAATACTGCTGTCAAATCCACCAAAGTGTGATGTACTGTACTTAGATGTCCCTGAATGTAATGAGGGCAAAAGTTAAAGACAAGAGTGCAGTATAATACATGATCAGATGAGTGCATTGCAAGATTTTTTACCCGAAAATTGATCTACAGTAAACTCTCGTTTACCTGGATACGAATGTAACGGAGAACCCACCGTAACGGAATTTAAAATATTGCGAGATTCGGGACAAAATCAGTTAGCGTGTATGTGGAGGAGTTGTGTTTTATGTGAGTTTCCGTACCAGCAGACTGCAGCCAATTGTATTGCCCTCGGGAAGACGAAGTGAACGATTTTCAGGAGAAATTAATTCCAACTGATCGCTTGGTTAAGAAGCCACACGGGAAATTCCGCTGAAGAGGGGCTGGGTGAAGTTGACTTATCTCTGCGGACAGCATTAGTTTGGATCTGTGAGTGAGGAGCTCATGGTTCTTTGTCATGTCCCATCAGTGTGAGAAGTGGCGTGCTGTGAACACAGGGCAGGAGTGTGTTGGTGGGTGAGATATGAGTGGGATAGTTGTGTTGGGATGTACAATAATCACCGGCGAATGAAGAAAGTCTGATAAAACTCTAAAAATGGATGCCAGAACCCAGTCAGACAGTTCGGGATTGGCCATTCTGACCCAGAAACTGAAGGGGTGGAACAGATACCCAATGGATGGAGGAAGAGTTACAGACAAATAATAACTGAACGCACAGCCCGAACAGTTCAATTAAAACTTTCTGTTCCATTGTTGCAATTAATAAATTCGCCCTATCGGAAAATTCGTTTACCCGGAGTTGCCGAATCCCCAAACAATCTGGCTAAACGATATATAATTTGCAACAATTAAGCAACAAGTTGTGGGAGATAGTTCTTTAAAATCAGGCTGTCTCTTTTAGTTTTTTGTTTATGGGCTTCAAAAAATGATGGCGTATACTCAGACGAGAATGTGCAAAGTGAGCAACGGACAATGCTTGCGAAGATTAAGTTCAGTCTTCACATGGAGGACACCCTTCTTCGTGCTGTGTGGCACTACCACCATGCTAAATGGGATAGATTCAGAAAAGATCTAGCAGCTCAAAACTGGGCATCCTGCTTGTCTGCTATCAGTAGCAGCAGGATTGTGTTGAACCACAATCTGTATTCTCATGGCCGGCATATGCCTCACTACCATTACTATCAAGCCAGGGTGCCAACCCTGATTCAATGAGGAGTGTAGAAGAGCACGCCAGGAGCAGCGCCAGGTGCACCTAAACATAAGATGCCAACCTGGGGAAGCTACAACACAGGACTACATGCATTCTAAACAGTGGAAGCAGCATGCTATAGACAGAGTTAAGCGATCCCACAACCAGTGAATCAGATCAAAGCTCTGCAGTCCTGTCACATCCTGTCATTCATAGTGGTGGACCATTAAACAACTAACAAGAGGAGGAAGTTCCATGAACATCCCCATCCTCATGAAAGTGGAGCCCAGCACGCGAATACAGAAGACAAGGCTTAAGTGCTTGCAGCTATCTTCAGCCAGTGGATGATCCATCTTGGCTTTCTCCTGAGGTCCCCACCATCAAAGTCAGTCTTCAGCCAATTCAATTCGATCCATGTGATATCAAGAAACGGCTGAGCACACTGGATACAGCAAAGGCTATAGGCCCCGACAGCATCCTGGCTGTAGTGCTAAAGACATGTGACTAGCTGTTCCAGTACAGCTACAACACTGGCATCTATCCGACAATGTGGACAATTGCCCAGGTATGTCCTGTCTACAATAAGCAAGACAAATCCAATTTGGCCAATTACCGCCCCATCAGTCATCTAATCATCAGCAAAGTGATGGAAGGTGTCATCGACTATCAAGCGGCAATTACTCACAAATAACCTGTTCAGCGGTGCTCAGTTAGGGTTCCACCAGCTCCAGATCTCATTATAGACTTGGTCCAAACTTGGACAAAAGAGCTGAATACAGAGGTGAGGCGAGAATGACAGCCCTTGACATCAAGGCAGTATTTGACCGAGTGCGGCATCAAAGAGCCCGAGTAAAATTGAAGTCAATGGGAATTGGGGAAAACTCTCCACTGGTTGGGGAATCAAGGGGTATGGTGAGAAAGCAGGAATGGGGTACTGAAGTTGCATGTTCAGCCATGAACTCATTGAATGGCGGTGCAGGCTAGAAGGGCCGAATGGCCTACTCCTGCACCTATTTTCTATGTTTCTATGAATTATACCTAGCACAAAGGAAGATGCTTGTGGATGTTGGGGAACAATCATCTCATTCCAGGACCTCGCTGCAGGAGTTCCTCAGGGCAGTATCCTAGGCCCAGCCATCTTCAGTTGCTTCATCAATGATTGTCCCTCAATCATTAGGTCAGAAGTGGGTATGTTTAATGATGATTGCACAGTGTTCAGTGCCATTCGCAACTTCTCAGATAATGAAGCAGTCCGTGCCTAGCAAGACCTGGATAACATTCAGGCTTGGGCTGATAAATGGAAAGTAAATTTGTACCACACAGGTGCCAGGCAATGACCATCTCCAACAAGAGAGAGTCTAAATATTTCCCCTTGATAGTCAACAGCATTACCAACGCCGAATCCCCCACCATCAACATCCTGGGGGTTCACCATTGACCAGAAACTTAACTGGACCAGCCACCTAAATACTGTGGCTCCTGCGAGAATGAATAGAAAATACAGCCACTTCTCCAAATGATACCTCAAGTTGGTGATGAACAATCTATTCTAGCTATTAAGACCATCTATCAGGAAACAAAGAATGGGCAAAGTTTCTGAAACTGAGAAAGACAGGTCATAAGATATGTGAAGATATAATTGTGTTAGGATAATACCAAAAATTTCCATCTGAATTGCTAAACTATCTTCATCATTTTCAAGAAAGGTAAAAGGAAGTACACCGATTGCAAAAAGTACACCAATTGTGGCATGTGGGAAGTCCTGGGCACTTCACGCAGCCTGGACAACCACGTGTGCAGGAGGTGTCTCCAGCTGCAGTAATCCAAGCTTCACGTTTCGGAGCTTGAGCAGCGGCTGGAGCCACTGTGGTGCATCCATGAGACTGAAAATTTTGTGGATAGCACATTGCAGGAGGTGGTCACCCCGCAGCTTAAGAATGTGCAGGGAGAGAGGAAGTGGGTGACAGAAGAGGAGGACTAGGCAGGTAGTGCAGGAGTCCCCCGAGTCCATCTCGCTCTCCAACCAATATTCTGTTCTGAGTACTGGTGATAGCGATGGTGCCTCTGGGGAGTGCAGCCAGAGCCAAGTCAACGGCACCACAGGTGACTCAGCTGCATTGGGGGGGGGGGGGGTGGGGGGGAGGAAGAAGAATGGAAGAGCAATAGTAGTAGGGAATTCAGTAGTCAGGGGAGCAGACGGGCATTTCTGTGGCCGCAGACATGACTCTAGGATGGTATGTTGCCTCCCTCGTGCCAGGGTCAAGGATGACACCGAGCGGCTGCAAGACATTCTGCGGGGAGAGGGAGAACAGTCAGAGGTCGTGGTCCATATCGGGACCAATGACTTAGGTAGAAAGAGGGATGAGGTCCTGCAGGCAGAGTTTAGGGAGCTAGGAGAGAGATTAAAAAGCAGGACGTCAAAGGTAGTAATCTCCGGATTACTGCCGGTGGGACGTGCTAATGAATACAGAATAGAAGGATAAAGAAGATGAATAAGTGGTTGGAGAGATGGTGCAGGCGGGAGGACTTTAGATTCCTGAGACATTGGGACCAGTTCTGGGGGAGCTAGGATCTGTACAAGCCGGACAGGTTGCACTTCAACAGAGCCGGGACCAATACCCCCGTGGGAGGTTTTGCTGGTGCTGTTAGGGAGGGTTTAAACTAGCTTGGCAGAGGGATTGGAATTGGAGAATAGATTCAGTGGGGAGAGAAGCAAAGTTGAAATTGGGCAGCAGAGAAGTAGTAGTAGAAAGTGAATTTGGAAGGCAGAGGAAACAAGGGCTGGAAAATAGACAACAAGGGCATTTGTCAATACTAAATGGTATATACTTCAATGCAAGGAGTATAGGAAATAAGGCAGATGAGCTGAGAGCACAGATTGACACTTGGGAGTACGATATTATAGCTATTACTGAGACATGGCTGAAAGAAGGGCAGGTATGGCAGCTCAACATTCCTGGTTACAGGGTTTTCAGACGGGATAGAGAAGGAAGTAAAAAAGGAGAGGGAGTCGCAGTATTGATTTAAAGAAACAATCACAGCTGTGAGAAGGGATGATATGTTAGAGGGTCATCAAACGAGGCCATATGGTTGAATTAAAGAACAAAAAAGGGGTGATCACACTACTGGGAGTGTACTATAGACCCCCAAGCAGTCAGAAGGAGATAGAAAAACAAATATGTGAGAAAATTGCTGCGAGGTGCAAAAACTATAGAGCTATAATAGTGGGGTTTTCAACTACCCTAATATTAACTGGGAAAAGGGTAGTGTGAATGGTACAGAGGGTGCGGAATTCCTAAAATGCATTCATGACAACAACTTTAGCCAGTATGTAACAGGCCCAGCAAGGGAGAGGGCGGTTGTGGACTTGGTTTTGTGGAATGAAGACGGTCAGGCGGAAGGGTATCAGTGGGAGAGCATTTTGGTGCTAGTGATCGTAATTTAGAATGATTTAGGGTAGTTATGGAAAAAGACAAAGGTGGACCAAGAATAAAAGCTCTCAATTGGGGTAAAGCCAATTTTGCTGAGCTAAGATGGGATTTGGCCAAAGTGGACTGGAAATGGCTACTTGATGGTAAATCAGTGTCAGAGCAGTGGGAGGCATTCAAGGAGGAGATCCTGAGTGTACAGAGCAAGTATGTTGCCTTAAAAAAAAAAGGGTGGGGCTAACAAATCTAGAGCCCCCTGGATGTCCAGGGACATACAGGGTAAGATAAAGAAGAAAAGGGAAGCTTATGATAGATACCGAGAACTCAATACTGCAGAAACTCAATAGGAGTATAAGAAGTGCAGGGGTGCAATTAAAAAAGATATCAGGAAAGCAAAGAGAGAGCATGAAAGAATGTTCGCAAATAAAATCAGGGAAAACCCAAATACATTAAGAGGATAATGAGAAAAAATGGGGCCTATTCGAGACCATAAAGGAAATCTGTGTGTGGAGGTGGAAGACGTGGGTAGGATTCTTAATGAATACTTTGCATCTGTTTTCACAAAAGAGAGGGGCGATAGACATTGCAATGAGGGAGGAGGAGTATGAAATATTAGACAAGATAAATATAATGAGCAAGGAAGTATTAAGGGGCTTAGCAGCCTTGAAAGTAGATAATTCCTCAGGCCCGAATGTTAAGAGAAGGAAAAGAGGAAATAGCAGAATCCCCAGACCATAATTTTCCAATCCTCTCTGGCTACAGGTGTGGTGCCAGAGGACTGGAGGACTGCTAATGTTGTAGCTTTGTTTAAAGAGGGACAAAGGGATAGACCAAGTAATTACAGGCCAGTCAGCTTAACTTCGGTGGTGGGAAAATTATTGGAAAAAATCCTGAGGGACAGGATAAATCTTCATTTGGAAAGACATGGATAATCAAGGACATTCAGCATGGATTTGTCAAGGGAAAGTCACGTCCGACTAACTTGATTGAATTTTTCGAGGAGGTAACCAGGAGGGTTGATGAGGGCAGTGCGTATGATGTAGTGCATATGGATTTTAGCAAAGCTTTTGATAAGGTTCCACATGGCAGACTGGCCATGAATGTAACAGCCCATGGGATCCAGGGCAAATTGGCTCGGAGGCAGGAAGCAAATGGTAATGGTTGATGGGTGTTTTTGTGACTTGAAGACTGTATCCAATGAGGTTCCGCAGGGCTCAGTGCTGGATCCCTTGCTTTTTGTGGTATATATCAATGACTTGGACTTAAATGTTGGGAGCATGATTAAGAAGTTTGCAAATTACACTAAAATAGGCTGTTTCTTGATCTCCATGGGCCTTTCTCTGACTATGGAAGTGGGTGACTATAATAAAATAGAAGAGCATGCTTTGCTAAGGGTGTAATGAAAGAATATGTACTATCTTACACCCTCTCCTGACATGTCAATTGTCAACATTTTGGGGCTTGGTCCATATGTCAGTGATGGCTGGTAAATCAGTGTGGACCAGTCCCTACTCCCCTCAGTGCTACTCCTACCGCTAGGGGTAATGATTCTGGCCTTTGCATACTGCAGGTCGGAACTCCTTTGAGAATAGTAACCGAGTCACTTCAAATAGCAGCAAGACTTGAGTAGAAGCAGCGTTTGGGAGAATGAAGGAAGTAAAATTAAGGGAACGAAGGGTAGAGGGTGGTGAATCTTTGGAATTCTCTACCCTGAAGAGCTATGGAAGCTCAGTCGTTGAGTACCAGTATATTTAAGACAGAGATCGATAGATTTATGGATATTAAGGGAATCGTGGGATATGGGGATAGTGCAGGAAAGTGGAGTTGAGATAGAAGATCAGCATGTTCTTATTGAATAGCAGAGGAGGCACGATGGGCCAAATGGCCTACTCCTGTTTCTATTTCTTATGTTCTTATGTAGAATCTAGGCGTGGTGGTTTGGAGGTGAGGGAAGCGTTAACTTTGGAGGGAAGGATGGAAGAAGAGTGTCAGAAGTCGGGAACAAAAATGTAGTTGTGATAAATAAACTTAAGAAACAAAACCTGAAAGGCTCCAATATTAACATTACAAAGTGGATTTTAGCTGGATATTAATTCATATCTGGTATTCTGCAGCAGGGCAAGCTGTGTTGGTGATGAGATCATGGTGTTAGTTTCTCTAATTGTTTTTTTCTACTGGCCATCAAGATGGTAACAAGAGGACAAATTAAAAATAAATACAAAAGGAAATGAAGGGGAGGTATGACAAAACTTTAAAAATGTGCCTGCTAGTGATTTTGTTCCGAAGATAATGAGAACATTTGAACAGCCTTCTCGAACCAGCGCAATCGTCAGAATCTCATAATTTCGACCTGGGGCTTGCCAAGTTTTGTGGGCTGGCCCTGATTCGGGCAAATTGAATTTTGAACCAGCATAGAAAAATTCAGTTAACAAGAGTGTAAGAGGTTTTGCTGTATACAACAAGAAAAGGAACAGAGTTTAACACAGGAACACAGAGAGAGAACTGAAAGGAAATGCACAAAACCAAATATGGAAAGGACATCAAAGAAGGGATTGAAGTGGAGCACAGGTAAAGGGAGCAGCGCAAGCTGGTGCAGGAGGGCGACGGCAGTGAAGAGGGCGACTGGATTGGACGTCACCAAGATCCAGGTCGCTGATTGGTGCATGGGCAGGCATAGCAGGAGCGGCGAGGTCGGGGCCCAGAAGAGGCGAGTGCTCAGGGGCAACATGGGCCAGCCCACACTGTGACATGTGTGCGCACTAGGTCCGTGCAGCAGAGCTGGTCTCCAGTCGTCTTGGTTAATCCTTGCCACTGGACCAAGACCTAGCTCTGTCAAGCCCGTGTGGTGGCTGGTGTGCAACGGCCACCACACGTTAAAAAAATCCACGCACAGCCATCTTCCACCCTTCAGAATATAGTTTGGGACCTGGAATATCAGGTCCTTCGTTGACACACCTGTGAACTCATTCCTTTTTGGCGTGGAAGCAAGTCATCCTCGATACAAGGGACCGCCTAAGAAGAATAGATTTTGGGTGTAAATCATGTTTAAAATTCCCCGATCTTTCTTTTGCACTGGTTTAGCTGATTCTGCCCGGTTTGCACTGATGTAATTAGCGAAGCTTGACTCCTATATGTTTAGCTTTCAATTGCAAGTTCCTTATACATTTGTTAGGACTAGCTTGTTCAGATCATTTTTCATTCCCATGCTACATAAAATTGGAAATTATCTGGTACATGACATTCCACAATGCAATGCATTTCAGAGATGTGGGTTATGTTTGGAGATATATAGGCCCAAGTATGCCCAGGAGTTGCTCCGTTTTTTTTGGAGCAACTAGATTTTTTTTTTGAGTATCTTAAAAATCGCAATTCTGCCCATTTAATTTGCTCCACTGTAAGTGAGTTAGTTAGGTTTTTTTTTAGTTTCGTTTTTTTTTCAAAAGGGGACGTTACCAGCCACTTACGCCTGTTTTGGCCATTTAAGCAAGTTTAGACAGCTAAAAGTTACTCCAAGCTAACTTAGGCCAGCGTATGTGGCCACTTGTGGCCGCACAGAAAATCCTTGCCACGAGCTAAGAAATCAGTGCAGGTAGGAACATTTAAAGCACCAAGCACTAAACAAAGCACAAAAATAAGCATTCAATAATAAATAAAAAATACAAGGAAGCTGAGAGGACCAGCACCGAGCACCAAGACTTATAAATCACTAAACAACTAGATTATAAATGGATTGGTAAACTAGCAAATACATTATAGCCTGTAAATAAGAATTTCAGTCAAACTATTTTACAGAATTCCTTTTGAAAGTAGATGAAGAGTAAACTTGAATGTAAATCAAACAAGAATTTAGGACCACATAATCAATCAACCAATAAATAAATAAATAAACAAATAAAAAATAGAAGTCCTACCTTCAGCAAAGCTTTACTGCAGAAAAACACTAGCAGCTGGCCCCCGATGAGGGAGCCCATTCGGCCAGGGCTGGGGCGGTAAGACGCACACCGGGAGGCTAGGCTCAACGCGGCATCGGTAAAGGGGGGGCGGGGAGGGAGGCTGAACCTTGCATTGGTAAATGAGGCGGGGGCTGGGGGGGGGGGGGAGGTTGAATGCAGCATTGGTAAATGAGGCGGGGGGGGGGGGGAGGCAAGCTGAACGCAGCACTGGTAAAGGGGGGGGGGGAAGGTTGAACGCGCAGGGAAAGCCGTTGAGAGAGTGTGCTTCGGGCCCCTCCCACACAGCCTGCAGAGACGAGGAGCTACTGCACATGTGTGCACACTCTAGTGTGCGTGTGCAAAGGTTCCAGCACTGTTTGCAGCGCCGGGACCTGGCTCCGCCCCCACTGCTTGTGCTGCGTCACGCCAAGGCCTGTGACGTTCCAAGGAGCGGGGAGAATACCTAGGTAAGTTTTCGACGCCGTTTTTAGTGTAGAAAAGGTGCGCCGTTTTAACTGGCGGTGGGGTGGGGGGAGCAAACTTGGGCCCATAAAAAGGTGGATTGAGAATTAAATTTAATTTTTTTAAATTCTTGAATATCCACAGTACTATTTGTAAAGTGGAACTGAGCATATAGCTATCTAAATGGTAATGAAATATTGACAAAGGAATCTGCACAAAACAGTATTGCACCGAGCAATATCATTATAAGAAAAATATATATTTCTTGCTTTCCAGATTAGTATTCTGAGTTTAAAATTCAAAATTTGAAGAATAAAGATTCTTACTTCAGGAAAATAATCTAATCCAAATGGAACACAACATTTATTTTTTGGAGAGTGGAGATTGGAGCCACAGTAGCATTGTAAAATCTAGTGTGTAAGATTCATTTTTATGCATGATTTTATGATTTCTACATATAGTGCTGTGCTGATTGCTGGTTGAGTTGAATGCTGACAACTGAGGGGGAAACTGTTTAAAAGTTGAAGGTGAATATAGCCTGTGTAATAGAAAGCAAGCAATTTTCTATGATCAGACTACACATTGGCATAATTTGTTATGTAAAAACTATTTGCTGTTTATTTACACAGTTTTATTACCGAATTAATTTAAATAAAATCTGTTCTAATCTTCGTCATGTATGTTAAAGTGTTGACTTAGGCTAACTTCATTATGAAATAGTAAGACTTGGATTTGTGACCACAATCTTTGATATGATATGTTGCCAAGAATAGCATGTTGTCATAGGGAGGTAAAGAAAAGAAAGACTTGAATTTATTTAGCGCCTTTCACGATGTAAGGCTGTCCCAAAGTGCTTTACAGCCAATTAAATATGTTTGAAGTGTAGTCATTGAAGTCAGCGGGGTCTTTTTTAAAAAATACTCCGATTGTAATCTAATGAGTCCATCGAGCCTTGACTGCAATTTTAACTGTGACCTGAGTGGGGAAGATGTTGTGGCTTTCCCGCCAGATGGAGGACAGTAGGAAGAGGATTCCAGATCAGAAGAGACCCAAACAGATAAGTGTTTTTTTACTTTCCTTGTAGGGCTAGGAGGAGCAAGATTGCTCCTCCGGGCCCAACAAGCAAAGTTTAGAACGGGTTCCCATCTTTTCTCCATCAAGGCCTGCCTAAAACCCGCTCCCCGCATCTTACCCTCTTGCCAGTGAGCCTTCCTTTGGTGCTGCCCACCAGCCAGTTGCCGCTTCCCGTCTGTTTAGGGTGGGCAGCTTGCAGATAAGGCTCAGGAGTTAAAATTGCCCACGCCTCACGTTGCTGAGATTGGAGAAGGTGTGGGGGGGTGGAGGGAAATTTAGTGATTGCTCTGCCTCTGCTCGCCTGCCCAAATCCCACCAGGTAAAAATCGGGGCTGCTATCTGTTAGTCAGTTTTTTTAAATAGTAACTTTGAAAGCAAGTTTTGGCCAGGTTTAGAAGAAGCATTCAGGCAGGTAGTTGGGAGTTTTAAGTCGAGCAACATGATCCACTGATGCGAGGAAGCATAGCTTGCCATTATTTTTGCATTATGTGATGATCATAATTGTTACACTTGCTTTATAATAAAGTAGCTTAATTATTCATGTGTGACTTTGTCTCATCAGGTGTTTTCTTGATCCATCTTTAAAATATTGGATGGCTACATGCAAAAGACATGAATATCCAATTCAGATCACAAGGGGGGGCATTGTTGTTACACGCCTGGGTTATGCTGTTGTATAGTTAAGATATTGGGAAGTGAACAGTTAAAATACCAAATAATCATTTAACACATACCTTTGTCTCATAGGTGGCCTTGGTTTTGCTCATGCACTATTTTTCTATATGAAATATCTGCTACTTTACGGCATTCCATCAATTATCATGTGTCTGGATGGTTTTGAACCACCAAGATTGCCAAGATGTACCAGCAGCTTGTACAGTTTTACAGGAACGTGGAGGTGAGTTGTAGAGACTTTTTTTTAAAGTAAAGGTTAAGAACAAAATGGGATTCTTGCAGGTGGAGTTGTACTGGCATCTGTCTCATTCACTTTACTGTGATTTCCATTATTTGTTTTGTAGATATTGGCTCGGGAGTCATTTTACAAGGTTCAGTCACGAGGTATAAATGCAAGTTCATTCATTCATTCAAAATTGGGTTATTGCAGCAATGCCTTCTTGGATCACTTTTTGTTTGCCAAATATATTGTGTTGATTGAACAGTTTGTTTAAAGAAAAAATTGGTCAAAATTATAGAAAAAACAAATGGGCCATAAATTGTGGCCTCTCCGGGTGCATACGATGTGCACACGTGCCTAAAGAGGCCCCACAAGTTCCAGGTTTAGGTGTACACTGCGTATGGCACGCATCCGGAGGAAAAGAGCCTCCTTGGGCGGAGTATTGGGTTATTTGCCCAACTCCTGCCCAGTGAATGTCCTTAAAACTCTTACGCCTGGTAAAGCAAGTGTACGGCCTACTTTTACCAGTGTAAGAGTTCTAAAAGATAGAAATTTGTTTTTTTATGACTAATTCTTATATTAAATATCCTGTCCATTAAGGTAAGTTTATTTTTAACACTATTAAAACATATTCTAAAACATTTAATTTAATTCAATTTCTATTAATTTTAAATAAGTGAAGTGTTTTTTTTATTTATGTATTATGTTTTCTTTGCTTTGGGGGGTATTCCCATTGATAGTAATGGCAGCTCTGTACAAATGGAACTCCCATTACTATCAATGGGAAAATACTTCATTTCCATTGTTGATCCAGCCCACATGATCCCAAGATGCGCTTACGCTCCAGGAATGCATAAGCCTCTGCGTTGGGCTGTGCTGCTAGGCCTCGTAGCCGAAGTGTTCATTCCTCCGGGACCACCAGGTATTTTCGTAATTTTTTTTGTGGTTGGAGGCATCCAATCGTGGGAAGCCTCCGACCGCAATTTCTGGGCCAATGACTAATATTTGTGGTTGGGTGAGGTGGGGCGGGGGGATGGAGCGAAAGAGTTAAACAAAAATAATTACAATCATCTAAGGATAAGGAGTAAGCCATTTAGGACCGAGATAAGGAGAGACTTCTTCACCCAGAGAGTGGTGAACCTGTGGAATTCTCTGCCACAGAAAGAGTGGTTAGGGCCAATTCACTAAATATATTCAAAAGGGAATTAGATGAAGTCCTTACTACTCGGGGGATCAAGGGGTATGGTGAGAAAGCAGGAAGGGGGTACTGAAGTTTCATGTTCAGCCATGAACTCATTGAATGGCGGTGCAGGCTAGAAGGGCTGAATGGCCTGCTCCTGCACCTATTTTCTATGTTTCTATGTTTCTATGTGTGCTGGATTTTGCTTTGTAGGGGTATTGTTAATATTTGGGCAGTAAGTGAGGTGTTTTCACAAATATGGTAATTATACTGACAACAAATTAAGGCATCCATTTAAAAATAAACCTGCAAATGTTAATAATATGAAAAAAAATAGAAAATACTGTAATGTACAGTAAGCCCATCTGCATTTGTAAAGAGAAAAGACTGAACTTTTCAGGTATGTAGCCTCCTGAAATGAAAACCCCTTTGATGAGAATAAAAGGGTGGGAGGGATAGAAACAACAGAGCCTGGAGTTTTCACTTGCTGGGTTTTTTTTGTCGCAATTCGCCTGAAATTGGCGTAACCCCGCAAAAGATAGCAGAATTTTAAGCGCAAATAGAGTTTCTGCAATCTTTTGTGCTAGTTTAAAAAAACATCAGGCTAGAAGCTGGCCCCACCCACAAAACTGGCCATGCCTCGAGGATCAATTAATCACCATTGGGAGTTTCCGCTAATTGTGCTCGTTTGCAAGAATTTGAAGGGACTCTAAAAATTAAGCTGGTTCGCTTGGTCGCAAGGTCACTGATGGGCATATTTTAAAAGCTTTTGAATGTAATTTTTAAGAAACTGACTTCCCCAATATAACAACAAATGGTTTTGTATAATTTTTTTAATGTTATTTTCAGTAATTTAAAATCGGGTTACTCATAGGTGGTGGATTGACAGTGATTTAAAATGCTTATTTTTTTGTGATAAACCCATTTTCAACTGTGTTAATCAAACTGCACCAAGTTACCACTCTTAAATATATCAAGGCATATTCTTTAAAGCAAAAATTTTTTAAAAAGCGTTTTATGACACTGCCCAATTGCGCTGGTTCACGGCAGATTTTGCATTCAGTGATTATGCAAATGAATTTGAGCGGATACTCGAGGGGAAAAAAAACTTTTCAATTGTGCCCATATCGCCAATTGCACTCAAAGCAGAAACTCTTGGCCCAGATCTCCAATCACCCAGAGGAAATTCCTAGTTCGAATGACCTATGACATGTTTAATCGTGAACCAGCAATTTGTTAAATGATATAAAAGATTATCTCAGTGAAGCAATGAATAGACATTCAATTTGATGTTAATTTTAAATTTCTGCAAATGAATTTGGTGCAAAAGCAGGAAATTAGCCTTTTAGCTTCTCTTATTAATTGCAGCCTTAGTTTTCTTGACATTAAACTAAGGAAGATGGAAAGAAAAATTTGAAGAAGATGACAGCCTTGTTTCAGAACTTGAAACTTCTAGTCACAGAATTTTAAAGGAATAAAGGGCCTATATGAAGATACCATCTGATCATTGTCAAATCGGGCAAATATTGGGCAAAATAAGCAGTTTGAAAAAAATAACAAGTGCGGACAATTGTAAGCATGTTGCTGGCTTAAAATCAAGCAGCAACAGAGATGCCCAACTTCAAAACTGCCCAAAATGCTAAAAGAAACTTGAAGAGCAGGATTGAAAAAGAATTGTTGCTTGCCAAAAGCAAGCTTTCCCTTGTCTTGGCTGTGCTGACTGAGGAGACCATCTAATCTGCTGAATGTGGTAAGTACTTCTTCAATGGAATCAACTGTTAGCAAGGTAATCACTATTTTTGCAGTAGGAATGCTTATTAATTAGTTATATAGTTCCAGTAAGTAGGATTATTCTATATTCCGTATATGCAATGTGTGTGTGTGTGATTTTTGTCACACAAAGTCAAGGGGAACTTTTTTTTATAATAATGGTAATATAACAAATTATCTGGGAAAATTGGAGAAAATAGTAGGATTTAGGAGACCACTAGAAAGGTGTGTCTCTGGAAAGAAAGGATTGAGGAATATGATGAGAAGGTAGTTAGGTGGTCTTATTGGGCTTATGCATTCTTACTGCAAATGTTTTTTGTTAAAGCATCTATTTCACACGTTTCTGCTGTAACATCGTAGCAGCTCATGCACATATTTCTTCTATGTCTGCACAGATGAGTCATCCAAATCTGAGACTACTTTAGATGACTCGCATATCAGAGGAGGAATGTAATGGCATCTTGGCTGTGTAGCATCAAAGGACAAATACAGTGAAAAGAGAATCAAACATTTCACTTTCAGAATTACAGAGTGACTTTTTGAAATATAAAGGAAATTGTCCTCCTTTGGTCTACCTGAAATGGAGTACAACCAGAAAATTCAGGAAATTTGTCTTCTAAATTGTTTATTCTGCTCCAACCCTTATCTTTCTACTCGACAGTGGCAGGTGTTGGGAGAACCTTGAGAAACTGTGGTACTGAAGATATAATGAACACTATCCAAACTTTTGCATCATAGTTTGTAAGCTGGTTGTGGAGTTATTCAAGCAAGTTGCCAACTATCAATCTGCATACTGCCACTAGTCCCTCTTGACTTCGTGTGACATATATTACACACACAAACTGCCACTAGTTTGCTGCCTGTCACTTTACTCCATGTACCTGGTGACCAAGTTGACAGGATTGTTGGGTGCTCATGGCTATGATGGTGCTTCTGTTGTGGCCCCGGTTGAGATTAGCCAACCTCAACCAGACCAGTGATCAAACCTGCCATCTTGATCCATATTGTTCAGTACCACACTGGATGGTGCATTGCACACCTGAATTTCAAATGCTTGAGGCAAATGGAAATAAAGTAAAATAGAAATGATTTTAAACCTGGTTTACTGAAATTATATTAGTATTTTGTTCCAGGTTTGTCAAACAGAAAATATTTTGCATGTTTATAAATGCCAAATGCATTACAGTAGTTCAGTTGCTACATGAGAGCACTATATCCATTTGAATGTGTTATACACAACTGATATAACATAGTGAAGATCCAATTTGTTAAACTTATCTTTTCTTAATGGGCTTGGCGATGAGGAAGTGCTGAAACCATCAAAACCTGTCCAAGCACATCCTGGAAATGGCAGAAACATTTTGTATATAAAGTTCATGGAACAAATAGATATTGAATTTCTTGTTCATTTTTACCCAATGTGATATTGATGTGGAACACTGAGTTGAGTTAAGCATTTACTTTGTCAGTGTGGTAAAATAAACTAGGCAGTACTGAGGAAACTAAGTATAGTTTTATAAATGATTAATATTGATAAATTTTCTCTGCTTATCCCTCCTCCATTTCTGAAGGGGCTAGTGCTGCTATAAAACCCACAAAATTCAATTCAGTGCTGCCAAATTTAATTCATAGCCAAAGCAAAAATTTCTTTGTAGAAATTCAAACTTTGTCATTCTTAACCCAGATGTCAAAAAACCAAAGGCCTCTATTTCAAAAAAAGACAGAATTTTTAATTGATATTCACAATATATTGACCTATCAGAAATTTCTGATGAAAAAGATTAAAATTGATTTGAAGCAAGATGTGGGCTCTGTTCAATGGGAGTCTAATGAATGGAACCACAAAGATTTATACCGTGCTCCTGGTGTCTTTCTGAGGCATTAAATAATGCAGGGGTTCAGAGAGGGAGTGAACAGGGTCTGTACATAATGAACGCTATGGAGGGAAGTGTGCTTAGCAGTTTTTTGAAGGCACAGTATAGATGTTCAGGAACGAAGCTCACAAGCAGGGCAAGGTGGCTAAAAGTATGGCTCAAGTCATGGTGCAGGGATTAAGTAGGTTGGTATTGAATGACTGGCGAATGCATGCTGGAAGATAAGGTAGAGATCTTTGAAATAGAGCAAGGTCATGGATGGATTTGAAGGTGAAGATACGAATCTTGGTCAATTATCTGAAACAGGAAACTGGTGAACAGAGATGGTGGCAATGTAGACTTTCGTGTGGGTGGGTGGTTGCAGCATTATGGCTGATCTGCTAATCATCAGTGGGAAAGTAGCAATGAGTGTTAGAGAAGTCCAATCATGTGGCAATAAAAGCAGAGGGAGACGAGGTGGGGGCATAGACGGGTGATGTTGTGGGGATGAAAAAAAGTGGACTTGGTAACTGAACATATATAAGGGTACAACATTAAGCTTAGGATCAACATTCCAAGGTTTCACACCCTGGACTACTGCTTAGGCAGTCCCTCATATCGAGGATAACTTGCTTCCACACCAAAAAGGGATGAGTTCACATGTGTTTCAATGAAGGACCTGACATTCCAGGTCCCGAACTACATAGTGAAGGGTGGAAGATGCCTGTGCGTGGATTTTTTTAACGGTGGTGGCCATTGCACACCAACCACCACATGGGCTTGACAGAGCTAGGTCTTGTTCCAGCGGCAAAAAGACAACTGGAGACCAGCTCTGCTGCACGGACCTAGTGCGCACACATATCGCAGTATGGGCTGGCTCATGGTGTCCCTGGGCCCTCGACTCTTCTGGGCCCCAATCACGTCGCTGTACAATCTCTCGCCGCTCTTTTGCCCCGTCCTCGCCGCTCCTGCTGTACCTGCCCACGCTCCAATCAGCGACCTGGCTTTTGGTGATGTCCAATCCGATCGCCCTTCTCCAAGTCGGCGCTCTCCTGCACCAGCTCGCGCTGCTCCCTGAAGTGGCCTCCATGCTGCTCCCGGGTCACCGCACCTCTGCTCCTTTTATGGCCTCGATCTGCGGCTGGTGTGTTCTAGGCCTGAGATGGGAAGAGGTATGGTTGAGGCCAGAGATGCATAGGTGTTTGCAGGACCCAAAGAAGATGTGATTTTTGCCAACCTTAAGCTGTAGGCAGTTTTAGCTCATTCAGGTCTTAATGTCAGGTGGGCAATTGGGGACAGTGGCATCAGCCAGGGAAGAAAATTGAAGGGCAGAACTGAGTGTCATTAGACACATGTGAAAACAAACCCTGTGCTTCTGGATAACGTCGGCAAGGGTAGTGTGTAAATGATAGAAGTGTGAGCCAGGGAATGAATCATGGCATACACTTTTATGATGCAGCAGGGAAGGAAAGTCGGGAAGGTTTTGATCAGGAAGCGATGAGGGAGGCAGGAATAAATTTGTGATACGTTCTACGACTTTAGAAAAAAAATAAATGTTGGAGATGGGTAGGTAGTTGGAGAGGATGGATAGGGGGATTGAGATGTTGGTGATCATGAGACGGAGAAGGAGCAGTAAGAAGCTGGGACAAAAGGGTATTTACGTAGATTGCTTGAGGTTTATTCATGATTTGACTATCGGAATCCATCTGTTGTGTGGCAGCGTTGTAATTATATATAAATAGGTTCTCCTGCTGCAACCTGAATTACATGTTCAATTAGTTATGTTCTATGAAATGTTTAGTACAACAACACCAGTTTGAAAATGTATGTTTAATTGCAGAAGCCTGCTAAATTTATTTTTTCAAGTCAGATATTTATGGACTCATCTCTGCTGATATAAAAGATTTAAAATATATATTAAACTTGTGGCTGCTATGAAGAAGCCAAGTAGAGTTGTTAGTAACACATTACTTTTAGATGGCCTGTGGACTCCTTTGATCTTGCCCATGAAACTCCTACCTTTTCTGTCGGCTTTATGTTTGTCTGCCAACACACATTATCAACTTTGACTGCCACACAATCCACATGCAGAGGGTGGATAGGCATCTAGACTCCGCCAGTACTGCTATGTGATAGCGCATGACTAAGATTAAGAACTCAGGATGCGGAGGATCACTGGCTCAAACTGTCTTATTTCAACCACATAATAGCGTAGTGCCTTTTATATCACCCAGCATTTTTTTGCCTTTGCAACTGCTCTACAATGTAGTGACACTTGCAATATTTAGTGAAATACTATACCCAAATTTACACTTTATCATAATTACTTTGATTTACGGTGGTAGTTCCGATTTTCTTTTTAAAGTAATAAGGTGTAACCTTTCACGAAGTCCAATTATTTAAACAGAATGTCCTTAGTGATAAACCACTTCCATATTTAGCAAATAAAAAAAATTAAAGACATTTAGTGTGTTCAGTTATCTTCAGTTTTCTTTTTTTCCTTTCTCCTTTTCATCATTCTTTTTCATTTTCATCAATTTTCTTCCCTCCTTTCCTGATCATGCAATTGCATAATAGGTTATGGCTTGCATGGTACCGTGGCCATTGTTCATAAGTATGAACCTGAACAGCGAGTGTTGGCAGCTTATTTGGCTCTAGGGGAGGGGGCTGGTAACACAGCTGAACTTGTTACTATCTTCACTTCACATATACATAGCATAAATTCCAGCAGGAGTTGCTGGATAGCATTCAGGAGTTGGAAACCTGCCGGACATTATTTTTCCTTCTCTCTAACCCAGTGACAACATAAAGGGGGCTATAATCCATCTAAATGAGTTTTCATCCCTTTTTCCTGACCTTTGCATTTGGGAAATGGGCATTCCTGAAAGAGGGATGGGTGCAAAGGTCTGGACAATTTGTCCCATAGTCTGTGGATTTTGTTGTATGACCCAATATTTTAACTGATCTATATGATGATTATCCTTTCAATTTCGAGTCAGGTATTACACCTAGTCAAGTCACTTTATTTGATATACTTATCATTTTGTTGTCCTTTTGTAATTTTGGTGCCAGTATTTATAATCCTGTATTTCTCAGTAATAATTACAGGTACTGTTTTGATTATCCTCCCAGCGGCTAGATTGCTGTAGGCCTCTTTGAATTTTATTTCTTTCCTGCTTCTTCACCTAATTTGTCTTTTTTTAGGCATTTTAGTTTTCTGTTCTCCTGAAGGGTTTGACTTTTCTTGGGGTACGTTTCTATAGGCACCTATAGCCCTCTAGTCCCTTGCAGAGGTGACCTTTTCATCATCTGAGAGGCTCGTTCGTTAGTGTCATCAGGCTATTTGACCATTGAGGCCATCATAACTGAGTTTGATTTCCTGACATCCAAACATATGTTCTTTCCAGCAGGGGGCATTGGAAAGCAATGAGGAGCAGGAACCTGGCTGAGGTCAATTGTATATCCTCAAATACCATTTGCGCTGATACAGCCAACTCAGGACAGACCAGGCATTGAACCTCCTAGTTATTATGGCTGAGTTCCATACAATATTGCACATTTACCTACGAAACCTTTAGCGGATTTATCCTCAATCTCTGTGCTGTGGTGATGTAAGCTGATGGGGAAATCGATTGTTTCCAAGTACCAATCATGACAACAGTCTATATACAGGAATTGCTCTGTAGTCTTAGGCTGATGAATATTGCATGCATTGTGCTTTGCTATCTTTGAGTTTTCTCTTTTCCTTGGCTAGAATCCAAATGTTTCTTCTAAATTACAAGTATCTTGCTACATTATACATAATTACACATAATGGCTCCAAGTTTCCACATGATTTGCTCCTGATTTTTAGGAGCAACTGGTGTAGAACGGAGTATCTTAGAAATCGGAATTCTCGTCATTTAGTTTGCTCCAGTTCTAGTCAGTTAGAACAGTTTCACTTTGGAACAGAATTTTCTTTTTCAAAAGGGGGCGTGTCCGGCCACTTACGCCTGATTTCAAAGTTTTTCGTGAGTGAAAACTTACTCCAAACTAACTTAGAATGGAGTAAGTGAAGATTTTTGTACGCTCGAAAAAACCTTGTCTACACTTTAGGAAAATCAGGCGTAGGTTACAAATCAGGCGTAGGGAATGGTGGGGGGGGGGGGGTGTTTAAAGGGAAGTTTACAAACATTAAACACTTCAGTTTTACAAATAAAGAGCCATCATCAATAATAAATGATAAATACATCAATTAATCAACCAATAAATCAATCAAAAAAAATTTAGAAGAAATAATTTTTTTTTAAATCAATAAATAAAACATTTTCTACTTACCGACTGCAGCGTGCTGGGAAGCCCCCCTCAGTGTGTCTCTATCAGTGTCTCTTATCTCTCTGTCTGTCTGTGTGTCTCTCATTCTCTGTCTGTGTTTCCGACAGCGAGGGGAGGGGGAGGAGTGGGGTAGAGGGAGAGAGGGGGGGAGCAGAGGGAGGGAAGGGGGAGGGGGAGGGATGGGGGAGAAGGGGGGAGAAGGGGAGAATGGGGGGGAAGGAGATTAGGGGGTAAGGAGATGGGGGGGGGAAGGAGATTGGGGGGAGGGGGAAGGAGATTGGGGGGGTGGGGGGGGAAGCAGAAGGGGGAGGGAGGCTGAACGGGCCGGGCCCGAAACTTCGGGCAGGGCCGGTCCCAGCACCAGATTTACAGGTAGGTGGCGTTGGGGCGGGTCGGGGGGGTGGTGGGAGGTCAGTCGGTTCGGTTCAGTTCGGGGGGGGGAGGGAGAGAGGGAGGGAGGGAGAGGGAGGTCAGGTTGGGGGGAGGGAGGTCAGGTTGGGGGGAGGGAGGTCAGGTCGGATCCAGTCCGGAGGCGGGGGGGTGGGAGCAGGTGTCGGGTCCGGCCCGGGGGCGGGGGAGGGGGTGTCGGTTGTGGTCCGGGGGCGGGGGGGGGGGAGCGGGTGTCGGGTCCGGTCCGGGGCGGTGGGGGGGGGGAGCGGGTGTCGGGTCCGGTCCGGGGGAGGGGGGGAGCGGGTGTCGGGTCCGGTCGGGGGGCGGGAAGCGGGAGTCGAGTCGGGTCGGGAGGAAGCAGGAGCTGGCCGTGGGAGGAGCCTTATTCATGCAGCCCCAGTGAGGCCATTCGGCCAGGGCTAGGGGCTGCGTGCTTCGGGCCCCTCCCACACACTTTCGGGCGCCTGGAGCTACTGCACTTGCATGCCCACTGTAGCGCGCATGTGCAGAGGTCCTGGCACTGTTTTCAGCGCAGGGACCTGGCTCCACCCCCTAAAGCTCCTGCTGCGCTGCGCCGAGGGCCAGAGGACCTGCAGGGAGCTGGAGAATACGGAGGGTTTTTTTAGGTGCACTTTGTGGCGCGAAAAACGGGCGTCCAGGTCGGGACTGCGCCTTTCTAGGCGCGGCTCGAAATTTGGGCTCAATATCATAGAAGTTTCATTTCACAGCAGTAACCCATTTCAAAGCAGCAAAATAAGTGTGTGGGGGTTTTATTGTGTTATTTATATAAAGCACACTAACTTGTACTTCTCTCTAAGTGTCATCCCTGGGTTGGGAATTCGATGTGAATGGGAAATGATTTCATTTTAATCCAGACTTCAGTTGTGTTGCATTGCTGTTCCCTGTGCAATAAGAAGCAAAAGAAGCATAGTCATGTTGTGACACAGTATTCTGACCTCGAACTTGTATGCTTAATAGAATATTTGTCAAACTTCATAAGTAACCTATCTTCAGGTTCTCTGTTGCTTTAAAAAATTGGTTTAAAGTGAACTACAAATTATTCTTTCATCTACCCGTGGGTATGAATTGGTTGGTGTAACATTTTTTCAGTATCTAGGTTCTTTTGACATGGTGTTGGGGTGTTGTCTAGAACCTAGGTAGGAAAAAAAGCCGTTCAACCCATAAAGCTTATCTTTTGATTTAATTTTAGGTCCACATGCTCAGACTACTTTTATCTCCCTCTTGGTTTGGTATCTGTCTATTTAATTGTCACAATAGTCAAGATTATAATCCATTCTAATAAATTGAACTTTTTAAACTTGGCAGAAAGTCAATAATGTTTTACATATTACCAAACTGCAGTATATTTTTACATAGTCTGCTAAGTAATGTTTCTGAAAGTTACACTGTCCTTTATGTGAGTTTCAATGCAATTCAATAATGATGAAAAGCCATAGCTTGAACGTATTGCACATAACAAACAATTAGACATAATTCCTAGTACTAGTGTGACATTTGCACTTTGGCAGTAAGATACGGGATGTATTTATTGTATGATAGCAATGCATAGTTACAGAGAAATGGGACTTTAGAAAATAATCTACATTACCAAGGCCAGTGCTTCTACAGTTTTCAGAGGGAAAAGGACAGATTTGCTCAATTTGAGCAGATAAACACTGTTAAAAAATCCACATAAAAAGATTAATTTGATTAATTTAGTCACTTTAAAAAAAAAAGGTCCTAACTAAGTCGATGTAATCACAGAATGCGGGACACTATTATAAATGCAAGTACCCTGTCATTATTGCGAGCATATGTATTCCTGTCTTAAAATGAATATTCTATGATTTGTGAGCAGCATGTGGTCATTTCAAATTGTGAAAGTCGCTTTATTTAATTGATGGTAGTGAAGATATTGCTTAAAAAGGAAAACTTGAGCATTGGTCGAATCAGATTGGTCCAATTTTTTAACTTAATCCCCACAATCAATCCCTGTTATCTTTTGAATTGAATCCTTTTAAAAGAAAGAATATTTAGCTTTATCAACTATGAGAGTTTAATTATTGCAGTGTGCAGACGTAAAGCAACAAAAAATGGCAGAATAAATAATGTCGCCACTTATGAAAATCTATTTCAAAATTTAAGACAATTGTTAAAGTTTAAATAGAACAGTAAAATATCTGCAGTTAGGTACTTGAAGGTCATATTCTATTCTAGATTTATTTTAACTAAAACGCTTGCGTTTCCCTCTTCTCTAGGGAGTTTGATGTTGGACTACACCGCTGGCTGGTAAGGTAAAGAACAGTATTTTTAAATTATTTTTTGCAAGCTGGCAAAATATGTTTCTGTAACTGCGGGTTTCCTTCGGTAGATCCAGAGGATTCCAGATTCCCTGTATCAGTCATTTTATTACAATTCATCTTGCAGTGTGTTGCTGAAGCACACCCTAATATTACAGTAATAAAAATTAACTCAAGGTGTCATTTTCAGAACCCTTAGGGCATAGCTGCTGGATGAAATTCTTTAGTCTGACAAAGCTGGCAATGTGTTTCTATATTTCTAAAACAAAATAATGTACAATAAACAAAATTACTTTAATTAAATGCAAAATTATTTTAATTAATTAAAACCCCCTAAATGTAGTTCCAGTGATCCTATGGATAAGTTTTGATACGGCCATTTTTATTTTTTAAATTGCAAACCTTGCTTGCCAAGCAGTTTTACCGGATTTATGCCCTTGGGACCATAGTTCACACTGCATTTCACTAGGCTTAAATTGACTTGAGTCCATAGGGTTACACTGACCTGTTATGACAGTACATTCCTGCTGGGTTGTATGGTGATACTTTGGTCTGTATTTCAGTACTGATATTGTCTTTTTCTGTTGGGATATTTGTCAACTTATTTCTGTAATCAAAAAAGATGGGTTTCATTTGAAGTTCTAAATTTGCCCTTGTACCTTAAAGGAATACAAGGTTTGCAGCAATTGCATTTCTGACTTTTTATTTCTCATGGAAAGCAAAATCTTTAAAATTGTCTGCATTGTATGTTTTGAGTATGTAACCCAGAAATTATTTTGCAAGTTCCTACACTCTTGGAAATGACATTTGAAGTTCTAGACATTTATTGACCCGAATTTTGTGGTGGGTTTGCGTTTGGTATCATTACCCCTTTGAAACTGACTGCAGTTTCAGGATTTAGCGTATGCTGAAGTTCCGGTCAGTCATTCACTTCTCCAACACAGGTTGTGCTGTGTTACCCCACACGCCCCCACCCCCCACCCCCCCCCACCCTTCCAATAACCAGCAATTAGTGTAATCAGTGTAAGCAGTGGAACTGATGAAAACTTGAGTTTTTCTGTGGGAATATAGCTGTTAAATGCCCCATTAAATGTTAAGCCTTGTTGGAATAGGTGTAACTGAGATTTTAACACCAGATTGACAGCTAAACAATCGTTCTGGTCCTGAAAAACTATTTTTTATATTTGTGGGATGTCACATTTCTCCATTGTGATAAAAAAATTACAATTATTTTTAGTTTTTAAATTTCATGATATTTCAGCTTTATCCCCATATGAAAGTCCCAATCTTTACTTCGCACTCTGACATTTTTAAAAAGTGAGGATTAAAAGTTGCTTTTTATTTGCTGGTTTGCTGTCTGTTAAAATTATTCAATATGATTGGCTGCTTAGACAGCTTGTTGACGTCATTGCAACATCGCCATAAGAATCCCCTATTCACAGTGCTACAATCAACTGCACGCGAGAAACCTCAGGTTTTCGCCACAAGGTGATAGGAAGGGACAATATGTATGAATATAAAGGGGCTGCAGGAGGGGTCAAAACTAAAAATCATGGTTTAAAAACTAGTATTAAAACACTCTACCTAAACGCACGCAGCATTCGAAATAAAGTAAATGAGATTACGGCACAAATCATTACAAATGGGTATGATTTGGTGGCCATTACAGAAACGTGGTTGCAGGGTGGCCAAACTGGGAATTAAACATACAGGGGTATCTGACAATTCGGAAAGATAGACAAGAAGGGAAAGGAGGTGGGGTAGCTCTGTTAATGAAGGATGATATCAGGGCAGTTGTGAGAGATGATATTGGCTCTAATGAACAAAATGTTGAATCTTTGTGGGTGGAGATTAGAGACAGTAAGGGGAAAAAGTCACTGGTGGGCATAGTTGATAGACCCCCAAATAATAACTTCACGGTGGGGCGGGCAATAATCAAGGGAATAATGGAGGCATGTGAAAAAGGAACGGCAGTAATCATGGGGGATTTTAACCTACATATCGATTGGTCAAATCAAATCGCACGGGGTAGCCTTGAGGAGGAATTCATAGAATGCATACGGGATTGTTTCTTAGAACAGTATGTTACAGAACCTACAAGGGAGCAAGCTATCTTAGATCTGGTCCTGTGTAATGAGACAGGAATAATAAACGATCTCCTAGTAAAAGATCCTCTTGGAATGAGTGATCACAGTATGATTGAATTTGTAATACAGATTGAGGGTGAGGAAGTAGTGTCTCAAACGAGCATACTATGTTTAAACAAAGGGGACTACAGTGGGATGAGGGCAGAGTTGGCTAAAGTAGACTGGAAACACAGACTAAACGGTGGCACAATTGAGGAACAGTGGAGGACTTTTAAGGATCTCTTTCATAGTGCTCAACAAAAATATATTCCAGTGAAAAAGAAGGGCGGTAAGAGAAGAGATAACCAGCCGTGGATAACCAAGGAAATAAAGGAAAGTATCAAATTAAAAACCAATGCGTATAAGGTGGCCAAGGTTAGTGGGAAACTAGAAGATTGGGAAAATTTTAAACGACAGCAAAGAATGACTAAGAAAGCAATAAAGAAAGGAAAGATAGATTACGAAAGTAAACTTGCGCAAAACATAAAAACAGATAGTAAAAGCTTTTACCAATATATAAAATGGAAAAGAGTGACTAAAGTAAATGTTGGTCCCTTAGAAGATGAGAAGGGGGATTTAATAATGGGAAATGTGGAAATGGCTGAGACCTTAAACAATTATTTTGCTTCGGTCTTCACAGTGGAAGAGACAAAAACCATGCCAGAAATTGCTGGTCACGGGAATGTGGGAAGGGAGGACCTTGAGATAATCACTATCACTAGGGGGGTAGTGCTGGACAGGCTAATGGGACTCAAGGTAGACAAGTCCCCTGGTCCTGATGAAATGCATCCCAGGGTATTAAAAGAGATGGCGGAAGTTGTAGCAGATGCATTTGTTATAATCTACCAAAATTCTCTGGACTCTGGGGAGGTACCAGCGGATTGGAAAGCAGCTAATGTAACACCTCTGTTTAAAAAAGGGGGCAGACAAAAGGCAGGTAACTATAGGCCGGTTAGTTTAACATCTGTAGTGGGGAAAATGCTTGAAGCTATCATTAAGGAAGAAATAGCGGGACATCTAGATAGGAATAGTGCAATCAAGCAGACACAACATGGATTCATGAAGGGGAAATCATGTTTCACTAATCTTTGAGGATATAACGAGCATGGTGGATAGAGGTGTACCGATGAATGTGGTGTATTTAGATTTCCAAAAGGCATTCGATAAGGTGCCATACAAAAGGTTACTGCAGAAGATAAAGGTACGCGGAGCCAGAGGAAATGTATTAGCATTGATAGAGAATTGGCTGGCTAACAGAAAGCAGAGAGTCGTGATAAATGGGTCCTTTTCGGGTTGGAAATCGGTGGTTAGTGGTGTGCCACAGTGATTGGTGCTGGGACCACAACTGTTTACAATATACATAGATGACCTGGAAGAGGGGACAAAGTGTAGTGTAACAAAATTTGCAGATGACACAAAGATTAGTGGGAAAGCGGGTTGTATAGAGGACACAGAGAGGCTGCAAAGAGCTTTAGATAGGTTAAGTGAATGGGCTAAGGTTTGGCAGATGGAATACAATGTCGGAAAATGTGAGGTCATCCATCTTGGAAAAAAGAAAAGTAAAAGGGAATATTATTTGAATGGGGAGAAATTACAACATGCTGCGGTGCAGAGGGACCTGGGGGTCCTTGTGCATGAAACTCTTTTGAGTTTACTGGAAAATAAACATAAACATTAAAACCATGCCACCCGCCTGGGTGACACAGCAGACATTTTCAAGGCCACTTTTTTTTTTCCTTTTTTTTCTTTTTTTGGTTTTTTTTGGGACGCTAAAATCAAATTTTTCCAGTGCCCCCTATAAAAGGGGAGGGGGACACTAAAAGCACCGGCAATGAAAACAAATTAAACTTTAAAACGTAAAATCAAATTAAAATTTGGTTGCCGGGCGTGATGATGCACTCCAGTCCCTCCGGTGCCCACCTCTCGCGGAAGGCCGCGAGCGTACCGGTGGACACCGCGTGCTCCATCTCCAAGGACACCCTGGACCGGATGTAAGAGCGGAAGAGAGGCAGGCAGTCAGGTTGAACGACCCCCTCGACCGCCCGCTGCCTGGACCGGCTGATGGCACCCTTGGCCGTGCCCAGGAGCAGTCCTACGAGGAGGCCTTCGGACCTACCCGCTCCCCTCCGCACAGGGTGCCCAAAGATCAGGAGAGTGGGACTGAAGTGCAGCCAGAATTTCAGGAGCAGCCCCTTCAAATAATGGAACAGGGGCTGCAACCTCGTGCACTCAATAAAAACATGGAACACGGACTCCTCCAGACCGCAGAAATTGCAGGCGGCCTGGGAGTCCGTGAACCGGCTTAAAAATTTATTGCACGGCACTGCTCCGTGCACCACCCTCCAGGCCAAGTCCCCGATGAATAGTGGGAGGACCCCTGCGTAGAGTGCCCTCCATCGGGGACCCCCGCCTCCTCCGGATGGCAAGATGGTACGCCATGGCGTGTCCGGACGGCCGGCGAGGATGGCAAAGTTGAGGGTGTGCAGGAGCAGCCCGTACAGGAAACCCCTCCGCGCGGAACTGAAAGGCACGGAGGGGATTTCCCCGAGGCGGCTCAAGTTGTGAGGCGCCGGCCCCCGAGGGAGGTTCCGGGGTTTGGCGCCGATGAGGAATTCCGTCCAGACGGGGGTCAGTTCGGACGGGATCTCCCCACGTGCTTGAGCCTCCTCGATGCACCTAACGGAGTCAGGGCCCAGAGCTGTTTTTAGCGACTCGATGGCATCGGCCGCGTGGCGGATGTTGGCAGAGTTTAGGCGCCGCGCCAGCGTGTTTGGCGCCATCCAGCCCGCTCCTCCGCCATCGAGCAGGTCCCTGACCCTGGTCACCTCAACAGCCACCGCCCTCTCTTCCGACCGCCACATAAAACCTCGGCCGTGGAGGTACGGATTCCCGAGCAGCGGCTCCTGCAGGACGGCCGCCACTCCAGCCGGCGGAGAGCTGCGCTTGGTGGAGACTTTGTTCCAGACCCTGATGAGTTCCCTGTAAAAGACAGGCAGCTCCCGGAGGGCGGTCCTGGCACCCCCCAAGTTCACAAACAGGAGCTGCGTGTCATAATTGAGGTCGCGCTGCTGGCGGAAGAAATACCTCGCCAGAGCACACCACCTAGGAGGGGGCTCGACGTAAAGGTATCTCTGCAGGGTCTGAAGACGGAAAGTCGCGAGCTGGGCGCTGACGCACACCAACGACTGACCGCCCTCCTCAAGCGGGAGACTCAAGACCGCGGCGGAGACCCAGTGCTTCCTGTTGTTCCAGAAGTCGTCCACCAGCTTCTTCTGTATCTTGGCGACAAACGCAGGGGGTGGGGTCAAAGTGACCAGCCGGTACCACAACATTGCGGCCACCAGCTGGTTTATGACTAGCGCTCGACCCCTGTAGGACAGCACTCGGAGCAGTCCTGTCCAGCGCCCTAGGCGAGCGGCGACCTTGGCCTCCAGCTCCTGCCAGTTCGCCGGCCAGGCTCCCTCGTCGGGGCTAAGGTAGACTCCCAGATAGAGGAGATGGGTCGTGCTCCAGGCAAAAGGCCTGAGCTCCTCCGGCAGGGAGTCCACCCGCCACTGACCCACCAGGAGTCCGGAACATTTCTCCCAGTTGATCCTGGCGGAGGACGCGGCCGAGTAAATCTCCTGGCACTCACGCATCCTCCGCAGGTCAGCGGGATCCTCTACCGCGAGGAGCACGTCATCGGCGTAAGCCGAGAGGACGACCTCCACGCCCGGCCCTTGCAGAGCCAGTCCCGTCAACCTCGTCCGCAAGAGGCGCAGGAAAGGCTCCACGCAAACGGCGTATAACTGGCCGGACATGGGGCATCCCTGGCGCACCCCTCTCCTAAAGCGAAGGGGCGCCGTCAAGGACCCGTTAACCTTAATCAGACACTCCGCGGCGGCGTACAAAAGTCGGATCCGGGCGACGAAATGCGTCCCGAACCCGAAAGCGCGCAGAGTTCCGAGCAGATAGTCGTGATCCACCCTGTCGAACGCCTTCTCTTGGTCGAGGGATAGGAAGGCGACCGACAGACCAGCCTCCTGGGAACAATGGATGAGGTCCCGGACCAGATGGATGTTATCGTGGATTGTCCGGCCCGGGACCGTGTAGGACTGGTCGGGGTGGATCATGTGGTCCAGCACGGCACCAAGGCGAGCAGACATCGCCCTGGCGAAGATTTTGTAGTCCGTGCTGAGGAGGGAGACCGGGCGCCAGTTCTTAAGGAGGCGGAGATCGCCCTTCTTAGGCAGCAGGACGATGACTGCCCTGCGCCAAGAGAGGGGCATCTCCCCGGTCGCCAGACTTTCCCCCAGGACCCGCGCGTAGTCGCCCCCCAGGACGTCCCAGAACGCCCTGTGGAACTCCACGGTCAGCCCGTCCAGCCCCGGGGATTTTCCCCTCGAGAGCCGGTCGAGGGCACCGGTCAGCTCCGCCAGGCTTAGCGGAGCTTCCAGATTTTCGGCGCCCTCCGGGCTGACCTTCGGCAGGTCCTCCCACAAAACTCTACGCGCTTCCTCGCTGGACGGATCCGGAGAGAACAGAGCCCCGTAATATTCACGGGCCCTGTTGTTGACGCCCTCCGGATCCGAGACGAGAGAACCGTCGTCGGCCAGCAGCGTCAAGAGCTGCTTACGGACACTCTGCCTTTTTTCCAGCGAGTAGAAGAAGGGGGAGCCGCGGTCCAGATCCCGCAGGAACCGGATCCGCGACCTCACGAACGCACCTCGGGACCCGACGAGCTGCAGGTCCTTCAGCGCGGCCTTCTTCGCTTCGTACACCGTCCGCAGGGCCGGGTCCTGGACGACTTGACCGAGACGGGCTTCCAGGTCGAGCACCTCTTTTTCTAGGCGCCCGACTCTGGCCGCCCGCCTCTTGGTCGACCCCCTCGCGTACTCTTGACAGAAGACGCGGACGTGAGCCTTGCCCACGTCCCACCATAGCCTCAAGGAGGGGAAGCCCCCCTGCTTCCTTCTCCAGTCGGCCCAGAATCGACGGAACGAGTCCTGGAACCGCACGTCCTCCAGCAGCTGGTTGTTAAAGTGCCAGTACGCGGACCCCGTCCTCGCGCGGAGCGAAGCGAGCTCCGCCCACACCAGGTGGTGGTCCGAACACGGCACCGGCCGCATGGAGGCCGCCGGGACGCAGGAAACGTACGCCCGAGACACGTAAAGGCGGTCGACTCTGGACCATCCTACTCCAGGCCTCACCCAAGTAAAGGCGCTGGAGTCGGGGTGGAGATTTCGCCAGACGTCCACCAAGTCGAAGGACCCGACCAGGTCCCTCAACTTCTCCATCGCCGTAATGCACTGCAGGGCACCGAAGCGGTCCCTCGCCTCGAGGGTGCAGTTAAAATCCCCCCCGAGGACAATGCAGTCGCCGACGTCGACGGAGCCAAGAAGAGCGGACACCTCTTCAAAGAAGCGCGTTTGCTGCGGGCCGGGCTGAGGGGCGTACACGTTCACAAGATGGAGCGGCACGTCCCCCAGGCGAACCGTTACGTGCAGCAAGCGGCCTGGCACGGGCTCCTCGACCCCCAAGATCTCCGGCTGAAAATGCGGGCCCAGCAAGATTACCACCCCACTAGAAATGGCGGTGAGGTGGCTCATGCGGACCTCTCCTTGCCATTCCAGGAGCCACGTGGCTTCGTCTCCCGGAACGGTGTGGGTTTCTTGCAGGAAGCACACCGCATATTTCCCCTCCCGCAGGAGCGAAAAATTGTCAAATCTACGGCGTGCCCCTCTGCCGCCGTTGATGTTGAGGCTGGCTATGGTTATCTTCATGACTAGAGCATAGTGCAACCTCTACCTAACCTATTGTGGGGGGGGAGTGGAGTCATTTGTTGACCTCCACTCCTTCAGCAGCCCAGCGAGGAACTTTTTGAGCCGGCGCAGCTCAAGGCCTTGAGCCTTTGATAAGGGCCCGCCCGCGGCCATGGTTTTAGCGGCGGCGCGGACGGACGCGACGAGCAGCCCCGGCTCGGACCATCTTTCCAGGGCCAGACGGGCTTGGTCGCGGCGACCCCGGCACTGGACCAAAAAGTCCCGGAGTTCCTCTGCGGGAATGAGGAGGGTCTCAGTGGCGGCCGCGAGCAGATCCACCGCCTCACTGGCGATGGACTCGAGATCTTCACCCGCGTCCTCCACCGAGTCCCCGTCCCTCTCCGGGAGGTCGCCGCTAGCAGCCGGCCCGTCGACCGCACGAGGTACGGCAAACGGCCCGGCCGCTCCATCTGGCCCTGGCTCTGCCCCGATCCCACCCCCAGGATCGTCGGCAGAGGAGTCCCCACTGGGCTCTTTTAAAATTGGTGCTGGGTCGGGAAGCGACAGCGGAAGGGGTTCCTCCTCCGCCCCAGGAGCCGGGGAACACGGAGAGACCTGGTTTAGAAAATTCTCCAGGTCCACCAAGTCCCTCAGCTCCAAAGTAGGGGGCGAGGGTTGTTGTTCTTCCCCCTCCCCGCCGCCTCCCCCCAGCCCAGCGTGTACGGATTCATTAAACTTGTTCATATTTTCAGTTTCTACCGAGTCGAGCAAATCCCGGGGGAAGTTGGGTATTGGCTGGGCGGGCTCAGGTTCGGCCTTTTCGGCCCCGCCCGCCTCGGTCCCCGGGACGCTCGACCCGGCGGCTACGCATTCTTCCACTGGCCCCACGCCCCCCACGACAGGCAGATCTTCCACGCCATCCCCAGGAGGCAGCGGCTGGGCAGCCTCGACTGCCTCACCCTCCCCGGGGACAGACTCCTCGCGCCTGCAGCGCAATTTGGGGGCGCTGGTGGGGGACGCGGGACACGCGGCGGGCACCGCCTCCTCCGCGGAGGGATGTTGTTCTCCCTCTGCCTCATTGGGGCGGTGCCTCTTTTTGTTCCTGGGGGTGCGCGAAGGCAGGGAGACCTCCATGTCTGCCGAGGCCTCCCGCTCCGCCCCCCCTTTTCCTTTTCTTGCCCGTGCCCGGGCCCCTCCGCGGTATTGGTCAAGGGCTCAGGCACGGGCTCAGGGCACCCCGCGCTCGCCGGTGACTGGGTTGGGCTGAGCGCGGTGGTCAAATTATCTGGCGCACTGAGGGGACCCGCCTCTTGATGTTTTGCCTTCTTCCGCGCCTTCTTTCCGGTCGGACGCTCTCCCTCCCCCCCGCCGGAGGCCCTGAAAACAAAGGCCTCCGACGATGCCCGCGCACCTACGGCTCCCGGCACGCGGACGCAACTAGGGGGAGGGGTGGCGGCGGCGCCAGCCTTGGCCGCCTTCGGTGGTTTGGCGGCCTTGGAGGCGGGGCAGTTCTTACGAACATGCCCCACCTCCCTGCAGGCATGGCACCGCACGCCGTCCGACGTCCAGAAGACGCGGTAGGCAGTCCCCTCGTGCACCACATTAAAATACCCCTCTGTCGTCTCCTCCCGCGCCAGCCGGACAAAGAGCTGGCGGCGGAAGGAGAACACGTGGCGCAGGCTGTTCTCCCTTAGGCCGAGCGGTATGGGGTTGATCCCTGACCTTACCTCCCCCAGTTGGTGTAGGTGAGGGAGGAGGAGCTCAGCGGGAACAAAGGGCGGGACGTTCGATATGATGACCCTCTGCGCGGTGGCCTCGAGAGGGTCCACCGGCAGGAACGTCCCGCCCACCGTGAGCCCCTTTTCAAGGGCCAGGGACACCGCCCGCTCCGACCCCAGGAAGAACACGGCCTTCCCAGACATCTTGGAGGCCGCGACAATGGCCGAGGGGCCGACTACCCCAGCCATCGCCCGCACGCACTCCTCGATGGTCATTGTGGGGTGAGTGTAGCTCTTGACCCCGTGTTTTTTGGTGATTAATCTGAAAGGTGGCAGGGCAGCGGGTGGCGCAGGAGGTGCCGTGGAAGCGGTTGCCACCTGCGCATATGTCCTCGCTGGCCCTGCCACCGGCGTGGATGGGGTCGCCATCACGGGGTCCCTTTAAGGACTACACCCACCCCAAAGTCACAGGCCTTAATGGTCTTAATTGGCCTCGTTTGATTAGACTGAGCAGAGGAGCCCTTAATGAGGTACCTCTCCCCTAGTTGGCAATTGGGGAGGGGCCTTGCTCCCTCTGCTCAGTTGTCTCAATTGTTTGTTTGTTGTTTTTTTAATTGATTTGGGAGGAAAAGGGCTCTCAGAGAGAGAGGGGAGAATCAGAGTAACAGGGAAAGAGAGAGGGGGGTGGGAAGGGGGGGGGAACTGCGAGGGCAGGTCTCCCCTCGCAGCTGTGGGTGGGTGCACTCCCCAGATGGCAAAACACACAAGCACAGTCTTTGGGTTGGTCTTCAGGTGGGGGGAGAAGATGTCTTCACCTGGGGTAGCTAGAGCCACCAGGCACACACTCCTAACGATGTTAATTGGGTAAATGAGAAAAATCTTCAGCCTGGTAGCTCCAGCTATCCCAGGCTAGGCAAATGTGGGGGGTGGGGGGGTTCCAATTGTGGGGGGGGCCTAGTTGTAAGCACGGCCCCCACGCACACTTCCACACACACACACACCCCCCGCGATGTTCCGGCCCTCAGTGGTCTTCTTTCCTCCCCCCACCGATTCAACAAAGTCTTTTTGGGACTGCACCAACACCCACCTGTAGAATGGTAGAGTCTCCCTCCTTCCACACTGGATGTTGTTGTTGTTGGTCTTTTCCCCCTCTCTCCAACTCTTTGCAGAAATGGTAAAGATGTAAAAAAGTTTTCTTTTCTCCTCCTCTCCCTCTGGGTGAAAGTTGGTGGTGAAGCCCCTTCCTTCCTTCTCTTCCTGGGCTGGTCTCAGGGCTCTCCAGGCAGGAGCAAAAGTTGATAGCAGCTCTCCTCACTGCTCACTGCTCCAACTGAGCAGAACACGCCTCCACTGCTCTACCATTGGTTCCTTGTGCATGAAACTCTTTTTGGAGTTCACCTGCAAAAACATAAAACATTAAACGGTGCCACCCGACCTGGGTGACACTCCAGACATTTACAAGGCCCTTTTTTCCCCCCCCTTTTTTTTTGTGTTTTTCTATTTTTTGGTTTTTTTTTTGGGCACTAAAATCACAATTTTCCCCAGTGCCCCCTATAAAAGGGAAGGGGGACACTAAAAGCACCGGCAATTAAAACAAATTAAACTTTAAAACGTAAAATCAAATTAAAATTTGGTTGCCGGGCGTGATGATGCACTCCAGTCCCTCCGGTGCCCACCTCTCGCGGAAGGCCGCGAGCGTACCGGTGGACACCGCGTGCTCCATCTCCAAGGACACCCTGGACCGGATGTAAGAGCGGAAGAGAGGCAGGCAGTCAGGTTGAACGACCCCCTCGACCGCCCGCTGCCTGGACCGGCTGATGGCACCCTTGGCCGTGCCCAGGAGCAGTCCTACGAGGAGGCCTTCGGACCTACCCGCTCCCCTCCGCACAGGGTGCCCAAAGATCAGGAGAGTGGGACTGAAGTGCAGCCAGAATTTCAGGAGCAGCCCCTTCAAATAATGGAACAGGGGCTGCAACCTCGTGCACTCAATAAAAACATGGAACACGGACTCCTCCAGACCGCAGAAATTGCAGGCGGCCTGGGAGTCCGTGAACCGGCTTAAAAATTTATTGCACGGCACTGCTCCGTGCACCACCCTCCAGGCCAAGTCCCCGATGAATAGTGGGAGGACCCCTGCGTAGAGTGCCCTCCATCGGGGACCCCCGCCTCCTCCGGACGGCAAGATGGTACGCCATGGCGTGTCCGGACGGCCGGCGAGGATGGCAAAGTTGAGGGTGTGCAGGAGCAGCCCGTACAGGAAACCCCTCTGCGCGGAACTGAAAGGCACGGAGAGGATTTCCCCGAGGCGGCTCAAGTTGTGAGGCGCCGGCCCCCGAGGGAGGTTCCGGGGTTTGGCGCCGATGAGGAATTCCGTCCAGACGGGGGTCAGTTCGGACGGGATCTCCCCACGTGCTTGAGCCTCCTCGATGCACCTAACGGAGTCAGGGCCCAGAGCTGTTTTTAGCGACTCGATGGCATCGGCCGCGTGGCGGACGTTGGCAGAATTTAGGCGCCGCGCCAGCGTGTCTGGCGCCATCCAGCCCGCTCCTCCGCCATCGAGCAGGTCCCTGACCCTGGTCACCTCACCAGCCACAGCCCTCTCTTCCGACCGCCACATAAAACCTCGGCCGTGGAGGTACGGATTCCCGAGCAGCGGTTCCTGCAGGACGGCCGCCACTCCAGCCGGCGGAGAGCTGCGCTTGGTGGAGACTTTGTTCCAGACCCTGATGAGTTCCCTGTAAAAGACAGGCAGCTCCCGGAGGGCGGTCCTGGCACCCCCCAAGTTCACAAACAGGAGCTGCGTGTCATAATTGAGGTCGCGCTGCTGGCGGAAGAAATACCTCGCCAGAGCGCACCACCTAGGAGGGGGCTCGACGTAAAGGTATCTCTGCAGGGTCTGAAGACGGAAAGTCGCTGACAGAAGGATCGTTTGCAGGTGAAGCAGGTAATCAGGAAGGCAAATGGAATGTTGGCCTTCATTGCGAGAGGGATGGAGTACAAAAGCAGGGAGGTCCTGCTGCAACTGTATAGGGTATTGGTGAGGCCGCACCTGGAGTACTGCATGCAGTTTTGGTCACCTTTCTTCAGGAAGGATATACTAGCTTTTGAGGGGGTACAGAGACGATTCACTCGGCTGATTCCGGAGATGAGGGGGTTACCTTATGATGATAGATTGAGTAGACTGGGTCTTTACTCGTCGGAGTTCAGAAGGATGAGGGGTGATCTTATCGAAACATTTAAAATAATGAAAGAGATAGACAAGATAGAGGCAGAGAGGTTGTTTCCACTGGTCGGGGAGACTAGAACTAGGGGGCACAGCCTCAAAATACGGGGGAGCCAATTTAAAACTGAGTTGAGAAGGAATTTCTTCTCCCAGAGGGTTGTGAATCTGTGGAATTCTCTGCCCAAGGAAGCAGTTGAGGCTAGCTCATTGAATGTATTCAAATCACAGATAGATAGATTTTTTAACCAATAAGGGAATTAAGGGTTATGGGGAGCGGGCGGGTAAGTGGAGCTGAGTCCACGGCCAGATCAGCCATGATCTTGTTGAGTGGCGGAGCAGGCTCGAGGGGCTAGTTGGCCTACTCCTGTTCCTAATTCTTATGTTCTTATGTTATGTATGAGATCACGCGGTCTCTGTAGGCAGCTTTCTTCGAGGTCAGCGACGAGAGCCTTTGCTTCGCAGCTAACTGTAAATTACAGGCTAATATTTCCAGTGCCAAGCTACGTGCTGACAGATAATTTACTTTTGAGGCTACTTATCTTTACATGATAAGCTGCTTTCTGCCCTTTTTATTTCTTTCCATTTCTCACCTCGATTCCACATGCCCTGTGCCCAAGAAGGCAAGTGCTCTCAAGTCATTACCAATAACATTCTTGAAGAACCATCCAAGAGTGGCTACTTGAAGACTCTTTATTCAGTTTGCTTTCTTTTCTGCAGTGAACTGCTTGGCCTCCATCCAGCATCTCCCAGTAGCAGTATAGTTGATACCTTTAACATCGTGAACTAAGGGAATCAAACCTACATTATATTTATCAGTGGTACCGTACATTGATACTACAATCAATTTAGTTAATATAGTAACAACAATAACTTGATTTTGTAAAGGGCCTTTAACTTAGATAACATGGCTAGGCACAGGGTTTTGGGCAAATTTGAAATGATGATAATAGGAAGCCAGCAAGATGGACATTGAAGAAAGCAAATCTACAGGTGAGAACAGTAAGTATTAGATTATCAGTAATGATTTGACTGAGGTGAGGTGGTGTTGTACAACTGGAAGCAAGTGGTCCTGTTTCAGCTCACCAAGGTCTGGTTCAGTTTGATTGAAAGGCTCTGAAAGACGCTGGAGCCAGTGGCAACGGAGTGAAGTTCATTATGAGGAAACAAACATTATGGTTTCAGTCTTTCTGATGTTCGGATGTATTTTTGGGCCGATTTTAACCCCCCGGGTCTGGCACTCTTCCCACGCCATTCCCGCCCCCCCCCCCCCAACCACCATTTTAACTACCCTGTTTGTGGCTGTATGTTACATACCTGTCCCAGCCTAATTAAAAGCTCCACCCCCACTGCATTTTAACTCTCGGTCAAAATCAAGACTCACTTTCCTGGACCTATGAGGAGAAGTGCAGGAGGGGGCTTCCTTCTCTCGAAAGGTTAACGCAGATCTCTGCAATCCGGCCTGTTATCTGCTGGACAAAGGGGGTGGGAGGGCGAGGGGAGGGAGGCATGCCTTGCCAGTGGTGCTCAAAGTTGTTACAACCCTGATTTGAAAAAAAAATGCCACTGGATCCTTGCAATCTGTGACAGGACCATCAGCCGCATAACTCAGTCTGCCGTTGACAGCTGCATTAAGCAGGTGGCCGCGCTCTATTTTCTAGGGCTGAGCAGTACATCACCTCCCTCACTGAACTCTGCAGTCAACAGGGGAGAGTTTGCAGTAGTTTCTGGCTTACTTTGCATGCAGGACATGATTGACTCAACACACGCAGCCATTAGGGCACCAGAACATAAACCAGTAACATTTTTCAACAGAAAATGACAACATATCAATGTAAACCTAGTTGCTGATTACAGGAACAACGCCATACTGGTCTGCTCAAGGTCCCCATGGAGCTACCATGATACTTTTATTCTCCGACATTTGACCCTGGCAGAGCATAGGATGTGTGCTGGGGAACAAGGGATACTGCCCTGCAGACCTGGCTAATGACACCCCTGCGCAACCCCACCACACTTGGGCAGCACAGATATAATGGAAGCCAAGGCACAACCAGAATTGAGCACACGATTGGCCAGCTTGAGCAGAGGTTCGGATGCCTGGACCACTCTTGGGGGGGCGTGGGGCTGTGAGGGGCTCCAAGCACTATGTCCCAGATAGAGTGCCACATATTTTGTCATGGTCTGCTGCATTTTGCACAACATTGTATTACAGAGAGGCCTGCATTTGGAGGAGGAAAAGCAGCAGCAGCAGTCGTCATCAGATGAAGAAGACCTGGAGGAAGGAGACGAAGCAGCAGAGGAAGGAAGGCCACATTAGTGCCATTAGGGAAATGTCAGGGATCTGCTCACAGCTCAGCAATTCCACTGAGATTCTCACATCATGCATTGAAAATCTATAAAGAGCCCCTCTACATAACAGTCCTTGACACCTTCTTACCACTCGCTTCATCCTGCATTGAACACCATTCAAACCATTCAGACAAGTTCTATGTTAATAACATTCTTTCCTATTAAACCACACTACAGACCAAAGTCCCAAAGGTGCTCAATTTAATTCCAAACATAATTGTCTTCCATTCATTTCACTCGCAGGTTATCATCCCCATAGAGATTTTCTTTGAAGAATGTTTCCTAACTCTACGACTCTTGCGAGGTACACCCCAAGTAGCCTCAGCAGATCTGGTGGATGGCTGCTGTGGACCCTCGAGATACTTGTGACCAGTGACTTCTGGGTGTTTGAGCCTGTGAGGGCCCAGCTGCAGGCTGCCAGAGCGGACTGGCCCAGCTGACTTGCTGGCACCATGGTGGGGACTGGTGGGCAGCAAAGAGAGAGGCTAGCATGTACTGCTCCCATTGTGGCAACTGCCTGCCACTCTTGGTGCTGGGGTTCGTCGCTTCCAATCATCTACAACAAAATTGCAATTGCCATTGTTTTCAGGGATGGGGGCGAAGCTATGAAAATTAGCTTTCAACTGTTACCAACACTGGCAACGGCAGAGTAACGCAAAAGTCGCAGGAAAAATATGGAGCGACATTAGTGATGGCGTAAGTTACTTACTCCATAAATTCCTCTTTTGCACCATCAAGGATCCCATTATAATAATGCACATCTCCATGAAGATCTGGGCCAAATGACCCAAAATTTCCTCGATTCAATTTACGCCAATTTCTACGCTGGTCTTGCTGAAAGTAAGGTCAGTGTCCAACTTGGCTGCAGTGAGCTGGAACATAAAAGCGGGTATAGAACAAGCAGAATATTGTACCACCAAATAGGGGTACAGGTTGAGCGTCCGAAATCCAGTGTTCCAAAATTCGGAATGTTCCGGAATCCAGACATCGGGCCGATCCGTGGTGGGGTCGTCCGGAAACCGGAAAATGTTCCGAAATCCGGACTCTTTCACCCCGCCCCCCCCCCACGCCTCGGCGGCCTGGCCCCCTGTGGCCCGACCTCGTCCCGGCCCGACCTCGCCGCGACTTCGCCCGCACCGGCCCTCCTCCACTCCGGCCTGACTTCGCCCCGGCCCCCCCCCTCCCTTCCCCTTACCTCGGCTGCCTGACCCCACCTACCTTGGCCCAGACAAAGACGTTCCGGAATCTGGAAATACCCTGAATGTGGAACGGCCTCGGTCTCGAGGTTTTCAGATTTCGGACGTTCAACCTGTAATAGCGAGTGGGCTGCTGTCTTCTCCCATGGTGCCTCAATCTGAGCTTTTTGCCCTTTGCCCTCTTCCTCTTCCATTATTACGCAGAATATGGGTATGCACATTGGGAAGGTAATTCTAGCTGCTCAGTCCTTCTGAATACATTTGGGCTGGAGAGGGAGCTCTGGAAATTTTGAGGTACACTTGAGACTGACAGTACTTTGGTTAAGTGTAGTGTAAAACTGGCATAAATTAGATATGTGCAAATCTTCTTGCAAAAAACATACTATGCTCATCACCGCAGTTGTGCTGCAAAGTTCCAGGAAATTCTTGGGTGTAGGCAGTAGCAAGTATTGCTCAGCGGTCATTGCATACATTGTTAAAAATGTAATTTTTGTTCTAAGCTTCATCACTTTTTAAACAGTTTGTGGGATCGAGCATTAATTTGTAATTGTTAATATATCTGTTGCGTCTCTGATGGAAAAACTGAACATAATTAAATTGCAATCAAAGAGAAATTATCTGACTTGATTTCGGAGGTAAAATTACCTTTATTAGATTACTTTGCACAGCAATTTCCTTAAACGTTCTGCTTGTAAAACAATCTGAATAGCGCAACAGGATGCATAGATAAAACAGTTCCACTCTAATTGACAATTTCTTTATTAAATTCTCCATAATGGAAGATTAATGACCAAAATAAAAACAAATTCACTTTTCACTGTTAAAAACAGCTTTGTGTTTAATTTTTTGGATCATTTCTATTGCTGCTGAAATATGTCGCCCAAACCCTCATTTACATAGCTCTGCACCCATGCAGAATACCGGTTCTCACAAATTTCCTGCATTTATACCCGTAATGCACTGGCGTAGATTTACGCCCAAAGATTTCTGGAGTTTGATAGTGATTTTATTTGATAGAAAAATTATGCAGACATGGTAATATTATTTGTGTAACCTGCAGTGGTGTCCTTTCACAGGTCAGGGTGACCCACGATGTTACAGGGACCCGCGCTCCAGCTCTTTTATCCTCCCGACCTGCGATGGTGGTCCTCTCGCAAGTCGAGGTGGCCCACAATGTTGGATAAAAGAGCTGGAGTGTAGGCCCCTGCAACATCATGGGCCACCCCGACCTGTGAGAAGACATCACCGCAGGTCGGGCTTTAAAAGAGCTGGAACATGCCACTCCAACTTCCAGCGCGAGCCGCTCCAAGTGTTCTACAGCTTCAGGGTGGGCAACTGGGTGATGTCATCAAAACCCAGGTCGCCGTTTGGAGCGTGGGCAAGAACGTCGGCAGGGCCCAGGTACAGCATAGGAGCAGGAAGGTCAGGGTGGATGAGCGGCAAGAGATCGAGGCAAACATGTGGTGGATGATCGGGACGGAGGAGCTATGAGGGATCGTGGCTAAGATTTGGTGAGTGATCATGGCAGAGGTGCGGCAAATGTTTGATGCGGAGGTGTGATGAGAGATTGTGGCGGAGGTGCGGCGAATGTTTTGTGGCGGAGGAGCGGTGAGATATTGTGGCAGAGGTGCGCCGACTGTTTACCTAAGAACATAACATAAGAAAATAAGAATTAGGAACAGGAGTAGGACATCTAGCCCCTCGAGCCTGCTCCGCCATTTGTGGCAGAGGGGCGGCGAGAGATCATGGCGGAGGTGCGGCAAATGGGGATATGGGACCCAGAAGAACATGGGCCTGCCCACACTGCGATATGTGTGCGCACTAGATCCGTGCAGCAGAGCAGGATTCCAGTCGTCTTAGTTAACCCTTGCCACTGGATAAAGGCCTAGCTTTATCAAGCCCATATGGTGGCTGATGTGCAACGGTCACCACACGTTAAAAGAAGTCCTGCACAGGCATCTTCCACCCCTGGAATTCAGGACTGGAATATCGGGTCCTTCATTGAAACATCTGCAAACTCATCCCTTTTGGTGTGGAAACAAGTCATCCTTATTCAAGAGACTGCCTATGATGATGATTTGTGTAATATAACTAGTCAGGGTTGAATAATGCATAATGTAACGCTTGTTCGATACCTTAAATTTTTGTTTTATCAAAGATAAATTTTACACAGTTTCACAATCTTGGAAATTTGATTTGTGACACTACCTTCTGGTAACAGATTTACCAGCCAGCTTATAACCTGACTGTATTCTAACCATCTGATTCAATTACGAACACTAACACCACCCCTGGACTACTTGATTTATAATAAGTTATAGTTGAATTTATATGTTGCTTTATCACATCATGGAAAAGTCTCAAAGACCTTCATACAGAGAATTATTTTGGGGATATTATTACCTAGGCAAGTGCAGCAGCCATTTTTCATCAGCAACATTCTACAGACAATTAATCTGTTTTTCAGTGGTTTTGTTTAAGGAGAAATGTTGGCCAGGACACCAGGAGTATTCCCTAACCCTTTTCAAATAATGCAATGTAATTTTTAATGTACAGAGAAATAGGACCTCAGTTTTAATGTCTCATCTGAAGGAAACGCATCTGACAGTGTACAGTGTACAGTGTACCACTCCCTCAGTACTGCACTAGTCAACAACAAAAGCTTATGTTATGTAGCGCCTTTAATGTAGTAAAACATCCCAAGGTGCTACATAGGAGTGTTACCAAACAATATTTGACACCGAGACACATAAGGAGATATTGGGCCAGGTGACCAAAAGCTTGGTCGAAGAGGTAGGTTTTAAGGAGTGTCCTAAAGGAGGAAAGAGTGATGGAGAGATATAGTGAGGAAATTCCTGAACTTAGGGCCTCGATCGCTGAAGGCATGTCCGTTAATGATGGAGCGATTTAAAATTAGAGATGGGCAAAAGTACAGAATTGAGGAGCACCGATATCTTGGAGGGTTTTCGAGCTGTAGGAAGCTACAGAGATACGAAGGAGGCAAGGCCATGGAAGGATTTGAAAACAAGCTTGAGAATTTTAAAATCGAGGCATTGCTTAACTGGGTGCCAATGTAGTTCAGCGGGCACAGGGGTGATGGGTAAACGGGACTTGGTGCAAAGTTTGGATGAACTTAATTTTATGGAGGATGGTAGGTGGAGGACTAGCCAGGAGCACATTGGAATAATCAAGCCTAAAGGTAACAAAGGCATGGATGAGAGTTTCAGCAGCAGATGAGCTGAGGCAGGGGCGGAGTCGGGCGATGTTACATGAGAAATAGGCGGTCTTAGTGAAGGCATGGATATGTGATCGGAAGCTCATCTTGGGGTCAAAAGCAACACCAAGGTAGCGAACGGACTGGGCAGCATAGAATGCACTCAATTCTGGCATGGAACTAGAATTCTGATGTTCATCTTCCTCTGTAATTAGTTATTTGAGTTCGGACTCCTACTAACATAGCCAAGCTGACAGTTCATTTAATAACTACCTCCAATTATGCAACATACTGATCAAAAATTACTAAAACATGAAAATTGCATCTGACAGTTTGAGAGCAATAATTGTCTACTTGAAGGTCATCCTATATCTTGGCAGGCATTTTCTACCTGGTTGAATTTTTGTTTGATGTTATTTGCATTTTGCTCTATACCTGAAATTGCCAAATAAAATAAATAAATCTATTATCCTCACTTACTTAAACTCTCTACAGTTAGCTCAAGAAATGTGACTAGCATTTCAAACAATTTAGGGCACAGCATTCCAGTGTAGAGAATCATCTTCCATTCAACTACCAATACAGAAAATGTTGGCCTTGGCATAATATCAATGTATATTGCTGATTTAAGCATAAATATTTCCCTAGTTCATCTATTTGGTGATCAGCAGTGTATTGACCTATTTGTCCTATTTCTTCAGAAGCACATATTCTTCTCTAAAGTACTGACTGGGTAGACTCAAAAATTAATTTGTATTGGAGCCATAAAGACATGATTTAAAAATTTATATAACAGAAAAAAGCAGATCAAAATCTATATTTATGGGCTCAATGTTCCCCAATAATCTGCGCCGTTCTTTTGGCGTGCACCGTTTTTTTTGAGTAGATAAAAATCTCCCAAGTTTCCCCAAAGTTTCTGCGCCAGCGTAATTCACCTAGGTACGATTTTTTTTTAGGCTACGATTTTTTTTGCATCATAGGGGCCGTAACCTGATGTCTGCACCAGTTTTTGAGATTTAAGCAAGTTTAGCCAACTTACATTTATCCTAGACGATGTATGTGACCACTTCCAAAAAACCTTCTGGGCACTTAACAAAAATCAGCACACATTACAAAATCGGTGCAGAAAGACGCCATTGTTTTTAGCTGAAGTTTTGGAGGGTGTGAAGAAGACAGAGAATATGCATCATAAATCTTAATTTTTTTAAAGTCAAAAGGGAGAAATTGGAAGTGTAATGCAATTCTTGAATTTTTGATTTTTTTCAAGTACCACCCCACTACAGTCTGCTCACTGGGCTTGAGGGTTGAAGTGTCGGCTGGCAGAATCGCTCCTTCACCTGGACACAGAGGCTCGAGGCTTGGCTTCAAAAGAAGCCCCGGGGAGCGGTGGAAGTCGAGCTCCTGTGTCCGGGCGAGGGAGCCATTCTGCCGGCTGATTCCCCAACCCTCTAGCCCGGCGAGGAGAGGAGAGGTGGTGGGGTGGTACTTTGAAAAAAAATTCAAAAACTGCATTACACTTTGTTACCCCAAATGTCTCCATTGAATGCCTGGCTTCCCGTTGTAAGCAAGCCTTTGTGCATGCGCAGACCAGGGTGTGGTCCATACAAGGGCGTCCACCTTGGAGAGAGAGAGTGGAATAAAGAGGTGTGATTGCCTTGTCCTGCTGTTTTGAAGTT
Source organism: Pristiophorus japonicus (assembly GCF_044704955.1). Taxonomy (NCBI): domain Eukaryota; kingdom Metazoa; phylum Chordata; class Chondrichthyes; family Pristiophoridae; genus Pristiophorus; species Pristiophorus japonicus. The sequence continues at coordinate 65,336,198 of NC_091985.1, forward strand.
GTTGCAAAGCTACAATTTAATTATGGGGGTAATAGTGACAATGCCATACCTCATGTAAGCCTTCTGCATAATGGTGCTGTGGAGGAGAAGATTGATTAGACAGCATCACCTGAGAAACCTCAGAGCCCGTAGGATCATGGGCAGGGGGCCATACCCATATCGGATATATCGAAACACGTTCATACCTGCACCTGAGTGATGCACACTGTGTGAGAAGGCTGTGTTTCTGCAAAGAAGTTCTAACCGAGATCTGTGAGTTAAGAAAAGCAGACCTGCACCCTAGAAGCGTCAGGAAGACTGCTCTGTCAGTTGAAGTAAAGGTTATACAGCTACACTTTCATTTTATGCATCTGGATCATTCCAGGCCACAACTGGGGATGTGTGTGCCATTTCTCAACATGCAACACACACCTGCATTTGGCAGGTGACTGCTGCACTATATGCCTGGAGGAATGATTATATAAAGTTCCCCATGACCACCCAGGCCTGGGTGTCATGGTACATCAGTCATTGAAGGTTGGCATGCAGGTGCAGCAGGCGGTGAAGAAGGCAAATGGCATGTTGGCCTTCATAGCAAGAGGATTTGAGTATAAGAGCAGGGAGGTCTTGCTGCAGCTGTACAGGGCCTTGGTGAGGCCTCATCTGGAATATTGGTCTCCTAATCTGAGGAAGGACGTTATTGCTATTGAGGATGTGCAGCGAAGGTTCACCAGACTGATTCCCAGGATGGCTGGACTGACATATGAGGAGAGACTGGATCGACTGGGCTTGTATTCACTGGAGTTTAGAAGAATGAGAGGGGATCTCATAGAAACATACAAAATTCTGACAGGACTGGACAGGTTAGATGCAGGAAGAATGTTCCCGATGTTGGGGGAGTCTAGAACCAGGGTTCACAGCCTAAGGATAAGGGGTAAGCCATTTAGGACTGAGATGAGGAGAAACTTCTTCATTCAGAGAGTTGTTAACCTGTGGAATTCTCTTCCGCAGAGAGTTGTTGAAGCCAGTTCGTTAGATATATTCAAGAGGGAGTTGGATATGGCCCTTACGGCTAAAGGGATCAAGGGGTATGGAAAGGAAGCAGGAAAGGGGTATTGAGATGAATGATCAGCCATTGAATGCTAGTGCAGGCTCGAAGGGCCGAATGGCCTACTCCTGCACCTATTTTCTATGTGTCTATGTTTCTATGCGTGACAGAGCTGTAGGCTTCTCCAGGATTACTGGCTTCCCCAAGGTACAGAGCTGCATTAATTGTACCCACATCGCCTTGCGAGCACCTTTGGAGGATTCCGAGATGTACAGGAACAGAAAAGGCTTCCACTCCATGAACATGCAGCTTGTCTGCGATAACATGCATCGCACAACGGCAGTTGATGCGAGATACCCTGGGAGCACCCATGATTTCATCCTATGCCAGAGCGCTGTATCTGCCATGTTTCGGCAGCAGCCAGAAGGGCAGAGCTGGCTGCTGGGGGACAAAGGGTACAACCTCGCCACCTGGCTCATGACGCTCTTTCACGTAACCTGGATGGAAGCAGCGTGGGAATACATGTCGCACATTGCGACGCACAGCATAATAGAGAGGACCATTGGCATCTTGAAGCAGCGTTTCTGATGCCTGGACCATTCCGGAGACTTTTGCAATACTCCCCTGAGATTGTCGGTCAGTTCACTGTTGCCTGCTGCATGCTGCATAACTTAGCCATCATGAGGCAACAGCAGCTGGTAGTAGAAGATCCACCTGAGGTGAGTGTGGCTGATGATGTGGAAGATGCAGATGACGAGGAGGATGAGGATGAGAAAGCCATGCAACTATCTGAATCCGGAGCATGACGGCGGAGGAGGGCGGACCATCATGCCCCTTTAACGATTGCTCGAGCCTTGTGCCAGCAGCTCATCCATGAACGCTTTGCTGCCTGAAGGCTCAGTGGCAACTATTCCAAATGAACCATGTTTATTGTTTGGACTTGCTCCATAATGTGTTAATGGAACAAATAATGGAAATTATTCAGTTATAATTTAAAATATATTTTATTCAAAATTTTAACACATGTTTGTACATAACTTTTTAATAAAAATATTCTTGTATCAAACTTTAAACTATTCAGTTAAGATCATTTATAAACTTTTAAACTTGTAAATGTACATAACTTACAAAAAACTTTTAATTTGAGAACAATTACAATAGTAACAACAATAATAACAACAACAGCATTAAACAAAGGCTGCATGCATCTCTCCTCCACCTTATTCTAAGACCACTCGCTGCGCTTGGTCTTGGTGACTCCATCCCTGCCTGCAGGCGGTGGCACAGCGTTTCTAGGGTTGATACCAAGCTTATTCTTTCGAGCATCTTAGATAATGTGTATTTCTTGATAGAAACATAGAAAATAGGTACAAGAGTAGGCCATTCGGCCCTTCTAGCCTGCACCGCCATTCAATGAGTTCATGGCTGAACATGCAACTTCAGTACCCCATTCCTGCTTTCTCACCATACCCCTTGATTCCCCTAGTAGTAAGGACTTCATCTAACTCCTTTTTGAATATATTTAGTGAATTGGCCTCAACAACTTTCTGTGGTAGAGAATTCCACAGGTTCACCACTCTCTGGGTGAAGAAATTCCTCCTCATCTCGGTCCTAAATGGCTTACCCCTTATCCTTAGACTGTGTCCCCTGGTTCTGAACTTCCCCAACATTGGGAACATTCTTCCTGCATCTAACCTGTCTAACCCCGTCAGAATTTTAAACTTTTCTATGAGGTCCCCTCTCATTCTTCTGAACTCCAGTGAATACAAGCCCAGTTGATCCAGTCTTTCTTGATAGGTCAGTCCCGCCATCCCGGGAATCAGTCTGGTGAACCTTCGCTGCACTCCCTCAATAGCAAGAATGTCCTTCCTCAGGTTAGGAGACCAAAACTGTACACAATACTCCAGGTGTGGCCTCACCAAGGCCCTGTACAACTGTAGCAACACCTCCCTGCCCCTGGGGGCTATAGGAAGGTGGTAATGTGGAAAGTCTGGTTTGGGCCTCTTCAGAGGTTGGTCTGGGGATTGGAGTGGGAGTGGCATTCTGTCAATGGGTGTGGGGTCTGGGCATGTTCCCTTATTGCAGCAGCTACCTGCGACATTCCCTCCCTCATGTGCCCCGACAGCGTCTCAACTACCTGCGACATTCCCTCCCTTATGTGCACATGACAGTGTATGAGCTACCTGCAACATTCCTTCCCTAGGGCCTGAAATTCATTGACATACCGCCCACTACCGCCTGCTTACTGCCGAAAAATACAAGTTTCATCAAAAACAGGTACATACCGCTTGGCAGAAGATTCATGAGTGACATAATGCTGGGCGGTCTACACACTGCGTACCAATTTGTAGAAGCGCCCACATACCACCCAAAAGTGCAAGTTTCATGGCATACCGCCGGAACTCCATACTGTCCTGGAGAAGATGGTTTTAAGTGGATCTTAAGTGGGCAGAATGGACACAGAGCTGACAAGTATAATTGTTTCACAGAAGTATTGCATGTTTGATATTGCACAGATCTTTATAGTTCTCCACAGTTTGATGTATTTTTAAATGGATTGGTTTTCTAGTGTTGGCTAATAATGCAGTTTGAATAGCAATATAACTACTGTCTGGAAATTGTGTGTGGTCACTAGAGTGATCTTATTTTATAAATGGTCTAATAAAGCCTTATATACTCCTTTATTAATTAACTATAATTAAAAATATTATTAGTCTCTCTCACTCCCCAGTCTCTCTCAGCCCCCAGTCTCTCTCAGCCCCCATTCTCTCTCAACTCCCACTTTCTCTCAACCCCCCCTCTCTCTCAACCCCCCCACTCTCTCTCAACCCCCCCAGTTTCTCTTCCCCATCCCCCCACCCCCACCCCTCAGCGCTCTCTCTATCTCTCTCTCTCTCTATCTCTCTCTCTCGCTCTCTCTCTCTCTCTCTCTCTCTCTCTCTCTCTCTCTCTCTCTCTCTCACCCCCCCAGTCTCTCTCACACAACCCAGTCTCTCTCACACCCCCCAGTCTCTCTCACACCCCCCAGTCTCTCTCACACCCCCCAGTCTCTCTCACCCGCCCTCCCCATCTCTCTCACCCACCCCCCCATCTCTCTCACCCACCTCTCCCCAGTCTCTCTCACCCCCTCCCTCTCCAGTCTCTCTCACCCCCCCCTCCCTAGTCTCTCTCTCACCCGCCCCAGTCTCTCTCTCACCCTCCCCCAGTCTCTCTCTCACCCTCCCCCAGTCTCTCTCTCACCCTCCCCCAGTCTCTCTCTCTCATCCTCCCCCAGTCTCTCTCTCACCCTCCCCAGTCTCTCTCTCACCCTCCCCAGTCTCTCTCTCTCCCGCCCCAGTCTCTCTCTCTCCCGCCCCAGTCTCTCTCTCTCCCGCCCCAGTCTCTCTCTCTCCCGCCCCAGTCTCTCTCTCTCTCCCGCCCCAGTCTCTCTCTCACCCGCCCCAGTCTCTCTCTCACCCTCCCCCAGTCTCTCTCTCACCCTTCCCAGTCTAACTCTCACCCGCCCCAGTCTCTCTCTCATCCCCCCCCAGTCTCTCTCTCACCCTCCCCTGTCTCTCTCTCACCCTCCCCCAGTCTCTCTCTCACCCGCCCCAGTCTCTCTCACCCCCCCCCAGTCTCTCTCACCCCCCCCAGTCTCTCTCTCACCCGCCCCAGTCTCTCTCACCTCCCCGCCCTCCCACAGTGATCTCTCTCTCCCCCGCCATCCCCACAGCAATCTCAGGTCGACAGTCTTTGGCCTCTCGTCGGTGCTTCTTGGGGGGTCAGAGCTTCATAGCTGCATGCGCACAACTCGGGTGCCGATGATTCCCGAGTCGGAAGGCCTCCTCCACCCGCCACCGCCCGCTGCACTCTGCGCCGAGAAAAGCGGGATGAATTTCCCGCCCACTCGGCCCCAGCAGTACTAGGCGGTAAAAAAGCAAGCACCGCCTGGGTACCGCCAAAAAACAGACGGAACTTAGCTTTTATCAATTTCAGCCCGCTAATGTTCACCGACAGTGTATCAGCTACCTGTGACATTCACCCCCTAATGTGCACGGACAGTTTTCCCATTTCTCGTGAGAGTGTTGTTACTTCTCCCAAAAGTCGCAATACCTCATCACCCACCCCACTGATGGTGTCCAGGAGTGATCATGTAAGGTCAATGCTCTCCCCACTCATTGCCATCATTGGAACCACATCTGTAACATCCTGCATCCCGGGAGAATGCTGTCGAGCTCTCCTTTCCCTCCTCACTCTGGGTGTGGCTTTTTGCACACCACTGGGACCCGCAGCCTCGGACAGTGGGGCCCTGGGTGTTGCTCGCTGCACCTCACTGGGACCCGCAGCCTCAAATGGGGGACCCTGGGTGTTGCTCGCCCTCACTCCACTGGGACCCGCAGACTCGGATGGTGGGGCCCTGGGTGTGACTCGCTGCACCCCAGTGGAACCCACAGCCTCGGATAGCGTGAAACCATGAAATGTCCCAACACTCGTACCACTCAGGAAAGGGGCTGGCACCTCAATGGGCAGCACCAGCAGCTCCAGAGTGAGTACAAGAGTGGGGCCTTCATCCTCCCCCTCCCCCTCACCCCCATGCTCTTGGTCTGGAAGGTCAGAATCGAAGATGTTCTCCTCTTCAGGATCGTCCGTGTCTGAATCATCTTCTGTATTGACTTCAGCCTCGTCAGGGTTGGCCTCAAGTCCTGAGAGATATAACAGAACAGACAAATGGTTAGCAGCAGAGGAGGGGACAGGGTGGCATGAGTAGGCTCACACAGCGCAGGCAGCAGGCTCATTTGAAGGACCACGATGAATGATAGCACATTGCATCAACCGAAGCGTAGCAGACGGAGGTATCCCCATGAACCGAAGCATGGCTAGCCCATGCAGTACTTAACATTTAGCAAAGCCAGACTGTAGAATTTGCAGGACTTACCCTCTCCCTCCAGTGTGGGCCCAGCTTGTGCAGTGGTGGTTGCTTTTCTCCAGGCAGGACCCATCAAAGCAGCGATCCTCTCTTCCACAGGTGTCAGTTGGTGTAGATTTGCCGGGCCTCCTCCTGTTCGAGTTCTTTCCCTTTTGTTGTGGGCCATCTTTCTCTGCAAAGATGAAAATCTAACTTTTAAGAGAGGGTGTCTTTCTGCTGGGTGGAACATACAGATGGTCACATTTACAATTGCAATTCCAATGAATAAATGAAAATATTACTTACACTAACTGCTTGACCACGGTCCTGCCACTGGCCTTCAATCCTCGGGGTGGTCACCATTGCATAGTAATTTTGTGAAAGTTGGTTCCAGCATTTCTTCATTTCTTTGGGTGAAACTTTTATTTGACCTCTGCTGATGTCCAGCTCGTGCCATCTGACCTCAATTACACTAACTAGGGCCTCCACTTTGTCTTGGTCCTTGAGCTGCGTTGCATATTGCAGCTCCGATTTTTTTTCCACTCAGAATAAAAGTTCTCACACACAACTGGTCTTTAAAAATGGCTGAATGCGGACCGGGAGGTGTACTGGGCATACGCGCCCAGTACACCTCCTAGTCCGCATTCAGCCATTTTGCGCGCGCATACGTTATTTTCTTTCCACGCATGCGCAGAAGCGGGGGACTCCTTTTTTCGGCACAGACCTTAGGCTTCATCCCCCAAAGCTAAAGGACAGGCTGCGTGGCGCCAATTTCAAAAATTGCAACAGGGAAACTTTAACAGGTTTTTTTTGGCGTGGTCGGGCCTAAAAAAACTGGCATAGCACTTCAAATACACCAAAAAACAGCTTTGGGGAAAATTGAGCCCTATATATATTGTTTTTAATCTTATGTTTCTGTGCACTTCAGTTTTGCACAACTGAGTTCCTGCTGTCATGATTTTATGTCATCTCTTTTCCCCATTATAAATTCCTGTGTCCAGACTTATAATTAGTTTTTCTTATGCAACAATTGTTACTCTGATTATGCAACCTGGTCACTGGCCTCCCACCAAGTTTTTTTTTCACCTAACATTTTTTCCTCTCGCTAAAAGGCTCGAGTTGAGCATAAACGGCAGCATGGACTGGTTGGGCCGAATGGCCTGTTTCTGTGTCGTATTTCCTAACTAAGCCTATGTAAAATTTCCAATGTCCAAAAATAAGGGTTGGAATGAATTTAAAAAAACACTTAGCAATAATATGTTAAATGTCTTCATTAACTATTGTAAACGAGCCAAAGGAGGACAGCGGAAGCGTTATAAGGACACCCTCAAAACCTCGCTGGTGAAGTGCGACATCACCACTGACACCTGGGAGACTCTGGCTGCAGACCACCCGAGGTGGAGAAAGTCCATCCGGGAGGGCGTTGAGCTCTTCGAGTCTCAACGCAAAGGGCATGAAGAGGCCAAGCGCAGGCAGCGGAAGGAGCGCGCGGCAAACCAGCCCCACTGACCCCTTCCCTCGACGAATGTCTGTCCCACCTGTAACAGGGTCTGTGGCTCTCATATCGGACTGTTCAACCATCAAAGAACTCACTTTGGGAGTGGAAGCAAGTCCTCCTCGATTCCGAGGGACTGCCTATGATGATGATAACTATTGTTGTGTATTTTAATGCCTTCATTAATATTTTAATTAAAGGCTTCAGCATCTCTCAAAAGCCTGAGCTTGGACTTGATATTTATGCCTCAGTGGCCTCAGTGAACCATATTTAGATTGTGCAGTGTATTTAATTTGCCAGGATGCATTACTTCCGTTCAGTCCGTTGTACTGATGGAATATTTTTCTTTAGCTTTTGGTGGTTAATTTTGAAAAAAATGTGGACACATTTTAAAAGCTTTATTAAGATAAAATGTATGTGTCTTTTACAAAAAAATCAGAGACGCTGCCTCTGTGTGTATGTGTGTGTATTTTGTGAGGCAGAGATTGAGGTAAAATGGCATTGTAGTAATTACAAACCTGTTATATCTTTTGTTTTGTGTTGTATAAACTTCAGAAATAATGAACCTGCGGTCAGAGGTCCTGTGAGATAGGGAAGAGAGTCTTACCTCTTTTAATGATAACAATTTTCAGGAAAATACATAATGGGCCAAAAAATCTCGCTCCCCGTGGGCGTGTACAAAGTGCGCACTCGCCTGTGGGGTCCCCGCAAGTTCCAGGTTGAGGTATGCGAAGCGCATGCGCCTAAACCCGGCACTTGCGATATGTCAAAAATCACACACATGCGAAGGAATAGGGCCTCCGCGGGCGGGGAGTTGGATTATTTGCCCAACTCTTGCCCAGCGAATGTCCTTCAAATTTTTATGCTGGTAAAAGCAGGTGTAAGGCCGCATTTTACCAGTGTAAGAGTTTAAATAAAGACAAAAATAAAATGTTATCACTCATTTTATATATTTAAAACTTTGTCCATCAAGGTAAGTTGAATTTTAGCCCTGTTAAAATGTATAAAAAATGTTCCCAAAAAATTAATTTTTGTATAAAATATTTAATTAAATTGTATTTTAATTAATTTTAAATATGTAATGTAATTTTTAACTTTATTTTCAGTGTTTGTATTTTTTGGAGTATTCCCATTCACACTTACCGCAGTTCTGTATTACAGAATTACTATAAGTGTGAATGGGGATCCCCCTACTCTGATAGGTTGGGCCAGCGCATGTGATCCCAGAGATCTGTATGAACCGCTTCAGTCCCTGGGATACGCGGGCTCCTATGCTGGCCTTCGCGTAGAGTCCCAGGACCGCAAGTCGCCGAACGTCCGGGACCACCAGGTAGATTCGTAGAAATGATTGCGGCTGGAGGCATCCACCCATGGGAAGCCTCCGACCGCAATTTCTGGGCCATTACATTTTTAAGGCAGCTAATTATTTCACCTGCTTTTGTTGACAGTTCAAAAAGGTTCAATGCTATCTCTTACACTTCTGAACTAGAAGGGGTTGATTTTTAACCCTGCCCGCTAGGTGGCTAGGCAGTTAATATTGTCTGTGGGGCTCACCTGCCGATGTCCCACGCTTGTCGATTTGAACATGTTTCACATGGTGTTAACAGGGTGGTAATAGCCTCAATATAGGGTCAGTAGCCTTTTATCCCAACAATCCAGTGTGTTCTTTTGAGCAGGCAAGAGGGACACCCAGCAGAAACTAGCAGGGTCCTTCTTTAAATGAGCAGATTGGGCTCCGATTATATAATTGGGGTGATACAGCTATTTTAACCATAGGTGTCTGTAAGCTAGCCGTCTTGGTCCTCTTCAACTTTTCTGCAACCCATTCCATGCTCCTCCACAGACTCTCCTTAATCAGTCCACCCATGGCACTACCTCTCCTGGTTCCATTCCTACCCGTCTCAACAGTCAGTACATTTGCAATGGCTTCTCCTTCCATGCCCACACAATCAGACCTTCAGTATGTCTACAGCTACATCTTTTGCCCTTTCTTATTCCTTATTGGCATCGTAGTTACTTCTACCAATAGAGGATCAACTTCCATTCATATTACAGATGATGTGCGAACCAATCTCACTGCTACCCTTTGTTTCTATGACTGTATTGCTGTCAGAAAGCAGATTCTAAATGAGCCAGACTTTCTTCAGCTTAACATCAGCAAGAGCACTCTGATTGGCATTTGACAGAAACTTCACATCTCTCGCGTTGACTCTATCTCCCACCTTGGCTGCTCACTTAATTGAACACAACAGTGCACAACCTCAGCTTGACCGATTTGAGATCAAGCCTCTCAGCCAGTCCATTGCCAAGGCTGCTTACTTCCACCTATGGAATATCACCTGCCTATGCCCTTACATAGAAACATGGAAAATAGGTGCAGGCGTAGGCCATTCAGCCCTTCGAGCCTGCACCACCATTCAATAAAATCATGGCTGATCCTTCACCACAGTACCCCTTTACTGCTTTCTCTCCATACCCCTTGATCCTTTTAGCCGTAAGGGTCATATCTAACTCCCACTTGAATATATCCAATGAACTGGCATCAACAACTCTCTGCGGTAGGGAATTCCACAGGTTAACAACTCTCTGAGCGAAGAAGTTTCTCCTTATCTCAGTCCTAAATGGCTTACCCCTTATCCTTAGACTGTGTCCCCTGGTTCTGGACTTCCCCAACATCGGAAACATTCTTCCTGCATCCAACCTGTCCAGTCCTGTCAGAATTTTATATGTTTCTATGAGATCCCCTCTCATCCTTCTAAACTCCAGTGAATACAGGCCCAGTCGATCCAGTCTCTCCTCATATGTCAGTCCAACCTCAGTCACATCTGAAGCCCTTACTGATGCCTTCATCACCTTCAGGTATGAATTCTCTACTAATCTCCTACTGGCCTCCTCAGGTCTATCCCACATAAAGTCCAGTACATTCAGAACTCTGTGGCCCTATTCTGCACAACATTCTGTACATCTATAATCCACTTTCACTGACCTTCAATGGCTCCTTGTTCCCTAGAGTATTGATTTCAAAATGCTCATCCTCATCTTCAAATGCCTTTACTCTACCTCTGCATTGTTTTCTATCTTTAAGGTCCACTATGCAGCCTCTGCTCTTTGAACTCTGGTCTGTTCTTCGCTCTTCCAGCCCCTGCTCCACCATTGGTAGAAAAGCCTTTAGTCATCACTCCCTGTGCTCTGGAAATCAATTTTTCAGTCTTTGGTACCTCTTGCTCCTCCTACAAAGGCCTCCTTAAAAATTACCTCTTTAAAGCTCCTCTATTTCCTGCTTGCTGTCTCGCAGTCTTTCTGTAAAGTTCCTTGGAACATTTTATTACATAATAGGTGCCATATAGGAACCGGAGTAGGCCATTCAGCCCCTCAAGCCTCTTCTGCCATTCTATTAGATAATGGCTGAACTGTACCTCAAATCCATTTAACTGTCTTTGCTCCATATCTCTTGATATAAATGCAACTCCTTTTCTTTGCCCTTGCCTAACAACGATCTATTGATCTAAGTCTTGAAAATTTGAATTGACCCAACAGCCAGACTGATGATGTAAGCTGTTTTGTTGTTGACCTAGTTAATGACCTTAGCCTATACTGCTCACATAGAAAAACAAATAATGGTTTCATAAGGGCAAGGCCAGAACCTGATGAGATTCATGCTGTACATAAGATTAAGAAAAAATCCCTACATTTAAATGTGGAGAAATGACAGACAGCAGCCAAAATTGCCCCGCGAAGTGTTTTTTCTGCGTCAGCGCGAGTGCAGATTTGGGCCCTTTGTTGAAAAAAAAATGTTACTTGGGGTAACGGAGTGTTTGCATGGCGCTCGCGGGGCGTCACGCTGATGTCTCACTCTGCAGCCTCTTTAGTGGCACTCACTGGGTCACCAGGGAGGGTTTGGCCGGGCCAGCGGCCTGGCACCCAAGAGGGGGTGCCGGTCTGTGTGTTGGCAGCCTGGCCACACCAGCGGCCGCCATTGCCGGGCCGACTGAAAAGTCTATCAACAGAAAAAAGATGGCGGCTGCCGCGCTACCACCTCCCCATTAAGGGTGACCGGGGCGCCACAGCGTACCGAGAAGCTGCCAGTGGCATTGCCCCTCGCCGACCTCACGTCCGGTGGGGCAATTTCCCGAGGGGAGCAAAGGGGTCGGCGCGGGATGGTAAGGGGTCGGCGCGCCATGCGCTATTCGCAGGTCGAGGCAAAAAACACTTTTCACCGGCAGAGCCCTGGGGGCAATTCCGCGCGGGTCGATGTGGCCGCTGCACCCGAGCGCTAACTCATCAGCACTCCGTTAGCGCCGGCTGTCAGCGCTAACTGGCCCTGCGCAAAGGGGCAATTTTGGCCCCATTGTCTTCTGGTAATCAGCAGGAACCAGAAATCTGAGTTGGTAGTTTATCAGGTAATTCGTTAATCCAGCAGAATACAACAGCAAAAATGTACAAAACAGATAAATGTGTCAACTTTAGCACTTTACTGCTGATGTGGCATGATCTATGCAACAGAATCTTGATCTGTAATGCAATGATGGATCCTTTTTCATAAAGACCCATCTAAATCCTAATTTGGCAAAACATATGCTTTCAGAATCTATTTTAATCAGTCCAAATCAGACTCAAAATTGAATTTAGAATCCCTGTCTGATGTGCATTATTTACATGGGTTCTATTCCACAGTATTTTCAAAGTTGCGATGTTAAATAATGCACATGATGTCGCAGTCAAGCTCATAAAATCTCTCAGCTTTCTCTAATTGTACCGACGGAAGACCGCTAAAGACAAACTGCATGATACAGAAACATCCTCTGAGCTGAAGAAAATGCATTGCAGGAATCCTCGTCCATCTCTGTTTTTGACTTGTTTCCTAAGTGTAACTCCTCATGCTTTAGCTTCTCCAGTTGTCCTCTTGGGGAGTATGCTACTTGGGTTGATTTATCTGTTTTTCTGAGTGCCTCAATGTTTGGTTCAATGGTGCTAACTATCCACATCTGTGCTGAGTTTACTGATGGTTTATCTGTCATATTAAATAATGCTTTTGTTTTATTTTGCTTTATTACTGCAGTGACTGGTTTTATTTTCACATCTGCTAATGCAGGTGTTTTTTTCACTTTTCTATTCATAAAATATTGAAAAATAGAGTTTAAAAAAAACACTGCCGTCAATAGAAATAAAGGTTTACTGTCTAAGAGTGAATTTCTTGCTGGGTGTTATCCAGGTGAGGAAGGACTCTCGAAATTGTGTGGCTAGTTGTTCTGCCTGGTGCCAGATAAAACTGCACGTCATGCATATTTCCCTTGGGGCTTCATATCCATGCCAATCCTTTTGAGCAGACGTCTCATTAGGCATGCATGCAGCATGCTAATGAAGCTTTGCGAAGGCCTGTTCCTCTTTCCGATGTCTGGGATGTGGTTTTACTTAGCGGTACTTCTGTCAATCATAATCACATGTTAAGGGAGATGCTTAAAGTCAGAATTTAAAGGGATAGAAGGTGGGGGGTGGGGCCGCGGGGGAGGGGGAATCTAGTTTTTTTTAATTTATTTTTTAATTTTCCAAGTAATATTTTGTAGTTACAGGTTCATCCCTTTTACTACTGACCAGCAATATGAATGTGGCATGGCTAACCAATATCACTGTACTGATGGATTTTCCCGAGGGACCATTGATGGCAACAAGCATGGCATTGTGACTGTAATTTTAATTTACAGCTGTACTGGGTGCTAGGGTTGCAAATTTGGTTGGAGGCATTCCTGGAGGTTTGACCATGTAACAATCCAACCACACGATGTCTGATCACGTGACATCTGCAAATGTTATTGCATTTACAGTAGTAATGTTGGGTCCCCTGTAGTTGAGTATATTTGCTCACGGTTTCATGCCAGCAGCGTGTTGTGTGAGAAGTTCCTATGGTGTTCCTAACACAAATGAGACTGCACACAGGGAGGTTAAAGTAACAGTGACCTCAGTCTTTATTAAGACATTCCAGAGTGAGGAACAGGCCTTAGGGGCGGGCCAGCTTATATACAGTGCTCCCAAGGGATGCTGGGATCCCTTTGGACTTCAGCGGATGCGCTCCCTGGTGGCGGAACATGGGAGTGTATGCTTTACAGATACACAACATCACTCCCCCCCCCCCCAAAGTCAAAGTGAAAACTATTTACAAGGTGAGGCGGTCAAGAGCCTTTCTTTCCCTGGTGTACCGCCTCGGTACAAATGTCTGTTCTGGTGTGTTGGCTGTGCCCTCGCTGGGCTGGCGGGTTGTTGGCCCTGCAGGGCTGCTGGGTGAGCCGGGCCTTGCTGGGCTGTTGGGCGTGATGGGTTCGATTTCCTGGTCCGGCGTGGTGTCGTTGATCCTTTGGGAGTGTGATGTGGGCTCGAAAAAGGTGGTGTCTGCTGTGGGTTGTTCAGGGCAATCTGTGAACCGCAGCCTCGTTTGGTCTAGGTACTTTCTGCAAATTTGTCCATTGTCTAGTTTGACTACAAACACCCTATTCCCTTCTTTAGCTATCACCGTGCCCGCGATCCACTTGGGACCATGTCCATAGTTTAGCACAGACACAGGATCATTCAGATCAATTTCCCGTGACACAGTGGCGCGACCATCGTTTACATTTTGTTGCTGCCGTCTGCTCTCTCCCTGATCGTGCAGGTTGGGGTAAACCAGCGAGAGTATGGTTTTAAGTGTCCTTTTCATGAGTAGCTCAGCCAGGGGCACCCCAGTGAGTGAGTGGGGTCTCGTGCGGTAGCGGGACAGGCGGTTTTGAAGTGAGCCGCCTTTGACTCGTTTGAGGTTTTGTTTGATTGTTTGTACTGCCCGCTATGCCTGCCCATTGGAGGCTGGTTTAAACGGGGCCGAGGTGACATGTTCGATCCCATTGCGGGTCATGAATTCTTTAAATTCGGCACTGGTGAAACATGGCCCGTTGTCACTGACCAGTATGTCAGGCAGGCCGTGGGTGGCAAACGTGGCCCTCAGGCTTTCAGTGGTGGCGGTGGCGATGCTTCCCAACATTATTTCACATTCAATCCATTTTGAAAAAGCATCCACCACCACCAGGAACATTTTACCGAGAAATGGGCCCGTATAGTCGACATGGATCCTCGACCATGGTCTGGAGGGCCAGGACCACAAACTTAGTGGTGCCTCTCTGGGCGCGTTGCTCAACTGAGCACACATGCTGCATTGCAGTAAACAGGACTCTAATCAGAGTCGATACCGGGCCACCACACGTGGGATCTGGCTATCGCTTTCATCATTACAATTCATGGTGTGTGCTGTGGAAATCCGAGATGAACGTCTCCTTGACCTTTTTGGGTAGCACTACGTGGTTACCCCACAACAGGCAGTCTGCCTGAATGGACAGCTCGTCCTTTTGCCGCTGGAACGGCTTGATTAGCTCTTGCATTTCAACGGGGATGCTGGCCCAGCTCCCATGCAGTACACAGTTTTTTACAAGGGACAGCAGAGGATCTTGGCTGGTCCAAGTCCTAATCTGGTGGGCCGTGACCGGTGATTTATCATTTTCAAACGCTTCCATGACCATCAACAAGTCTGCAGGCTGCGCCACCATCAACAAGTTTGCAGGCTGCGCCATTTCCACCCCCGTGGTGGGCAATGGTAGCCGACTGAGAGCATCCGCACAGTTCTTGGTGCCTGGCCTGTGGCGGATGGTATAGTTATACGCTGATAGCGCGAGTGCCCACCATTGTATGCGGGCTGAGGCATTAGTATTTATCCCCTTGTTTTCAGCGATCAGGGTCATGAGGGGCTTGTGATCGGTTTCCAGCTCAACTTTGAGGCCAAATATTCCTGATACATTTTCTTTACTCCGAACACGCACGCAAATGCCTCTTTCTCAATCATGCTGTAGGCCCTCTCGGCCTTAGACAAGCTCCTGGAGGCATAGGCAACAGGTTGCAACTTCCCCGCAACGTTAGCTTGTTGTAATACACACCCGACTACATACGACGATGCATCACATGCTAGCACCAGTCTTTTACACGGGTTATACAATACAAGCAGCTTGTTGGAGCATAAAATGTTTCTGGCTTTCTCAAAAGCAATTACTTGGTTTTTTTCCCCATACCCAGTTCTCACCTTTATGCAATAACACATGTAGGGGCTCTAAGAGGGTGCTTAACCATGGTGGGAAGTTACCAAAATAGTTGGAGTTCCAGGAACGACCGCAGCTCCATGACGTTCTGTGGCCTGGGCGCGTTCCTGATAGCCTCTGCCTTGGTGTCTGTGGGCTGAATGCCATCCGCCGCGATCTTTCTCCCCAAAAACTCCACTTCTGTTGCCATGACGATGCACTTTGACCTCTTCAGCCGCAGCCCTACGCGATCCAGTCGCTGGAGGACTTCCAGGTTTTGTAGGTGCTCAACGGTATCCCGACCCATGACCAATATGTCGTCCTGAAAAATCACCGTGCGTGGTACCGACTTGAGTAGGCTCTCCATGATTCTCTGGAAGATCGCTGCAGCTGACCGAATTC
Source organism: Pristiophorus japonicus (assembly GCF_044704955.1). Taxonomy (NCBI): domain Eukaryota; kingdom Metazoa; phylum Chordata; class Chondrichthyes; family Pristiophoridae; genus Pristiophorus; species Pristiophorus japonicus. Next base: position 65,352,094 of record NC_091985.1, read on the forward strand.
CAAACGGGCATCTGTTGTAGATGAGCAGTCCCTTGTGCGTGTTGATGCAGGTGAGGCCCTTCGAAGACTCCTCCAAGTCCTGCGTCATGTAGGCCGAAGTCAGGTCAAGCTTGGTGAATGTCTTGCCTCCTGCCAGCGTCGCAAATATGTCATCTGCCTTAGGTAGCGGGTATTGGTCCTGCAGCGAGAAACGATTAATAGTTACTTTATAGTCGCCACAAATCCTGACCGTGCCATCACTTTTGAGTACTGGAACAATCGGGCTGGCCCACTCGCTGAATTCCACTGGGGAGATGATGCCCTCGCGTTGCAGCCTGCCAGCTCAATTTCCACACTCTCCCTCATCATGTGAGGTACTGCTCGTGCCTTGTGGTGAATGGGTCGTGCCTCTGGGACCAAGTGGATCCGCACCTTTGTCCCGGAAAAGTTTTCAATGCCTGGCTCAAAAAGGGAAGAAAATTTATTAAGAACCTAGGTACATGAGGCCTCATCGACATGTGATAGCGCTCGGATGTCATCCCAGTTCCAACAGATTTTGCCCAGCCAGCTCCTTCCAAGCAGTGTGGGGCCATCGCCCGGGACAATCCAGAGTGGCAATTCGTGCACCATGTGCTCGTAGGTGACTTTGACCATGGTGCTGTCCAGGACAGTGATAAGCTTTTTGGTGTACATTATCAGTTTCGTGCGGATGGGGCTCAGGGCTGGCCTGAGTGCCTTGTTGCACCACAGTCTCTGAAACATCTTTTTACTCATGATGGATTGGCTAGCGCCAGTGTCCAGTTCCATGGCTACGGGTAAGCCATTCAATTTTACATTTGGCATTATAGGTGGACATTTCGTTGAAAATGTGTGCACCCCGTGTACTTCAGCATCTTCCTCCTTTGAGGCTCAAAATTGCTTTGATCCACCAAGGACTGATCTTTCTCTGTCACGTGGTGGTTAGCAGGTTTTGCAGAGCTTGCAGCTCATCTGCAAGCTCGTTGGAGATGCTCCATTGATCCACAGCTCTTGCAAACATACCCTTTGAAGCGGCATGAATAGGCTGAATGGAAGCCTCCACAATGCCAACAAGGTGTGAATTGCCTTGCATTCATCCTTTGTTGTGGACTCTGAGTCATCTGGGTCACCTGAGGCCTGCTGGCAATTGCATACTCGTGGTTTCTGCCCTGTACATTTCCGCTTGCAAACACAGTTCCAGTTAATTTATGAACATTGCTAGCACTTGTGTGCTGAGAGATTTGTTAGGTGTTATCACTGGTGGACATAAACGCCTGTGCTATCGCAATGCCCTTACTGAGGGTCGGTGTCTCTACAGTCAAAAGTTTTCGTCGGATGGTCTCGTGGCCATTGCCCAGAACAAAAAAATCTCTGAGCATTTGCTCCAGGTAGCCATCAAACTCACATTGTCCTGCAAGTCGCCTTAGCTCAGCGACGTAACTCGCCACTTCCTGACCTTCAGATCGCTGGCATGTGTAGAACCGATACCTCGCCATCAGCACACTCGCCCTCGGGTTAAGATGCTCCCGAACCAGTGTACACAGCTCCTCATACGACTTATCTGTGGGTTTCACTGGAGCCAGAAGATTCTTCATGAGGCTGTAGGTCGGTGCCCCGCAGACTGTGAGGAGGACCGCTCTCCTTTTTGCAGTGCTTCCTTCTCCGTCCAGCTCGTTGGCTACAAAGTATTGGTCTAGCCGTTCAACATAGGCTTCCCAGCCCTCACCCTCCGAGAACTTCTCCAGGATGCCCACAGTTTGCTGCATCTTTGCGTTGGATTCGTGTACTCGACACCAGTTGTTGTGTTCCTAACACAGATGAGACTGCACACAGGGAGATTAAAGTAACAGTGACCTAAGTCTTTATTAAGACACTCCAGAGTGAGGAACAGGCCTTAGGGGCTGGGATCCCTTGGGACTTGAGGGGATGCACTCCATGGTGGCAGAACATGGGAGTGCATGCTTTACAGATACACAACAGTTCCGAAACCAACACTTTTTTGTAGGACACAATGTCCTAAACTCAACTCAGCACCAACATTCCTAAACCACTCCCTGGGCTCGGACTCATAAAGGAGAGTTTTCAGAGACTGATAGAAATTACAATACGATGGGAGGCCACGCGGCCGCTGGTGCTTTCTCTTGTAACCCCATTCTTCCTAGAACCTTTTATATTCCTCCTTTTCCCATTCTCTTTCAAATGATTTATTCTCTATCTCAATAGCCACTGTGGTAAAGTTTCCCAGGGTCTAATAGCCTTCCGTTCAAAACCCTCCTTTCTCCCTTCCTCCTTGGTTCTTCCAGTGAGAAACCTTGGTCTTCGATCCCTTGTTTCCCATTTGCCCATCAATGGAAACAATCTGACTATTTGCCCAGAGTAAAGTCCCAGGTTTCATTCACTCCTTTACTCGCTGCTCCTCGCATGGTGCCGCTGCCACTTACCATGTTGTTGCTGTTGCTTCCAGCCCTGCAGAAAATGCTGGTCCCCATGCCCACCTTATTCCCCAGGCTCCCTCTCTTCCTCAATCCCCAACCTCCATTCCCATCTCCCTTTAATCCCATTCTCCAATCCCCATTCCCCAGTCTCCCCCTCTTTCTCCCAATCCTATACCCTACTCCCTAGCCTCTTTTTCACTTTCCCTGCCCCTGACTCTTTAGCCTTTCTACTGTTCCCGGCACACCAGCCAGTTCTGGCTCTGCGATGGTGGGGGTGATGATACTGAGCGGTGGAAGGGGAGAGAGGAGAGGCCACTGCTGCAGCATGAAACTTAGATTCTCTTCGTCTGTGAGCAACAGTGCCCATGAGATTCATGCCCCATTCTGAGAGACTCGCAGGCAATCCATGGTCAGCAGTAAAAGAGGTGTGAAATCTTGGCAAGTGCCAGCAGTAAATACACAACAAGTTTCCTAGCAATGCTTTTTGACATGTATAACATGGCTAGTGGAGCTGTATGATAGCTACTCCTTGGCACCTTCCCTAATGTACACCATTTTTTCCCATTTCTGTATCTGATCTTGCAGGTAGTGCACATAGCTTTGAGTCTGGTTGCCAGCTCCTGCCAGCCATACTGTCCTCTGTGAAGGATACCCTGCCAAACAGGGCAACCATCCCTTCACGCATCTCATGCAACAACATCTCCACTTCATCCCCTATCAAAGAAGTGGTTTGAGTGCTGCAACATTCCATCACTAGCCCACAGATTCAGTTTTCTGTCTCCACATTTATTTGTCACCCAGTGATTGGGTATTGGCAACCATTTTTTCTGTCCCAAAAGTTCAAATATGCTTTGAAGACATTTACAACTTTTTTGAAGGCTATTGTGGCCTCCATTTTCAGATACTTACTTTCAAGTGACTACATCCCCATTGCCTTAAATGTTCCGATCATCCATTGTCAGCAGTTATTTAAGAGGCAGCTGGGGAGGGAAGTAGCAAGGATGAGTAGTTTAGGGAAAGTGCTGCAGAGTGCAAGGTCTAGGAGGTACGGTCGGCGAGAATAATGTCATGGCCAACAGGCGGGAGTGAGAATTAGGGTGGGAGCTGATCGCTGTGTGGACCCAAGTGAACAGTCCCCGGTATAAGGCAAGTGTTGGTGGGGTTCATACACAATTATCGGTGTAAGGAGAAAGGGAAAGCAGGGGCAGAAGAGGTCAAAGAATTCCTTTCGGGGTCCGGAGCAGCGTTTCTACTCCTGGACCCCAAGGAATCCTCCCGAACAACAATTAATGTTACCTAACCTTCTCTGGCCACTCTGCTGCCTCCCGCCATGTTTCTCAGGCACCTTTGCCCCCGAATTGCTGAAAAAATAGTGGTGCGGCGCTGATGACATCAGTGGACCACAAATTTGACATTTTAATTAAGCCTTCGCCTGCCTTGAAAGTCAGCGAAGATGAAATGGGACTGGACAGGAACGGAGCTGTTTAGTTGACCTGGCCAATTTTAACCCTTCCCATGCACCGTACCCACCCAGCCGGTAGGCAGTGGGTGGCGAGAAAGGAGGTTAAAATCTATCCCTATAATCTACATTCTCTGAAACACGCACACGTCGAGATTGTTTGAAAGGCTGGTAAATTATTTACTATCCTTGAATTATGGAACTAAGAGAGAGAGGCCTCAGATACCCAGGGAATTGGATCAGCCGAACTGTACTTCATTTAAAAACTGCTCTGAGATGAAAGTTTGCTAGAATCAGATGTAGCTAGTTACAAAGCAATCAATGCTGTAAAAAATGATTTGTTCTACAGAACGTCTTTAGAACTGTTCATGTAGGAGCACAACAGTAAGTCTACCCTGGGGCTATTGTTGTGTTGTGCTGTAAAGGGAAGAGGTGCTTTATGTAAGGGAAAAAAATGGCAAAGCTCAAATAAATATTCAGACCTATCCAGCCTGTGACTTGATTGTACTGTATTGGTATGTACTCAGCAATTTTCAGTTTTGAGCAATTGCAACAAACGTTGAGGTCACTCATTAAATTGCCTCATGTCCTAAGTAATTTATATTTTTGTGCTGTTGCTCAACCCAACATTAAATTTGTAAGATCAGCAGTAGATCATTCCGTTGAAATGATTTGCCATTAATATTATTATTACAGATTTTGTGGATTAAGAGCTTTATGTTGTACCCATGGTAATGTTTTTCCAGAATTTTCTGTAGAAGATTATGCATCATAATTATCATTTTTCATGTAGGCATAGCTAATCATTTTTAATGTGAATGTCTTAAAATTATTTTCTTTGCTCTAATTAAAATTGAGATGCAGTAGAAACATGGCATACTTTATGTTTGTTCATCTCTGCCTCTTGTATTTGAAACTGTGCACGATAAAGAAAATGGGCACAGCTTTCTTTACACAAACTTAGAAACATAAATAGAAACTTTAACGTTTATATCACAGAAGGAGGCCATTCGGCCCATCATGTCTGTGTCGGCTGTTTGCAAGAGAAATCCAAAATGAATTCCATTACCATGCACTCTTGCCCCATTGCATGTATCTTCCTTTGCTTCAAATATCTATTCACTTTTCTCATAAAATATGTAATGGTCTCTGTCTCAGCCAACATCTGTGACGGTATTTCATGCTCTAACAATCCACAGTGTGAAGAAATTTCTACTAACGTTTCTGCTCACTCTGTGACACTTTTAAAGTGCTCACTTCTAATCACTGACTCTCCAACCAGAGGATATAATGTTGCCCTATTCATCCTTCCAAATCCCTTCAGAGTTTTAAAAACCTCTATTAAATTTCTTGATCTTCTCTGTTCCAGTGGAAATAATGCCGGTATTTAAAGTCTCTTATAGTTCACCATCCCTGGATCATCTTGGTGAATATACACTTCATGCGCTCTATGAATTTAATTTTCACACACAGCAATCTAAATCATTGCTTTGTACAAATTTATCATTACCGCTTTGGTCTTGTATTCTGTTCCCTTATAATTAAAACCAAAATTACTATTGTCCTTTTTCATGGCTTTGAGTGTGAAACATTTGAAGTCCCAGGTCTCTCTGTCCATCTACATCCTTCACAAGCCATAGAATCTATTATAATAAGAATGGCAATTCATTTCAACTGAATATTCTACTGCTGATCTTACAAATTTAATGTAGGGATGAACAATTTCCATTGCATATATACTCCCATTTCTTGTTTTTCCTCCTAAATTGGAAATCCCAGCCACTATCTCCCAAAATATTAAGTTATTATCTATACACTACAGACCTTGTTGTATGGGAGATTGTTCTCTGTTCTAATTGGGGATGTTCTAAGCTGAGTAATTGTTTTCATATTTATGACATAATGAATAAGAGGGCAAAGAGAGAGTATGAGACTAGATTAGCGGCTAACATAAAAGGGAACCCAAAAGTCTTTTATAAACACTCAGTGGTGGGGAAACATAAATAGAAAAAAGTTAGTAAAAGGAAGGATGAGACTCATTAGGGAATGATGATGAGTACTTTGCATTGGTCTTTACTAGAGGTAAGGATGCTGCCAATGTAAAGAAGGAGGCAGTAGCAATATTGGAGAGGATAAAAGTAGAATAGTCCTCAAAGTAAAATAGTCACTCGGTCCGGATAGGATGCATCTCGGGTTACTGAGGAAATAGCAGAGGCTCTGGCCACAATCTTCCAAACCTCCGTGGATATGGGGGTGGTGCCAGAGGACTGAGGATTGCAAATGTTATACCTCTCTTTAAAAAGGGGGCGAGGGATAAACCCAGCAACTACAGGCCAGTCAGCCTGACCTTGGTGGCGGTGAAACAATAATCCGGGACAAAATTAATTGGCACTTGAAAAGTATGAGCTAATAAATGAAAATCAGCATGGATTTGTTAACGGCAAATTGTGTTTGATTAACTTGATCGAGTTCTTTGATGAAGTAACAGAGAGGGTTGATGAGGGTAGTGCTGCGGTTAATATTGTGTAAAGGCGTTTGTTCAAAAAGTACCTCATAACAGACTTGTTAGCAAAATTAAATCCCATGGGATTCATTATCATCATCATAGGCAGATACAGAAGTGGCTAAGGGCCAGAAAGCAGAGAGTCATGGTGAATGATTGTTTTGTAGACTGGATAGAAGTATACTGTGGTGTTCCCCAGGGGTCGATATTAGGACCAACATTCCCGCTAAGCTGCGCGACTATGCAACAGTCTGGAGGTCCCGTGCTGGCCGCTCACTGGCTTTTACATGGAAGAAACTGCGCATGCGCGAAAATTTGACTGAGCCACGCAGCCATTTAAAGGAACTCTACATGAAAATAATTAGAGAGAACATTGATTGGGACCACTGCTTTTTTGATATATATTAATGACCTGGACTTAGATATACAGGGCATAATTTGAAAGTTTGAAGATAACACAAACCTTGGAAGTGTAGTAAACAATGAGAAGTATAGTAATAGACTTCATGAGGACATAGATGAATTGGTGAAATGGGTAGATGAAGATGAAATTTAATGCAGAGAAGTGCGAAGTGATACATTTTGGGTGAAGAATGAGGAGAGGCAATATGAACTGAATGGTACAATGTTAAAGAGAATGCAGGAACAGAGTGATCTGGTCTTTGAAGGTGGCGGTACACGTTGAGAAGGCCGTTAAAAAAGACATATGGTATACTTGGCTTTATTAATAGAGGAATAAAGTACAAAAGCAAGGAGGTTGTGCTAAACCTTTATAAAACATTGGTTAGGCCTCAGCTGGAGTATTGTGTTCAATTCTGGCCACCACTGAATGTCAAGGCCTTAGTGAGGGTGCAGAAGAGATTTACTAGAATGGTACTAGATGGAGTATAATGTGGGAAAATGTGAGGTTATCTACTTTGGTAGAAAAGCAAATTATAATTTAAATGGAGAAAAATTGCAAAGTGCTGCAGTACAGAGGGACCTGGGGGTCGGGGAGGGAGGTCGAGAGGCGGAGCGTCAGCGTCCCAGGCCTACGAAAGGCCAGCGTGAGTCGGGGAGGCCCAGCGGGAGGTCGAGAGGCAGAGCAGCAGCGTCCCAGGCCTACAAAAGGCCAGCGTGAGTCGGGGAGGCCCAGCGGGAGGTCGAGAGGCGGAGCGGCAGCGTCCCAGGCCTACAAAAGGCCAGCGTGAGTCGGGGAGGCCCAGCGGGAGGTCGAGAGGCGGAGCAGCATTGTCCCAGGCCTACAAAAGGCCCAGCGTGAGTCGGGGAGGCCCAGCGGGAGGTCGAGAGGCGGAGCAGCAGTGTCCCAGGCCTATAAAAGGCCAGCGTGAGTTGGGGAGGCCCAGCGGGAGGTCGAGAGGCGGAGCAGCAGTGTCCCAGGCCTACAAAAGGCCCAGCTTGTACAGCTCCAGCCGGGAGAAAAAGCAAAAAAGAAGTAGAAAGAAATCAAAAGGTGACGTAACAGCCAAAGGGGTAAGTGATTGGCTGGTGATTGGTGAGTAGCTTTTCTTTTTCTTTTTTATATCAGTAAGGAACCTGTTAATATTGTTGTCGCCAAATTAAGTGTATCTAAGGGTTAAGTCATGGCAGGAGAGCTCGGTCACGTGATATGCTCCTCCTGTACCATGTGGGAACTCGGGGACACTTCCGGTGTCCCTGACGACTACGTGTGCGGGAAGTTTATCCGCCTCCAGCTCCTGATGGACCGCATTGCGGAATTGGAGCTGAGGTTGGATTCACTCTGGAGCAGCCACGATGCTGAAAATGACATGAGTAGCACGTGTAGCGAGTTGGTCTTACCGCAGGTGAAGGGTCCACAGCCAGATAGGGAATGGAAGACCAGCAGGAAGAGCAGCGCAAGGAAGGTCGTGCAGGGGTCCCCTGCGGTCATCCCCCTGCAAAACAGATACACCGCTTTGAGTACTGTTGGGGGGGTTGACTCATCAGGGGAGGGCAGCAGCAACCAAGTTCATGGCATCGTGGCTGGCTCTGCTGCACAGGAGGGCAGGAAAAAGAGTGGGAGAGCGATAGTGATAGGGGATTCAATTGTAAGGGGAATATATAGGCGTTTCTGCGGCCACAACCGAGACTCCAGGATGGTATGATGCCTCCCTGGTGCAAGGGTCAAGGATGTCTCTGAGCGGGTGCAGGACATTTGGAAAAGAGAGGGTGAACAGCCAGTTGTCGTGGTGCACATTGGTACCAACAATATAGGTAAAAAAAGGGATGAGGTCCTACGAAACGAATTTAAGGAGCTAGGAGCTAAATTAAAAAGTAGGACCTCAAAAGTAGTAGTCAGAGTAGGAATCGCAGGATAGCTCAGATGAATACGTGGTTTGAGCAGTGGTGCAGCAGGGAGGGATGCAAATTCCTGGGCCATTGGAACTGGTTTTGGGGGAGGTGGGACCAGTACAAACCACACGGTCTGCACCTGGGCAGGACCGGAACCAATGTCCTACGGGGAAGTGTTTGCCAGTGCTGTTGGGGAGGAGCTAAACTAATATGGCAGGGGGATGGGAACCAATGCAGGGAGACAGAGGGAAACAAAATGGAGACAGAAGCAAAAGACAGAAAGGAGATGAGTAAAAGTGGAGGGCAGAGAATCCCAAGGCAAAAAACAAAAAGGGCCACTGTACAGCAAAATTCTAAAGGGTCAAAGTGTAATAAAAAGGCAAGCATGAAAGCTTGGTGCCTCAATGCGAGGAGTATTCGGAACCCAGGAGAGGGCTCTGAGCTAATTAGAGTGGGTGAGAGCTCAGATGAACAGGACCCCAAGAAAGAATGCAAAAGGCAGGAGGCAACAGAGCACAGTAGCACTGGGGTAAGTGTAAACCACAATGTGATAGGAAGGGACATTATATATGAATATAAAGGGGCTGCAGGAGGGGTCAAAACTAAAAATCATGGTTTAAAAACTAGTATTAAAACACTCTACCTAAACGCACGCAGCATTCGAAATAAAGTAAATGAGTTGACGGCACAAATCATTACAAATGGGTATGATTTGGTGGCCATTACAGAAACGTGGTTGCAGGGTGGCCAAGACTGGGAATTAAACATACAGGGGTATCTGACAATTCGGAAAGATAGACAAGAAGGGAAAGGAGGAGGGGTAGCTCTGTTAATAAAGGATGATATCAGTACAGTTGTGAGAGACAATATTGGCTCTAATGAATAAAATGTTGAATCATTGTGGGTGGAGATTAGAGATAGTAAGGGGAAAAAGTCACTGGTGGGCGTAGCTCATAGGCCCCCAAATAATAACTTCACGGTGGAGCGGACAATAATCAAGGGAATAATGGAGGCATGTGAAAAAGGAACGGCAGTAATCATGGGAGATTTTAACCTACATATCGATTGGTCAAATCAAATCGCACAGGGTAGCCTTGAGGAGTAATTCATAGAATGCATACGGGATTGTTTCTTAGAACAGTATGTTACAGAACCTACAAGGGAGCAAGCTATCTTATATCTGGTCCAGTGTAATGAGACAGGAATAATAAACGATCTCCTAGTAAAAGATCCTCTCGGAATGAGTGATCACAGTATGGTTGAATTTGTAATACAGATTGAGGGTGAGGAAGTAGTGTCTCAAATGAGCATACTATGCTTAAACAAAGGGGACTACAGTGAGATGAGGGCAGAGTTGGCTAAAGTAGACTGGGAACACAGACTAAACGGTGGCACAATTGAGGAACAGTGGAGGACTTTTAAGGAGCTCTTTCATAGCACTCAACAAAAATATATTCCAGTGAAAAAGAAGGGCGGTAAGAGAAGGGATAACCAGCCGTGGATAACCAAGGAAGTAAAGGAGAGTATCAAATTAAAATTCAATGTGCATGGCCAAGGTTAGTGGGAAACTAGAAGATTGGGGAAATTTTAAACGACAGCAAAGAATGACTAAGAAAGCAATAAAGAAAGGAAAGATAGATTACGAAAGTAAACTTGCGTAAAACATAAAAACAGATAGTAAAAGCTTTTACTGATATATAAAACGGAAAAGAGTGACTAAAGTAAATGTTGGTCCCTTAGAAGATGAGAAGGGGGATTTAATAATGGGAAATGTGGAAATGGCTGAGACCTTAAACAATTATTTTGCTTCGGTCTTCACAGTGGAAGACATAAAAACCATGCCAAAAATTGCTGGTCACGGGAATGTGGGAAGGAAGGTAATCACTATCACTAGGGGGGGTAGTGCTGGACAGGCTAATGGGACTCAAGGTAGACAAGTCCCCAGGTCCTGACAAAATGCATCCCAGGGTATTAAAAGAGATGGCGGAAGTTAAAGCAGATGCATTTGTTATAATCTACCAAAATTCTCTGGACTCTGGGGAGGTACCAGCGGATTGGAAAGCAGCTAATGTAACGCCTCTGTTTAAAAAAAGGGGGCAGACAAAAGGCAGGTAACTATCGGCCGATTAATTTAACATCTGTAGTGGGGAAAATGCTTGAAGCTATCATTAAGGAAGAAATAGCGGGACATCTAGATAGGAATAGTGCAATCAAGCAGACGCAGCATGGATTCATGAAGGGGAAATCATGTTTAACTAATTTGCTGGAATTCTTTGAGGATATAACGAGCATGGTGGATAGAGGTGTACCGATGGATGTGGTGTATTTAGATTTCCAAAAATGCATTCGATAAGGTGCCACACAAAAGGTTATCGCAGAAGATAAAGGTACGTGAAGTCAGCGGAAATGTATTTGCATGGATCGAGAATTGGCTGGTTAACAGAAAGCAGAGAGTCGGGATAAATGGGTCCTTTTCGGGTTGGAAATCGGTGATCAGTGGTGTGCCACAGGGATCGGTGCTGGGACCACAACTGTTTACAATATACATAGATGACCTGGAAGAGGGGACAGAGTGTAGTGTAACAAAATTTGCAGATGACACAAAGATTAGTGGGAAAGCGGGTTGTGTAGAGGACACAGAGAGGCTGCAAAGAGATTTAGATAGGTTAAGCGAATGGGCTAAGGTTTGGCAGATGGAATACAATGTCGGAAAATGTGAGGTCATCCACCTTGGGGAAAAAAAACAGTAAAATGGAATATTATTTGAATGGGGAGAAATTACAACATGCTGTGGTGCAGAGGGACCTGGGGGTCCTTGTGCATGATCCCAAAAAGTTAGTTTTCAGGTGCGGCAGGTAATCAGGAAGGCGAATGGAATGTTGGCCTTAATTGCGAGAGGGATGTAGTACAAAAGCAGGGAGGTCCTGCTGCAACTGTACAAGGTATTGGTGAGGCCGCACCTGGAGTACTGTGTGCAGTTTTGGTCACCTTACTCAAGGAAGGATATACTAGCTTTTGAGGGGGTACAGAGACGATTCACTAGGCTGATTCCGGAGATGAGGGGTTACCTTCTGATGATAGATTGAGTAGACTGGGTCTTTACTCGTTGGAGTTCAGAAGGATGAGGGGTGATCTTATAGAAACATTTAAAATAATGAAAGGGATAGACAAGATAGAGGCAGAGAGGTTGTTTCCACTGTTCGGAGAGACTAGAACTAGGGGGCACAGCCTCAAAATACGGGGGAAGCCAATTTAAAACCGAGTTGAGAAGGAATTTCTTCCCTCAGAGGGTTGTGAATCTATGGAATTCTCTGCCCAAGGAAGCAGTTGAGGCTAGCTCATTGAATGTATTCAAATCACAGATAGATAGATTTTTAACCAATAAGGGAATTAAGGGTTATGGGGAGCTTGCGGGTAAGTGGAGCTGAGTCCACGGCCGGATCAGCCATGATCTTGTTGAATGGCGGAGCAGGCTCGAGGGGCTAGATGGCCTACTCCTGTTCCTAATTCTTATGTTCTTATGTTCTTATGTCCTTGTGCATGAAACACAAAATGTTAGTATGCAGGTACAGCAAGTAATCAGGAAGACAAAAAGAACGTTGGCCTTTATTGCAAGGGGGATGGAGTATAAACGCAGTAAAGTCCTGCTGCAACTGTATGGGGGATTGGTGAGGCCACACCTGGAGTGCATTCTGTTTTGGTCTCAGTATTTAAGGGAGGATATACTTGCATTGGAGGCTGTTCAGAGAAGGTTCACTCGGTTGATTCTGGAGATGAGGGGGCTGACCTATGAAGATAGGTTGAGTAGGTTGGACCTGTACTCATTGGTGTTCAGAAGGATGGGAGGTGATCTGATCGAAACATATAAAATAATAAGGGGGCTCGACAAGGTGGCTGCAGAGAGGATATTTCCACTCATAGGGGAAACTAAATCTCGGGGACATAGTCTCAGAATAAGGGGCCGCCCATTTAAAACTGAGATGAGGAGGAATTTCTTCTCTCAGAGGGTTGTAAATCTATGGAATTCTCTGCCCTAGAGAGCTGTGGAGGCTGGGTCATTGAATATATTTAAGACGGAGATCGACAGATTTTTGAACGATAAGGGGATAAGGGGTTATGGGAAGCAGGCAGGGAAGTGGAGCTGAGTCCATGATCAGTTCAGCCATGATCTTATTAAATGGCGGAGCAGGCTCGAGGGGCCAAATGGCCTACTCCTCCTGCTCCTATTTTTTATGTTCTTATGTACCAGGGATGAGGGACTTCACTTATGTGGAGAGGCTGGAGAAGCTAGGGTTATTCTACTTTGAGCAGAGAAGTTTAAGAGGAGATTTAATCGAGGTGTTCAAAATCATGAACGGCTTTGATAGAGTAAATAAGGAGAAACGGTGGCAGAAGGATCTGTAACCAGAGGACACAGATTTAAGGTGATTGTCAAAAAACCAGATGCTCCTTAAAACTTACCTCTTTGACCAAACTTTTGGTCATCTGCCCTAATTTCTCCTTGTATGGCTCGGTATCAATGTTTTTCTCTTATAATACTCCTGTGAAACACCTTGGGATGTTTTACTATGTTAAAGGCACTATATAAATACAAGTTGTTGTTGATATGAGGAAACATTTATTTTGATCTGGAATGCACTGTCTGTGGGCACAGATTCAATAGTAACTTTCAAAAAAGAATTGGATAAATACTTGGAAGGAAAATAATGTCAGGGCTCTGGGGAAAGAGCAAGGGAGTGGGACTAATTGAATAGCTCGACCAAAGAGGCGACACAGGTGCGATGGGCCAAATGGCCGCCTCCTGTGCTGTATCATTTTATAATTCTATGATTTGAAATGTAGTTAGAAGAGAGAAAGCTGCCCAATTCTCTTGTGTTCATAGAATAAAAAAAAAATTCAGCAGAGAAGGTGTCCATTTGGCTCATCATTCTTTGCTGTTAACGCCACATTGGAGTTATCTGCTCTAATTCCATTGCCCTACTCTTTCCTCGTAGAAGTCAATAATTTTATTTTTAAATGTTATCACTTACTTTAATAGTCACATGTAGTAATGCATTCTACAATCTAGTAACCTTTTGTCGGATAATATCTATTTAATATATAATCATGAGAACATTTAAAAACGGATAAATACCTTTGGCATGTTCTTGTTTGATAGGGCAATCACGCCTACACAGCTTCTTACCACATCCCTTTCATTCCATTTCTCGCTAGAAATGGTTTCTTGAGCTCCATGATTCTTTCTCCTGCCTTGGTAATTTATTTCATATGGTTATTACCCTATGGATGAAAATGTTCTGTAGGGTATGCTTATATAAATATAAGAAGTATGGAAATTTGACAATGTATGCATAAATTATGCATAAATTAATTTATCTCCCATGGCATTGCCTACAGTTAGTCTGGGACACTGGGGAATCAACAGATCGGTGGTGAATTGAACATGTGGAGTCCAGTGGGTGGGGAATGCAACACAGCCAGGACATGGAACGGCCAGGTGAGGTTGAAGCCAGAGTGGGGATGGAACAGGGTAATTGTCTTTTGCAGCAAAGTCCATGACCTGAGGTGGTGGAGAATTGAGGCTGGGAGTATTTCATGAAAACAAATTCACAGCTACTTCCAAAGCAATGGTGATTCTTTCTACCACCACACAAACACCTTAGGAGTCTCCTAAGGATTCATCCTTGGCCTCCTTCTCTTCCTCATCGACATACTACTCCTTGGTGACATCGTCCTCAGACACGTGGTCAACTTCCACACATCACTGACAACACCCAGTTTTACTTCTCTTCCTCGACTTCTGTCTCAATTTTTGGGGATAGTCTATTGACTACCATTCATCATAAACCCACTGACTGTCACAGCTACCTGGACTACACTTCCTCCCACCCCACATCCTGTAAGGACTCCATTCCATTCTCCCAGTTTCTCCGTCTCCGTGGCATCTGCTGTGACGACGCCACCATCCACACTAGTGTCTCTGATATGTCTTCCTTTTTTTCTCAAGCGAGGATTCCCCTCCACTATGGTTAACATGGCCCTTGACTGTGTCCGTTATATTCTGCTCTAACCCCTTCCCCGCCCTCCCAGAACCACGACAGGGTTTTCCTTGTCCTCACCTTTCACCCCACCAGGCTCCACATTCAACGGATCATCCTCTGCCGTTTCTGCCACCTCCAAAGTGATCCCACTACCAATCACATCTTCCCTTCCCCTCCCTTCTGAGCATTCCGACACTCTGGTCCACTCCACAATCACCCCCAGCACCCCCTCCTCTTCCCACGGCACCTTCCCGTGCCAATGCAGGAGATGCAACACCTGCCCTTTTACCTCCTCCCTTCCCACTGTCCAGGGCCCCAATCACTCCTTCCAGGTTAAATATCGATTTACTTATATGTCTTTCAATTTAGTAAACTGTATTCACTGCTCACAATGTGGAGACTAAACGCGGATTGGGTGATTGCTTTGTTCAGTCCATAAGCGTGACCCCGAGCTTCCAGTCGTCTGTCACTTTAATTCTCCGCTCCACTCCCTGCTCTGTTCTCACCATCCTCAGCCTCCTACACTGTTCTAATGAAGCTCAGTGCAAGCTTGAGAAACAGCACCTCATCTTTCATTTAGGCACTTTACAGCCTTCTGAACTCAACATTTTCAACAATTTCAGACCATAACGTCTGAATTTTTTTTTTTGCCTTTCCTCTTTTTTTTTTACAAGCCGCCCTTTTTTTTCTCTTCCCCATGGCAGCTGGTGATCATTTGTGTCATGTATTCAACTATCATTGTAACCCATGTGTCAGCTGACCTAAGTTGTACACCTTGAGAACATTGACCACAAGGGGGTGAACTTGTGGGAGACACTCCTAACCTGGACTTTCAGGTATAAAAGAGGAAGCTCCACCCACCTTCATCACTTGAGGTCTTGGTAGTAAAGGTGACTGGTCACAGAGTGACCTTCTCTCAAGTATGGGCCTCGTGTGCATTTATACTGTCTAGTAAGGATATATCATTGGCGACGAGAAACTGGGATTTGAACCACACACATGGCCACTAGCAGCACAGAAGAGAGGTGCTGTGTTGGTGATGATTGGGACGACTTTATTGAGAGACTACAGCAAAATTGTGTCACTAAGGAATGGTTGGGACAGGATTCGGCTGACAAACGCAGGGCTCATCTCCTGACGGTTTGTGGATCCAGAACGTACTCCCTGATGAAGGACCTTCTAGCGCCAGAGAAGGCGGCGGACAAGACGTTCGAAGAGCTCAGTAAGTTGATCGAGGAACACCTTAAACCAGCGAGCAGCATGCACATGGCGAGACACCGGTTTTACACGCACCGGCGGCAACAAGGGCAAAGCGTTCCAGACTTCGTGGCAGATCTCCGGGGACTGGCGAGCCTATGTAAGTTCCCAGATGCATGCAGAGCGGAGATGCTGCGAGACTTTTTTTATTGAGGGCATCAGGCACGCTGGGGTTTTCAGGAAACTGATTGAGACCAAAGACTTGACCTTGGAAGCGGCGGCTCTGATAGCCCAGACATTTATCTCGGGAGGAAGAGACCAGAATGAAGTATGACAAAAATCTTGGCTCAAATGCGTCAAATAACCAGGGAGTCAACATTGTTAACGCGGCACACAGTTCTCTAGGCAGACAAGGGCAATCGGACATGCCCCAGGATGTAGTCGAACCCAAAAGGGGAATTCAACAGAGACAATGGCTAGCTGAACGGCGATTCATGCCATCGCAATGGACAATGCGGCCATCAACACCTGTTAATGTGCGCTTAAGGACAGTTACAGAGACAGTCAGAGACAATCGACTGGTAATGGACCTTTTGTTTCCAACAATGGGGCCTCCAGCTCATGCTGGAGGTGTGGAGGCAAACACCCAGCCAGAGCATGCAGTTATCAGCAATATACCTGCAGAAACTGCAACGTCAGCGGTCACTTGGCGCGTATGTGCAGGAAGCCTGCAGCCAGGTTGATGTACAAGGAGGACAGGCCCGGTGTAAACCCTACGAGGCCAAATGAATACTGGGGGAAATCGCTGGAAGCTGAAGTGCAGCGAGTTCATGTGGAGCACATATACAGTTCATATACCAGGACGCCACTGATAATGATGAAAGTGCTCCTCATTGGCACCCTAGTATTAATGGAGCTAGACACGGGGGCCAGCCAGTCCCTGATGAGTATCAAACAGTTCGAAAGGTTGTGGGTGTCCAAGGCCAGGAGGCCAAAATTATGGCCGATTGACGCACAGCTACGGACATATACAAAGGAGATCATTCCGGTGCTAGGCAGCGCCACGGTAGTCGTGACCCACAAAGATTCGCAGAACAGGTTGCCACTCTGGATTGTCCCGGGGGACAGTCCCGCACTACTAGGGAGGAGATGGCTTGCTGTCATGAACTGGAAATAGGGCGATGTCAATGCAATTTCTTCTGTGGAGCAAGTATCATGCTCACAGGTCTTGGACAAATTTGATTCATTATTTCAACCCGGCATCAGCATTTTCATGGGGGCCAAGGTAGTGATCACATAAACCCGGACGCCAGGCCAGTACACCACAAGGCCAGAGCGGTGCCATACGTGATGCGGGAAAAGATAGAAGGCGAATTGGACCATCTGCTGAGGGAAGGCATCATCTCGCCAGTCGAATTCAGTGACTGGGCAAGCCCGATTGTGCCAGTGCTCAAGGCGGATGGGTAAGTCAGGATATGTGGCGATTACATGGCCACCATCAATCGGGTGTCACTCTAAAACCAGTACCCGCTACCGAGAGCGGAGGACCTCTTTGCGACGCTATCCGGTGGCAAACTTTTTTCAAAATTGGACCTGACCTCAGCTTACATGACCCAGGAGCTGGCGAGTGAGTTGAAGAAGCTGACCACCATCACGACACACAAGGGGTTGTTTGAGTATAACAGATGTCCATTCGGGATTCATTCGGCCGCCGCGATCTTTCAGCGAAATATGGAAAGCCTCCTCAAGTCGATTCCAAGGACGGTGGTTTTTCAAGACGACATCCTCATCAAGGGTCGCGATACTGAAGAACACCTCCACAACCTGGAGGAGGTGCTACGCAGCCTGGACTGGGTAGGGCTGCAACTGAAAAAGGTGAAGTGCGTCTTCTTAGCTCCAGAGGTAGAATTCCTGGGGAGGAGGGTAGCAGCAGACGGGATCAGACCTACTGCGTTCAAAACGGAAGCGATCCAGAGAGCACCCAGATCCCGTAACACGACGGAGCTGCGTTCGTTCCTGGGGCTCCAGAACTATTTTGGTAACTTTCTTCCCAAATTGAGCACGCTGTTCGAGCTGCTACACGTGCTCCTACGCAAAGGTCGCGATTGGGTCTGGGGGGACAGCCAGGAAAGGGCTTTTGATAGAGCACGCAATTTGTTATGCTCCAACAAACTGTTAACGTTATATGACCCGAGTAAGAAACTTGTTTTAACGTGCGATGCGTCGTCCTATGGGGTCGGGTGTGTGTGTTGCAGCATGTGAATGCCAATGGTCAGTTACAGCCGGTAGCTTATGCCTCCAGAAGTCTGTCCCGGGCATAAGGGGCTACGGGATGGTAGAAAAGGAAGCGCTAGCATGTGTATATGCAGTAAAAAAAAAATGCACCAGTACCAGTTTGGCAGGAAGTTTTAGCTGGAGACAGATCACAAACCCCTAACGTCCCTTTTGGCCGACAACAAGGCCATAAATGCGAATGCATCGGCCCGCATACAGAGGTGGGCACTCACGTTAGCCGCCTATTCGGCACAGACCGGGCACTGAAAACTGCGCCGATGCACTCAGCAGGCTCCCACTAGCCACCACTGAGGGGGCAGCTGAGCATGATGCTGAGATGGCCATGGCTGTTGAAGCTTTCGAAAGCGAAGGCTCACCTGTGACAGCCCGTCAGATTAAAGTCTGGACAAATAAAGACCCGCTACTGTCTTTAGTTAAGAAATGTGCCCTGAATGGGGACTGGGCAGTCACGTACGGGGCATGCCCAGAGGAATTTAAACCATTTCATAGGCGCAAGGATGAACTCCGATTCAGGCCGATTGCCTACTGTGGGGAAACTGAGTAGTCATGCCCCAGATGGGCAGAGAGGTGTTTACATAGAAACATAGAAAATAGGTGCAGGAGCAGGCCATTCAGCCCTTCTAGCCTGCACCGCCATTCAATGAGTTCATGGCTGAACATGAAACTTCAGTACCCCCTTCCTGCTTTCTCGCCATAACCCTTGATCCCCCGAGTAGTAAGGACTTCATCTAACTCCCTTTTGAATATATTTAGTGAATTGGCCTCAACTACTTTCTGTGGTAGAGAATTCCACAGGTTCACCACTCTCTGGGTGAAGAAGTTTCTCCTCATCTCGGTCCTAAATGGCTTACCCCTTACCCTCAGACTGTGACCCCTGGTTCTGGACTTCCCCAACATTGGGAACATTCTTCCTGCATCTAACCTGTCTAAACCCGTCAGAATTTTAAACGTTTCTATGAGGTCCCCTCTCATTCTTCTGAACTCCAGTGAATACAAGCCCAGTTGATCCAGTCTTTCTTGATAGGTCAGTCCCGCCATCCCGGGAATCAGTCTGGTGAATCTTCGCTGCACTCCCTCAATAGCAAGAATGTCCTTCCTCAAGTTAGGAGACCAAAACTGTACACAATACTCCAGGTGTATCAGAGAACTTCACAATGAGCACCCGGGCATTGTCATGATGAAGGCAATTGCCAGGTCACATGTTTGGTGGCCAGGGATAGATGCAGATCTGGAACTTTGTGTTCGCAGGTGCAACACGTGTGCTCAGCTGGGCAACGCACGCAGGGAAGCCCCCCTTAGCCCCTGCTCCTGGCCCCCCAAGCCATGGTCACGCATCCATGTGGACTATGCAGGTCCTTTCATGGAAAAAATGTTTTTGGTTGTAGTAGATGCCTACTCCAAATGGATTGAGTGTGCCATTTTAAATTCAAGCACATCCTCTGCCATGGTAGAAA
This sequence comes from Pristiophorus japonicus, assembly GCF_044704955.1. Taxonomy (NCBI): domain Eukaryota; kingdom Metazoa; phylum Chordata; class Chondrichthyes; family Pristiophoridae; genus Pristiophorus; species Pristiophorus japonicus. The sequence goes on from NC_091985.1 coordinate 65,371,767, forward strand.
GTCTACGGGCAATGTTCGCCGCCCATGGTCGACCGGATGTCTTGGTCAGCGATGATGGCCCGTGCTTCACAAGCACTGAATTCCAGGACTTCATGGCAGGCAATGGAATCAACCATGTCAGAACGGCACTGTTCAAGCCAGCCTCAAACGGCCAGGCGGAACGAGCAGTGCAGATAATCAAACTGGGGATGCTCAGCATCCAAGGGGGTTCCCTACAAAGCTGTTTATCATGCCTCCTGTTGGCCAATAGATCCCGACCACACTCGCTCACAGGGGTTCCACCCGCAGAGCTGCTAATGAAAAGGACGCTCAAAACCAGGTTATCCCTTATAACTATGAAAGAAATTGTTGAGAGCAGGCGTCAGTCACAATGTGACTACCATGACAGGAATGCGAGGGCGCGATGTATTGATGTCAGTGACCTGTTTTTGTCCTTAATTACGCTGTAGGGCCCAAATGGCTTGCAGGCACTGTGATTGACAAAGAGGGGAATAGGGTTTTGGTAGTTAAATTTACCAATGGATAAATCTGCCGCAAACACGTAGATCAAACTAAAAGGAGGTTCAGCAACCCCATAGAAGAAGCAGAGGAAGAACACGATGTAGAGTTTACTCCACCATAGGTGACTGAACACCGGAACCAAGTGGAGGAGAACCCAGTCACTGTGGGCAGTCCGGACAGGCCTGAGACACCGCAAACAGCAGACACTGAGGCCAACGCCCAACAACCGGAGCACCAACTCAGGCGCTCTACAAGGGAGCGTAAACCACCAGAGAGATTTAACTTGTGATCTCAATAAGACTTTGGGGGGGAGGTGATGTCATGTATTCAACTATCATTGTAACCCATGTATAAGCTGACCTAAGTTGTACATCTTGAGAACATTGACCACAAGGGGGTGAACTTGTGGGAGACACTCCTAACCTGGACTTTTAGGTATAAAAGGGGAAGCTCCACCCACCTTCATCACTTGAAGTCTTGGAAATAAAGGTAACTGGTCACAGAATGACCTTCTCTCAAGTATGAGCCTCGATGTGCATTTATACTGTATAGTAAGGATATATCAATTCGTATGCCAGACACGAGACTCCCAAAGCAAGTGCTCTATGCGGAGCTCCTTCACGGCAAGCGAGCCAAAGGTGAGCAGCGGAAACGTTACAAGGACACCTCAAAGCCTCCCTGATAAAGTGCAACATCAGTACTGACACCTGGGAGTTCCTGGCCAAAGTCCGCCCTAATTGGAGGAAGTGCATCCGGAAGGGCGTTGAGCATTTCGAATCTCAATGCCGAGAGCGTGCAGAGGTCAATCGCAGGCAGCGGAAGGAGCGTGCGGCAAACAAGTCCCACCCACCCCTTCCCTCAACGACTGTCTGTCCTACCTGTGACAGAGTCTGTGGCTCTCGTATTGGACTGTTCAGCCACCAAAGAACTCACTTCAGGAGTGGAAGCAAGTCTTCCTCGATTCTGAGGGACTGCCTATGATGATGAGTTTGTGCCATTACTCTCTCATTTTTGCCCATCTCTTTTGTCTCTTAAATCACTCCTGTCTTCCACCGTATCACAGACTTTCGCTTTTGTTCTTTCCTCCCCTCCCTCTTTCCCTGCCCCTGCACTTGCTTAAGAATCTGTTGCATCTCAAACTTTTCCAGTTCTGACGAAGGGTCATAGACCCGAAACGTTTCTCTCCACAGATGCTGCCTGACCTGCTGAGATTTCCAGCATTTCTGTTTTTATTTACTTCTCCACCACCTCTTTTGACTCCTTCACTGTTTCTGCTGTCAGTCTGCTTGTCCAACATCCAGTCTTGGACGAGTCCAGTTTCCTCGAGCTAAACAGTGGGATAACACAAAGTTTGAATGTGTGACAAACTATGACTCTTTCAAGTATGAATGTTTGACTTTTTTGAGGTTTAACAGATGTGCACTAGATACAGGATTAGGGATGGATGCTTGCCAGCTGTGTAGTGATGTCAGAATAATTGCTTTATAAATATATATGGTACAATTTTCCCAACTGTGCTGATGGCAGCAATGCTTTTCACTTTATTCTCGATGTTGACAATTTAAGTTGTAATGTTATTTTTTTAAACTTTTGATATATGGTTCAATTATAATTATTCATTCAGTTAAAGTAAATGTGCGTTTACTGCAACGTAAATGCAGGAATATTACATCACTCCTGTGCTCACTGACTTACATTGGCTTGAAGTCCAATAACCCCTCCATTTAAAAATTCTCATTCTTGATTTCAAATCCCTCCATTGCATCGCCTCTCCCTATCTCCAGCCCTACAACCATCCAAGATCTCTGTGCTCCTCCAATTCTGGAATCTTGCGCATCCCCAATTTTAATCATTCCATCAATGACAGCCGTGCCATTCAGCTGCCTAGGCCCTAAGCTGTGGAACTCCCTCCCTAAACCTTTCTGCCTCTCTACATCTCTCTGCTCCTTTAGGACGCTCCTTAAATCCTACCTCTTTGACCAATCTCTCCTAATATCTTCTTATGTGGCTCGCTATCAAATTTTTGTTTGATAACGCTCCTGTGAAGCGCCTTGGGATGTTTTACTACGTTAAAGGCGCTATATAAATGCAAATTGTTGTTGTATATAATGGATGGTGTCATGTAGGATATAGGTTCCCCAGTTCAATTTAGGAAGTCCAGAAACTGATGCACAGAACAGAGGCAGCATGAGGAAAAACGGTTTTATGCAATGAGTGGTTCGGATTTGGAATGCACTGCCTGATAGGGTGGTAGATAAGGATTCAGTCGTAGTCTTCAAAAGGGAATTGGATACATACTTGAAGGAGAAATGGTGATGCAGGGTTATAGTGAAAGAGCGGAGTAATGGAACTAACTGGAGCAGGCGAAGACTCGATGGGACGAATGGTCTCCTTCTGGGCTGTACTATTATATGATTTTATTCTAAATCATGAAAAATTCAGTACTTTAGCGTCTCCCGTTAGCGCCAGCAGATGATGCTGATGCAGTAGCGCCGGGACGAGGTGAATCCAGCCTTCCCCTGTTGTGCCACCGGTATGAGGTACTGCCAGGGACGTCAAAAACAGGCAGATCGTGATGTCAGTGAGAATGCAACACTCACTGGCCACCCGATCTGGAATATTCATTGTCGCCACTTACCTTTGCGCCATGACCAGACAGCGATAGGGAGAGCTGGACTGCAGCTCCAGGAAGCTGGCTCCAGCGACGATATTTAAAAGCTTTAGCATTAATCACTCCCAGCTGTTGGGGCAGATTAGTTTCAATGGTTTGTTGTCAGTTTCACCCACTAGGGCAGTAATTTCAAGCTTTCTTTTTATCAGCAGTCTTCTGGTAACTAGAAAATATCTACATTTATACTAGAAAGTAGCTATATTTATTGTTCAAAGATTCAAACTGCTACACTTGGCAACATTAATGGGCGCTGTACTGGCATGTCACCTCGCCCTCCAGGATCGACAGCAAAAGGAGCCTAGGCAATGAAAAATACAGGAACATGTGCGCAGAGGGATCAGGACTCGCACCAGGAGGCCTTGCACTCCAAGGGTGTTCTGACAGCACTTCTCCTACCATCAATTAAGCGACGAGCAATGTATTAGATGGCTCCACATCACAGGTGGTGGTTATAGAACTCTGCCACTTCCTCCAAACTGACCTCCAGCCTCACACAAGCATCACTTAAACCCAGATCCCTTTTCTCACCACATCTCCATGATAACTTCCCTGTTTCATGCCATATCATGCCTGGGCGCACAGGTGAAATGAGAGAGACCACAAAATATTGCAAATTCCATTAATAAATTTATGCATAAATATATCACATGAATTTTAATAACTAATCACCCTTGTGCCTGTTATAGTTGAATCATAAGAACATAAGAAATAGGAGCAGGAGTAGGCCATGTTGCCCCTCGAGCCTGCTCCGCCATTCAATAAGATCGTGGCTGATCTGATCATGGACTCAGCTCCACTTCCCTGACCACTCCCCATAACCCTTTACTCCCTTATCGCTCAAAAAATCTGTCTTTATCCGCCTTAAATATATTCAATGACCCAGCCTCCACAGCTCTGGGGCAGAGAATTCCACAGATTTACAACTCTCTGAGAAGAAATTGCTCTTAATCTCAGTTTTAAATGGGCGGCCCCTTATTCTGAGACTATGTCCCCTAGTTTTAGTTTCCCCTATCAATGGAAATATCCTCTCTGCATCCGCCTTGTCGAGCCCCCTCATTATCTTATAAGTTTCAATAAGATCACCTGTCATTCTTCTGAACTCCAATGTGTGTAGGCCCAACCTATTCAAGCTATCCTCATCCGTCAGCCCCCTCATCTCCAGAATCAACCTAGTGAACCTTCTCTGAACAATTTCCAATGCAAGTATATCCTTCCTTAAATACGGAGACCAAAACTGTATGCAGTACTCCAGGTGTGGCCTCACCAGTACCCTGTACAGTTGCAACAGGACTTCTCTGCTTTTATACTCTCTCTCCCTTGCAATAAAGGCCAACATTCCATTTGCCTTCCTGATTACTTGTTGTACCTGCATACTAACTTTTTGTGTTTCATGCACAAGGACCCTCGGGTCCCTCTGTATTGCAGCACTTTGCAATTTTTCTCCAATTAAATTATAATTTGTTTTTCTATTATTTCTGCCAAAGTGGATAACCTCATATTTTCCCATGCTTTAATCCATCTGCCAAATTTTTGCCCACTCACTTAGCCTGTCTAAGGGCCCAATTTTGGCCAATCCATTTTTTTGGCGTACTTGCCCTTTATGTGCCGTTTTCCAGTGCTGGAAACAGCGCCGGGAAAAAATGGCCCCATCTTGGCATTTCTGAAGAGTCTGGAGTGCCCTGGCGTGGCACAGATTAAACAATGGGGGACGGAGCTGCAGCCCTGCGCCAAAATCAGTGCCGGCAGCGTCGCGCACGTGCAGTTGTGTCGGGTCTGGTGTTCGCGCTTGCGCAGTAGCGCCGAAACTTGCAGCAGTGTCCTGCCTGTATTGCTGTTTGTATGCAAATTAAGATGCCACGTTTGGTCGCCCCCCCCCCCCCGGACCCTGATATGAAGGCCAGCCAGCAGCTCTCTCTCTCTCTCTCTCTCCCCAACCCCCCACCGATGCCGCGTTTGGTCACTCTGCTTGGCACGCCACCACGCCCTCCCCTCCCCTAGCCCTGGCCGAAGGGCTTGCTGGTGCATGTCCAGCCCAGCCCAGCCTCTCCTCCCCCTCCCTTCCTTCAGCCTCCCGATGAGTCTTTGCCGACCGCCCCTTTCCCAGGCCGAATGGCCTCTTGTACAGGCCAGCCCGCTACCTTCCTCGGCCGAGTTCAAGTCAAGATAGGATTTACTACAACTCTATTTGTTATTCAATTGTTTACCTGAGTTCTTTATTTTTAATGAGTCATTTAAACTTTTATACTTACCTGCGCCGATTTCTTAATTGCCCGTTCAGTTTAAGGTAAGATTTGATGCAGTACTTTTATTTGTTACTTTAATTATTTACTTCACTTCTTTATTTTTTATTGAATTGTTATTACTGCTTGTGCTTTCTGTAGTACTTGGTGGTGCTTGAAATGTTGTTTAGTTGCAGGGTGCCTTCTATTTTTTTATATTTTATTTATTGATTGCTTATTACTTTGGCCTTGGTGCTTTAGGTGCAGGGCTGCTTCTATTTTATTTGCTAATTAATTGCTTATTACTTTTTGTTCTTTGTTTAGTGCTTGGTGGTGCTTTAAATGTAGTTACTTGCACCGATTCCTTAACTGTAAGTAAGGTCTTTCTGTGCGGACAAAAGTGGACACATACGCTGCCTATGGGGAGCGGGCGGGTAAGTGGAGCTGAGTCCACGGCCAGATCAGCCATGATCTTGTTGAGTGGCGGAGCAGGCTCGAGGGGCTAGATGGCATACTCCTGTTCCTAATTCTTATGTTCTAAGTTAGTTTAGTACAACTTTTTTCTGGCCAAATTGGCATAAATGGTGTAAGTGGCAGGGAACGCCCCCTTTGGAAAAAAAAAATGACCTAACAAAAAACCTAACTAACTCACTCACACTGGCGCAAATTCAATGGCCATATTTGCAACTTTTAAGATACACTAGAAAAATCAAGTTACACCAAAAAAAACGGTGCAACTCATGGGGAAACTTGGGCCTTATATCCCTTTGCAGATTTTTTGTGTCCTCCTCACAATTTGCTTTCTCACCCATCTTTGTGTCATCAACAAACTTGGCTGCATTACACTTGGTCCCTTCATCCAAGTCATTAATATAGATTTTAAATAGTTGAGGACCCAGCACCGATCCCTGCGGCACCCCACTAGTCACCGTTTGCCAACCGGAAAATGACCCATTTATCCTGACTCTCTGTTTTCTGTTAGTTAGCCAATCCCCTCTATCTATGTTGATATATTACCCCCAACCCCGTGAACTTTTATCTTGTGCAGTAACCTTTTATGTGGCACCTTATCGAATGCCTTCTGGAAATCCAAATACACCACATCCACTGGTTCCCCCTTATCCACCCTGCTTGTTGCATCCTCAAAGAACTCCAGCAAATTTGTCAAACATGATTTCCCTTTCATAAAACCATGCTGACTCTGCTTGATTGAATCATGCTTTTCAAATGTCCTGCTACTGCTTCCTTAATAATGGACTCCAGCATTTTCCCAACGACAGATGTTAGGCTAACCGGTCTATAGTTTCCTGCTTTTTGTCTGCCTCCTTTTTTAAATAGGGGTGTTACAATTGCGGTTTTCCAATCCGCTGGGACCACCCCAGAATCCATGGAATTTTGGTAGATTACAACCAATGCATCCACTATCTCTGTAGCCACTTCTTTTAAGACCCTAGGATGTAAGCCATCAGGTCCAGGGGCCTTATCTGCCTTTAGTCTCATTATTTTACTGAGCACTACTTCATTAGTGATAGTGATTGCATTAAGTTCCTCCCTCCCTATAGCCTCTTGATTATCCACTATTGGGATGTTTTTAGTGTCTTCTACCGTGAAGACCGATACAAAATCTCTGTTCATAGTCTCTGCCATTTCTCTGTTCCCCATTATTAATTCCCCAGCCTCATCCTCTAGTGGACCAACATTTACTTTAGCCACTCTTTTCCTTTTTATGTACCTGTAGAAATTCTTACTATCTGTTTTTATATTTCGTGCTAGTTACTTTCATAATCTATCTTCCCACTCTTTATCATTTTTTTTAGTCATTCTTTGCTGGCTTTTAAAAATTTCCCAATCCTCTGTCCTCCTGCTAGTCTTGGCCATATTATATGCCTTGTTTTCAATTTGATAGCATTCCTTATTTCCTTAGTTAGCCACGGATAGTTATCCCTTCTCTTACAGTCTTTCCTTCTCATTGAGATATATTTTTGTTGCGAGTTATGAAATATTTCCTTAAATGTCTGCCACTGCTCATCAACCGTCTCATACTTAAGTCTATTTTCCAAGTCCACTTTAGCCAACTCTGCCCTCATACCTTTGTATGAATCATTGTGTGCAAGGTGTGAGATTTAGGTGAGTGTCGGTAGGTATAGATTGTTGGTGGGTGCGTGCTGGAGGTGTGGTGCTTTGGGCAGTGTGCGAAGACTGTTGTACAGATAGTGGTATGTAGCATTTGTTGAAGTATTCAATCACCCTGATCACCCAACTGAGATGGATTTGCCATGAGCACACCTGCTTCAGTCCTCCAGCTCCTTTGCCTTGCTGAGGCAGCTGCACAGCCAGCAATTCTGAGACTGAGGTGCTGCAGCATCAATGAACCTCCTCCTCTTTAAGTACTAGGAAAAGCCTGTGGCCAATGAGCTCGGCCTTTAAAACTTGAATTGGTGCTCCAATTGTTTCTTTGAACAGTGGGAATTCATTTTGCGTGCAGTCTAAAGCATTAGTGCCAGGCACTAATTCTCAAACTTTCGTAATGAAACCACACATTCCTGAACTATAATGAATTTCTAGCCCGTGTTTAAATTAGGTTCTGCTTAACATTTTGATTGTTCTGGGGAAATTAACTAATATAGATGTTGTGAGATAGCCAGAAATCCGTGAAAAAACAATGACATTAATTTGAATCCACAAAATCTCTCTCGATGAATCATTTTTTGCATTGTACATTACTGGATCAAGGAGGTCCCAGGTTTAATTCCTTTTCAAGTGCTAAATTAATTGGCTTGAACTTGGCTGACAACAGAAGTGCTACAATTGCTTTCGATGTCCCTGTCCCTGGAGAATGGAAACAAATTGGGCAAGCTTCCTGTTCTGATTGTTGTCCACTGACCCCTGTTGGAAAGTCTGCACATTTAGATGTCAAGTAAAGAGAGGATTGGGCTTGACATGATATGACCCCCACAGTAAAATAGTCTGCCAACATTTATTGTCTAGGCTTACAAATCATAAATGGTCCCTTGAGTGAGATGTAGAGGGCTGGTGGCATCTGTGGAACAATACCCAAGGATGTTAGTGCTTTCAGAAGAGAAGAAAGAAAATTGAAAAAGTAAATCACACCCCAGCATGAGTCACAACCTGCAACAGAAGGGAGAGTAGAGAAAAAATTGGAAGAAACAAAAAGCAACAAATATATCAATAAGCACGTATTGTATAAAGTAGCATAGATCGGAATGGTCATCATGCCTGCTGAGATGACACCAACCATTTAGAAATAAGGCCCGACATTGATTAATTGTAGAAGCCAATCTTCAACTAATGCTTGGGAAGTATAGCTGCAAATATCAGATGTCCTGTGTTATGCTTCCATCAGCTTTGCTGCTTAATATCAAACCAGATTAGCTCACACATCATTTAAAGTCCATGATCAGTAAATTAATATTTATGTCAACCATGCAGTCACAATTGTAGAACACTTGGTTAAATATAAGAGGATCTTGAGAAGCCTTTGAGATTGAAGTTGGGGCTCGATGACGTCATTAGACCCCGATCTGCATATTTAAACAAGGACTCTGGGGCTTTGGATGGAGAGGTTAGCTGCAAGTCCAGAGTGTCGGTAAAAATGGGAAAATATGAGATCCAAGTGGGATGTTGTCAGGCAAGTCACCAAATGGATTTTAACGGCTTACCCACCTGGCAGGTAGGGTTAAAATCCACTCTGTTGTTTTCAAAATAATACCGTTTTTATTAATTGTTTATTATATTGCAGTTAGTTATTTATGGTCATACAATATCAGTAAATTAACTCATAAGAAAACAATTTATAAAAGTGAAGCCATGTGCTATTCCAAAGATGGGAGAAATTATTTTAATGAGGTTAGCTCCTGAAAATGGGCACAGGGATTGCGATGTGCGATTAACTGCACCTGTTCAATGTAGAAACATAGAAAATAGGTGCAGGAGTAGGCCATTCGGTCCTTTGAGCCTGCACCGCCATTCATTATAATCATGGCTGATCATACAACTTCAGTACCCCATTCCTGTTTTCTCTCCATACCCCTTGATCCCTTTAGCCGTAAGGGTCACATCTAACTCCCTTTTGAGTAGAGAATTCCACAGGTTCACAATTATCTGAGTGAAGAAGTTTCTCCTCATCTCGGTCCTAAACGGCTTACCACTTATCCTTAGACTGTGACCCCTGGTTCTGGATTTCCCCAACATCGAGAATATTCTTCCTGCATCTAACCTTTCCAATCCCATCAGAATTTTATATGTTTTATGAGATCCCCTCTCATTCTTCTAAATTCCAGTGAATATAAGCCTAGTCGATCCAGTTTTTCTTCATATGTCAGTCCCGCCATCCTGGGAATCAGTCTGGTGAACCTTTGCTGCGCTCCCTCAATAGCAAGAATGTCCTTCTTCAGATTAGGAGACCAAAACTGTACGCAATATTCAAGGTGTGACCTCACCAGGGCCCTGTACAACTGCAGTAAGACCTCCCTGCTCCTATACTCAAATCCTCTCACTATGAAGACCAACATGCCATTTGCCTTCTTCACCGCCTGCTGTACCTGCATGCCAACTTTCAATGACTGATGTACCATGACACTCGGGTCTCATTGCACCTCCCCTTTTCCTAACCTGTCAGCATTCAGATAATATTCTGCCTTTCTGTTTTTGTCACCAAAGTGGATAACCTCTCATTTATCTACATGATACTGCATCTGCCATGCATTTGCCCACTCACCTAACCTGTCCAAGTCACCCTGCAGCCTCTTAGCATCCTCCTCACAGCTCACACTGCCACCCAGCTTAATGTCATCTGCAAACTTGGAGATATTATATTCAATTCCTACATCTAAATCATTAATGTATATTGTAAATAGCTGTGGTCCCAGTACTGAACCTTGCGGTACCCCAATAGTCACTGCTTCCATTCTGAAAAGGACCTGTTTATTCCTATTCTTTGCTTCCTGTTTGCTAACCAGTTCTTTATCCACCTCAATACATTACTCCCAATACCATGAGCTTTAATTTTGCACACTAATCTCTTGTGTAGGTCCTTGTCAAAAGCCTTTTGAAAGTCCAAATAAACCACATCCACTGGTTCTCCCTTGTCCACTCTACTAGTTACATCCTCAAAAAATTCTAGAAGATTTGTCAATGGGTAACGAAGTTGGCGTGCTGCCTGCTCATTATCAAGGTTGCTGTTCGTTGGCTGTATGCATCAGTTGGCGATCCAATATCCTGACATTTCCAATATCCTGAGTGCCTAGCCTGCACTGCATAAAGCAGCCTGCACCGCGTAAAGGGGAGGTGCATTGAAGCTGGGAAAGGTGTGCTGGGAGTCATTCTACAAATGAATCTGACCTGGGAAAGAGTGTAGAATGGCTGACCATGGGAGAGTGCGGGCTCCAAGCGGATGCCACACTGGAGGTCATGTTTGAAGAGGTGGAAAGGAGGAGATGTCCTGTATCCTCAGGGGATGGGGTGGGCAGGAGTCCCTCCAGGCAATTGCTCAGAAGGCAGTGGCAAGAGATAGCCACAGGGATCAATGTCAGGAGTATGGCTTCAAGAACATGGATGCAGTGCAGGAAGTTTGATGATCTCACACACGTCGTCATGGTCAGATGCCATATCCTACCAACTGCATCACTAGACTTGCCACACCCCTATCACACACCTACCAACAATCTCTATCAATCATGACTTATATCTAACAGTCATATGCTTCATCTCCCTCTCACACACTTAACAGTGTTGCAAGCTTCAAACCCACTTCTCACAGCTTGCACACACTGCCAGCTATTTAACCATGATGGAGAGATTATACAACACTCACTGATTCACTTCCCTCTCCTTTGCCGGAGTAAATGGCACACAACCGGAGGCAGCAGGAACTAACCAGAGGGGGAGAGGTGTGCCTGCACATTCTAAACCCCTTGGAGGAGATGGTGCTGGCCATTATGGAAAGGGCCATTGCTGAAGGTGTGGTCACCAGCGAGCCATTGAAGATGAGGGTATCCTAATACCTAATCCTCCTTCTCTCATCCCACTTCTCACTCATCGCTCAATCTCTTCTGACTTAAAAGCTGCTGATGGTGTAAGTGTGTACTTCTTGCATTCTCCTCTCCTCTCACCACAGCCAGCCCAGACTTCTGCAGCCCAGGCCGAGATGGTGCAATCTGCAGGCAGACTTTCTGGGCTCCGAGCTGCTCGAGATCACCCACCAAGGCGATGTACAGTCCTCCCCACTGAAAGTCTGCAGCCACTGGGGAAGCACCTTGAAGCACTGACCACACTCTATCAGCTCCGCTGGGCAGGCCACATAGTTCGCATGCCAGACACGAGACTCCCAAAGCAAGTGCTCTATGCGGAGCTCCTTCACGGCAAACGAGCCAAAGGTGGTCAGCTGAAACATTACAAGGACACCCTCAAAGCCTCCCTGATAAAGTGCAACATCCCCATTGACACCTAGGAGTCCCTGGCCAAAGTGGAGAAAGTGCATCCGGGAGGGCGCTGAGCACTTCGAGTCTCAACGTTGAGAGCGTGCAGAAATCAAGCGCAGGCAGCGGAAAGAGCGTGTGGCAAACCAGTCCCTCCCACCCCTTCCCTCAATGACTATCTGTCCCACCTGTGGCTCTCGTATTGGACTGTTCAGCCACCAAAGAACTCACTTCAGGAGTGGAAGCAAGTCTTCCTCGATTCCGAGGGACTGCCTATGATGATCATAATGATGACCTTGGACGGGTAAATGCACAGGGAAGAGGCACTAAGGGAATGCACAACGGTGATTATTTTTGAATGCACTATGCCATGATTTAATTTATAAATTTGGGTTGAAACGTGTATTTTGTGTCTATTATTTTTGCATTGTGGAAAAGAGGATGATGTCATAAGAACATAAGAAATAGGAACAGGAGTAGGCCATATGGCCCCTCGAGCTTGCTCCGCCATTTAATAAGATCATGGCTGATCTGACCATGGACCCAGCTCCACTTCCCGCCCGCTCCCCATAACCCCTTATCCCCTTATCGTTTAAGAAACTGTCTATTTCTGTCTTAAATTTACTCAATGACCCAGCTTCCACAGCTCTCTGAGGCAGCGAATTCCACAGATTTACAACCCCCTGAGAGAAGAAATTTCTCATCTCTGTTTTAAATGGATGGCCCCTTATTCTAAGATCATGCCCTCTAGTTCTAGTCTCTCCCATCAGTGGAAACATCCACTCTGCATCCACCTTGTCAAGCCCCCTCATAATCTTATACGTTTTGATAAGATCACCTCTCATTCTTCTGAATTCCAATGAGTAGAGGCACAACCTATTCAACCTTTCCTCATAAGTCAACCGCCTCATCCCCGGAATCAACCTTGTGAACCTTCTCTGAACTGCCTCCAAAACAAGTATATCCTTTCGTAAATATGGAAACCAAAACTGCACGCAGTATTCCAGGTGTGACCTCACCAATACCTTATATAGCTGTAGCAAGACTTCCCTGCTTTTATACTCCATCCCCTTTGCAATAAAGGCCAAGATACCATTGGCCTTCCTGATCACTTGCTGTACCTGCATACTATCCTTTTGTGTTTCATGCGCAAGTACCCCCAGGTCCCGCTGTACTGCGACACTTTGCAATCTTTCTCCATTTAAATTAAAACTTGCTCTTTTGATTTTTTTCTGCCCAAATGCATGATCTCACACTTTCTAACATTATACTCCATCTGCCAAGTTTTTGCCCCTCACTTAGCCTGTCTATGTCCTTTTGCAGATTTTTTGTGTCCTCCTCACACATTGCTTTTCCTCCCATCTTTGTATCGTCAGCAAACTTGGCAATGTTACTCTCAGTCCCTTCTTCCAAGTCGTTTATATAGATTGTAAATAGTTGGGTCCCAGCACTGATCCCTGCGACACCCCACTCGTTACTGGTTGCCAACCAGAGAATGAACCATTTATCCCGACTCTCTGTTTTCTGTTAGTTAGCCAATCCTCAATCCATGCTAATATATTACCCTGAACCCCGTGAACATTTATCTTGTGCAGTAACCTTTTATGTGGCACCTTGTCAAATGCCTTCTGGAAGTCCAAATACACCACATCCACTGGTTCCCCTTCATCCACCCTGTTCGTTACATCCTCAAAGAACTCCAGCAAATTTGTTAAACATGACTTCCCCTTCATAAATCCATGCTGACTTTGCCTGACCGAAATTTGCTTTTTCAAATGTCATGCTACTGCTTCTTTAATAATGGACTCCAACATTTTCCCAACCACAGATGTTAGGCTAACTGGTCTATAGTTTCCTGCTTTTTGTCTGCCTTATTTTTTAAATAAGGGCGTTATATTTGCCGTTTTCCAGTCTGCTGGGACCTCCCCAGGATCCAGGGAATTTTGGTAAATTACAACCAATGCATCCACAATCCCTGCCGTTTCTTCTCTTAAGACCCTAGGATGCAAGCCATCAGGTTCAGGGGATTTATCTGCCTTTAGTCCCATTATGTTAATGAGCACCACCTCCTTAATGATTGTAATTGTGATTGTGTTAAGTTCCTCCCCCCCCCCCCCCCCCCCCCCCATAGCCCCTTGACTATCCACTGTCGGAATATTTTTAGTGTCCTCTACCGTAAAGACTGATGCAAAATATTTGTTCAGAGTTTCTACCATCTCCATGTTCCCCATTACTAATTCCCCGGTCACATCCTCTAAGGGACCAACATTTACTCTAGCCACCCTTTTCCTTTTTATATATCTATAGAAACTCTTGCTATCCATTTTTATATGTTGTGCTAGTTTACTTTCATAGTCTATCTTCCCTTTCTTAATCATTTTTTTAGTTGTTCTTTGCTGGCTTTTAAAAGCTTCCCAGTCTTCTGTCCTCTCACTAGTTTTGGCCACTTTGTATGCCCTTGTTTTTAATTGGGCAGCGCATCATGCAGGTCAATGGTCAATGACCGAGGGAAGGTGAGGAGTGTGGGACTGTTGGTGGACGGGGAATTGGGGCTGAGGTTACTGGTATCGCTCGTTAATTATTTGTTCACGTAGAGCCTGGGCAGAAAGGGGCTGTCTAGGTTGCAGCCTCCTTTCCTCTTCCTCCTCCTCTTCCTGCTCCTGCTCCTCAGCTTCTCGCTTGATAGGTGGTGGCAAGGGCTGTTCCCTCATGATGGCAAGGTTGTGCAACATGCAGCGTACCACGATAAATATTGGGACCCGTGTAGCCAAGTACTGCAGGGTTCCCCCCAGAGCACTCCTGGCAGCGGAATCATTGCTTCAGGACGTCAGTAGTCTTCTCTCAGATTTCATGTGGCAACATCGCTCTTGTGGTATACCTGCTGTGCATGTGTTCATGGGTTGCGGACTAGAGTCATGAGCCATCTTGACATCGGACAACCCTTTGGTTTGCCATAGTAGTTGAAATACAGCTGTCGCAGAGGACAACCGCTGAATGAATGAAGCATAATTGCTACCTGGATACCGGACATTGACCTGCATGATGCGCTGCCTGTGGTCACACACCAACTGCACATTAAGGGAATGAAATCCCTTTTCGGTTCAGGTACATGGCAGAGTTGCCATGAGGCGCACATAAAGCAATGTGCGTGCAGTCAATGGCAACCTGCACCATGGGGAAGCCAGGAATCCCTTGCAAATCCTTGTGCTCGCTCTGCCTGCTTCTCTTTGGCAAGAGGGAAGGAGATGAAGTTGTGTATCTTTGCATAGAGAGCCTCAGTGACCCCTCTTATGCAGCAGTGCACGGCAAACTGAGAGATATTGCTTATATCTCCAGCAGCAGCTTGGAAGGAGTCAGGATGGATAAAAAGAACTGCAGATGGCGATGAAGCTGCATTACTATAAGAACATAAGAACATAAGAAATAGGAACATGAGTAGGCCATATGGCCCCTCGAGCTTGCTCCGCCATTCAATAAGATCATGGCTGATCTGATCATGGACTCAGCTCCACTTCCCCGCCCACTCCCCATAACCCCTTATCCCCTTATCATTTAAGAAATTGTCTATTTCTGTCTTAAATTTATTCAATGACCCAGCTTCCACAGCTCTCTGAGGTAGCAAATTCCACAGATTTACAACCCTCTGTTAGAAGAAATTTCTCCTCATCTCTGTTTTAAATGGGCAGCCCCTTATTCTAAGATCATGCCCTCTAGTTCTAGTCTCCCACATCAGTGGAAACATCCTCTCTGCATCCACCTTCTCAAGCCCCCTCATAACCTTATACATTTCGATAAGATCACCTCTCATTCTTCTGAATTCCAATGAGTAGAGGCCCAACCTACTCAACCTTTCCTCATAAGTCAACCTCCTCATCCCCGGAATCAACCTCGTGAACCTTCTCTGAACTGCCTCCAAAGCAAGTATATCCTTTCGTAAATATGGAAACCAAAACTGCACGTAGTATTCCAGGTGTGGCCTCCCCAATACCTTATATAGCTGTAGCAAGATTTCCCTGCTTTTATACTCCATCCCCTTTGCAATAAATGCCAAGATACCATTGGCCTTCCTGATCACTTGGCCTACCTACTTACTATCCTTTTGTGTTTCATGCACAAGTACCCTCAGGTCCCGCTATACTGCAGCACTTTGCAATCTTTCTCCATTTAAATAATAACTTGCTCTTTGATTTTTTTTCTGCCAAAGTGCATGACTTCACACTTTCCAACATTATACTCCATCTGCCAAATTTTTGCCCACTCACTTAGCCTGTCTATGTCTTTTTGCAGATTTTTTGTGTCCTCCTCATACATTGCTTTTCCTCCCATCTTTGTATCATCAGCAAACTTGGCTATGTTACATTCAGTCCCTTCCTCCAAGTCGTTAATATAGCTTGTAAATAGTTGGGGTCCCAGCACTGATCCCTGCGACACCCCACTAGTTACTGGTTGCCAACCAGAGAATGAACCATTTAGCCCGACTCTCTGTTGTCTGTTAGTTAGCCAATCCTCAATCCATGCTAATATATTACCCCCGACCCTGTGAACTTTTATCTTGTGCAGTAACCTTTTATGTGGCATCTTGTCAAATGCCTTCTTTTATTTTTTCATGAATTATTCTGACTATTATTCTTTCATGAGTGTAAAAGATCCATAACTAGTGAGTACTGAGTGCTTTATCTTCCATGAATAAATCAATGTTGGCAATTTTCTGTCACTTGGGCCAGTATTCTTGTTATCATTGTCTGCTGGATTTTGAAAGCATTGTTATAACATTTGGCAGAGCATGCATAATCACAGACTGCAGAGCCTCCACTGTAACTGATGTTATGCTTGAGAAAAAAATATTTGAATCCTTTCTTATGAAATTATTTTTTTTAATTTCAAGCTAATGTAAATAACTCTCTACCTTTCTGGGAAAGAAAAATTTGTGCAATATTGTTGAGGTGTATTTTGTATATCCATATCTTGTATAGCTCGCATTTTACCTCTATATACACTACTGTAATTCTTCAATAGGAATACAACTTTAAGTAAATACAATCGATCCCATTCTCCTTAGATAATGATGCAGTCATGCCCACATATAGTAAGACCTGAATAACATTCAAGCTTGTGATGATAAGTGGCAAGTAACATTCGCGCCACACAAGAGCCAGGCAATTGCTATCCCCAACAAGAGCGAGAGTCTAACCACCGCCCATTGACATTCAATGGCGTTAGTATTGCCGAATTCCCCACCATCAACACCCTGGGGTGTGACATTTGACCAGAAACTTAAGTGAGCCAGCCACATAATTACACAAGAGCAGGTCAGAGGCTGGGTATTATGCGGTGAGTGTCTCACCTCCTGACTGCCCAAAGCCTTTCCACCATCTACAAGGCACAAGTCAGGAGTATGATGGAATACTCTCCACTTGCCTGGATGAGAGCAGCTCTAACAACACTCAAGAAGCTCAGCACCATCCAGGACAAAGCAGCCCACTTGATTAGCACCCTGTCCACCATCATGTTGAACACCACTTGGAAGAAGCACTGAGAGTAGCAAGGGCACAGAATGTACTCTGGGTGGGGGACTTCAATGTCCATCACCAAGAGTGGCTCGTTGGCACCACTGCTGACCGAGTTGGCTGTTCCTGAAGGATATAGCTGCCAGACTGGGCCTTGGCATGTGGTGAGAGAACAAACACAAGGGAAAAATCTACTTGACGTTGTCCTCCTCAATCTACCTGTCACAAATGCATCTATCCATGACAGCATTGGTAGCAGTGACCACCGCACAGTCATTGTAGATTCAGCACAAATCTAGCAGCTTAAAACTGGGCATCTATGAGGTGCTGTGGTCCATCAGCAGCAGCAGAATTGTATTCCACCACAACCTGTAACCTCATGGCCTGTCATATCCCTCACTCTACCATTAGCATCAAGCCAGGGGACCAACCCTGGTTCAATGAGGAGTAAAGAGCATGCCAGGAGCAGCACCAGGCATAGCTAAAAATGAGGTGCCAACCTGGGCAACACAGGGCTACATGCATGCTAAAAAGTGGAAGCAGCATGCTATAAACAGAGCTAAGCGATACACCAATCAACGGATCAGACCAAAGCTCTGCAGTCCTGTCACATCCAGTCGTGTATGTTGGTAGACTATTAAACAACTATCGGGAAGAGAAGGCTCCATGAATATCCTCATCCTCAATGATGGTGAAGCCCAGCACGTGAGTGCAAAAAGACAAGGCTGGAGCGTTTGCAACCATCTTCAGCTAGAAGTGCCGAGTGATGATCCATATTGGTATCCTCCTGAGGCCCCACCATCACAGAAGCCAGTCTTCAGCCAATTCAATTCACTCCATGTGATATCAAGAAGCGGCTGAACGCACTGGATACAGCAAAGGCTATGGGCCTCGACAACATCCTGGCTGTCAGGCTGAAGACTTGTGCTCCAGAACTAGCTGTGCCTCTAACCCAGCTGTTCCAGTACAGCTACAACATTGGGATCTGTCTGACCATGTGGAAAACTGGCCAAGTATGTCCTGTCCACAAAAAGCAGAACAAATCCAATCTGGCCAATTACCACCCCATCACTCTACTCTCAATCATCAGTAAAATGATGGTGGTGGTGTCAACAGTGCTATTAAGCAGCACTTACTCACCAATAACTTGCTCACTGATGCCCGGTTTGGGTTCCGCCAGGACCACTCGGCTCCAGACCTCATTATAACCTTGGTCCAACCATGGACAAAAGAGCTGAATTCAAGAGGTGAGGTGAGAGTGACAACCCTTGACATCAAGGCAGCATTTGACAGAGTGTGGCGTCAAGGAACCAAAGTAAAATGAGAATCCAGGGAAAACTCTCCACTGGCTGGAGTCATACCTAGCACAAGCAAAGTGGTTGTGGATGTTGGAGGACAATCATGACAGTCCCAGGACATCACTGCAGGAGTTCCTCAGGGCAGTGTGCTCGGCCCAACCATCTTCAGCTGCTTCATTAATGATCTTCCCTCCATCATAAGGTCAGAAGTTGGGATGTTCACTGATGATTGCTCAGTGTTCAGTGCCATTCGCAACTCCTCAGATAATAAAGCAGTCCATGCCCATATGCAGCAACCCTGGATAACATTCAGGCTTGGGTTGATAAGTGGCAAGTAACTTTCGCGCTGCAAAAGTGCCAGGCAATGACTATCTCCAACAAGCGAGAGTCTGAACATCGCCCCTTGACATTCAACGGCATTATCATCGCTGAATCCCCCACCATCAATATCCTGGGGGTCACCATTGACCAGAAACGTAGTTGGACCAGCCAATACTGTGGCAACAAGAGCAAGTCAGATGCTGGGTGTTCTGCGGCGAGTGTCTCACCTGACTCCCCAAATACTTTATACCATCTACAAGGCACAAGTCAGGAGTGTGATGGAATACTCTCCACTTGCCTGGATGAGTGCAGCTCCAACAACACTCAAGAAGCTCAACACCATCCAGGATAAAGCAGCCTGCTTGATTGACAACCCATCCAACACCTTAAGCATTCACTCCCTCCACCACCAGCGTATGGTGGCTACAGTGTGTACCATCTACAAGATGCACTGCAGCAACTCACCAAGGCTTCTTCGGCAGCACCTCCCAAACCTGTGGCATCTACCATCTGGAAGGACAAGGGCAACAGGTGCATGGGAACACCACCACCTCCACGTTCCCCTCCAAGTTACACACCATCCTGACTTGAAAATATATCGCCGTTCCTTCATCGCCACTGGGTCAACATCCTGGAACTCCCTACCTAACAGAACTGTCGGAGTACCTTCACCACACTGACTGCAGCGGTTCAAGAAGGCAGCTCACCACCATCTTCTCAAGGGCAATTAGGGATGGGCAATAAATGCTGGCCTTGCGAGCGACGACCACATCCTAGGAACGAATAATTAAAAAAAAAATTCTGCCATTGATCTAAATTATTTTAAAACACACATTGACAGGTAGCTTAAAGAGAACGCAGATCGAATTTATTTCAGATATTCAGTAAGCACAGATGATTTCATAAATGCACATTTTATTGCTTTGGAAGCAATATTATTGGCAAAACAAATGAATGAATTAAAATAAAAGTAACGTGACACAGTAATTTAATACGAGGTTTTCACTTTTATTGTCCAAAGGAGGAAAGAAATGTCTAAGCATGTGAATTTGTTGCTTTGTGATTCTCGGAAAAGCTAATTGCTTCTTTTGTTTTTCATTGCTATATATATTTAAATTTGTTTGCGTCTTCAGAACACACTTTTACAATGAACTAAGGGCTGGATTTTTGAGGAGATTGCGACCAGTTTAGTACCTGGGCAGGACGCAAAAACGATTTTTTGGCGTGAAACGAGTCGCACAACATTTTACGCCCGGGCGGAACTTTCGGCAGTGGTTTTGCGGTGGCGCAAAAACTTACCGCCTGCCTGATGTTTTCACCATTTTGATGACGTCAGTCGGTGTGCAACGCTGCACTAGCGCCCTGGGCGGAACTTTCGAGCATATCGGCCGATTTAGTGTCCGCCCGGGAACCCGCCAGCAAAAAGCAGTCGCACCCAGGGCGGACCCAGGGTGCACCCAGCGCTAATGGCGCCATCTTGAAACTGGAGCAGAAGTTGAGTACATAAAACGATTGGGAGAAGAATGATGCATTTTTTATACTGAAGTTTAATGTGAGTTTATATTCAAGGACGTTTAAGGACATTTTAAAAGATGTGGGCTTATACTATGTCAGTCATTATTCCTGGCTGCTATATTTATTCGGCATCGAATTGGAAGAAGACTTATTGATGATCATTTTGAACGTAATTGAAGAGGTTGCAGACGTATGGGGAGGAGGCCTTACCCCCAACGAGTTTACAGGGAACAGCGTTCATACCTGCAGCTCTCTGAGGCACAGTGCGTTAGAAGGCTGCGCTTCTGAAAAGAAGTGCTGACAGAGATATACCAGCTCATAAAGGCAGACCTACAGCCTACCAGTGGAACAGGACTGCATTGCCCATCGAGGTGAAGATGACTGCGGCATTTGCCTTCTATGCCTACGGCTCCTTTCAGGCATCAGCAGGGGGCATATGCTCCATTTCGCAGTACGCTACACATTGCAGCATTCGCAAGGTGACTACTGCTCTGTACGCACGCAGGATGGACTTCAAACTTCCTAGTGACCAAGGGGGCTCAGAATGAGAGGGCTGTAGGTTCTGGCCAATTTGCTGCCTTCCACAAGGTCCTGCGAGCACCTTTACACAATCCAGAGGTTTACCGAAAGGGATTCCACTCCATGAACGTACAGATTGTCTGTGACCATACTCAGCACATCATGGCAGTCAATGCCCAATATCCAGGGAGCATCCATGATGTTTTCATCTTGCTTGACAGCACTGTCTGAGGCCTGTTCCAGCGTCAACCACAATGCCACAGCTGGATGCTGGGGGACGCAGGTTATGGCCTCACCACCTGGCTCATAACACCCCTCCAGAACCCTATCGCTATAATGAGAGCATTGCAGCAACATCGTCAAACAGACAATTGGAGAGCTCAAGCAGTGCTTCTAATGACTGGACCACTCTGGAGGCTGCCTGCAATACTCCCCTCAGCAGATCTCTGAGTTCATTGTGGTGTGCTGCATGCTACACAACTTAGCCATCATGAGGGGACAGGATTTGCCAATGGGGATGGCAGGAGCTCCTCAGGAGAGAGAGGGTGGGGGGGTGGGAGAGGAGGAGGAAGATGACGAAGAGGAGCCTGGCGAGGAACCCATGCCACAACCACAACCATTGGGGAGGCCTGGTGGAGCTTTCGCCACTGCAACAGCCTTTTGTCAGCAGCTCGTAATTGAACGCTTTGCTTGAAGAGTGAACGGCACAGTTGACCGTTCCCTGTTGACTATTCCCCCTCTTGTTCTGCAAGTGAGATACTACACAGGAATGGTTATGGTGAACAAAATAATTTATTAAACATTGTAAACGTAATTGAGAAACTTGAATAAAATTTATTAAACATTGTGAGCTTTTATAACTTTATGAACATAATTGGGCAACTTTGAAAACTTTTATAAAATAACAACAACAATAATCCCTGCCCCAACTGTCTTTCACCACCGACTCTTCCTCCTCCCCCCCCCCCCACCCCCACCCTTTACGCTCACCCCGACACCGCTCCCTCGCTTGCTGTCATTACCAAAAGTGGCACCAAGTTTTTGTGCAGCAAAGTGGCCAGAGTCCTGCTGAATTGGGGGGAGAGACATTGGAGACGGCTGTCTGGGGATGCACTGGATCTGCTCGAGACATGGAAGGCCCGGCTTCTGACTGGTGAGCCTCTTGATCGGTGTCGCCAATCATAGGTGATGTGCGGGTGTGTCTGGATGCCAGACTGGGGAACTCGGAAAGGCTTCTTGCCACACTCTCCGGGACTCGAGTCTGACTGGTGGAGGCCACCAGCCTCGTGGGCATTGATGGCCTCGCAGGTTTCGCAGCTCGCACTGACAATCTGCGACCCTACCTCTGTAATGGTCGCTTTCAGATTGTTGATGCCCGCGGGAATCCTACCCTACCCAGGACATCAAGGAGCTGATGGGTGAGCTGGATGCTCTCCCCGGACAGTGCCACCATGTCCAGTTCTGCGTCTGCCTGTCGGTCTCCTGACCGACTTTGCTGACACATCCTCCGAAGAGATGGCATACGGGATTCGACCCCAGAACTGCGTTGCTGCACGCCACTAGAGCCTCAGAGATCTCAAAGCCCAGGAATGTTCGATCATCCTTTGACGAGATGTTTGCCGCAGATTGTCGGTGTCGAGTGCACACACACCCCCCGCGCCCCCCCCACCCATCACCGTAGTAGTCTACGTCAGCTCCTCTTCCTCAAACTCCTCCTCCCCCCGGCCCCCCATGACGGCCTGAGGTGGAGGTTTGCTGTGAGGGATTCGGCACCTGCGACTCCTCATCTAGAAGTAGAAAGCAACAGACGAGTGGTTAGCAGCAGGGGAGGGGGCAGGGTGACATGAGGAAAGTCACATCGCACAGGCTCATTTGAAGGACCGCCGCTACTCCATTATATGTAGTCCAGAGACACTGCTCCAACCCTACCCCACAGACACTGCATCACATTGCCCCAACCCTAGCCCAGGGAGTGTGCAGGACTTACCGTCAGTATCCAAGCGAAGGTCTGCACCCTCACCATCAGTTGTCTGACTTGAGGCACCGATGAAACCTGCCACTCGCTCCTCCAGGCCGGTGAGTGGCAGGGTCCGAGGCGGTCCGCCGCCTGTCCGCCGCTGCTCCCGATGGTTATGGGACTTCTTTGTCTGCAAAGATGAAAATTGGAATGGTTACCAGAGGGTCCATCTGCTCTTGTGACTCACACAGATAGCCACCAAAGCACTTATACCATACTGTGTGAATGTAATACAGTCCTCTGTTTAATAGCCTTGGAAGTTACACGTGATTCATCAGGACATCGAAGTGCGGAGACATCTTTTGAGATCTCAGAAAGCAATCTTAACAATATGTAAAGATCATTCGTGGCAAATAGGGTACCACACTAAGTCTATCTATGTATCATGCATTTTAGGAGGCAACCCACAGAATGCTGAGAGGCAGCAACAGCATCAGAACAAATAGTGTCAGAATTATAATTTAAGTAATGAAGGAATGCATCAATAAAAATTGTACTCTTAACGACCCTCGAATAATCATTGAATTTCTTCCGGCACTGTGTTGCTGTCCTTTCCACAGTGTCAGAGGCAGAGACCTCCTCTGCAATTTGCCTCCAGATCTTTTTAAATACTGATGGGAGGGGTCGAGATCCACCCCTCCTGTACAACTCAGGCCATCTACGCTCCACTGCCCCCAGTAGAGCCTCTTTTGCCTCTCGGCTGAATCTCCTTGCACGCTGCCTGGTGTCCTCCTCCATTATGAAAATCAAAAAGTAAAATGGCTGATTCAGCCCTGGGTGTACTGCGCATATGCGCAGTCGCGCTCTGTATTAGCATTTGTGATCGGACAGCAGACCAGAAATGCGGGGTGAAGAAATTCCGCTCATGCCCAGAACGGCCGATTTTTTTTTTTATGGTTGCAACTTTTGACTCAGAAGCACAAATTGTGTCATGCAACATTGGAGTTAGCGCTAACGCCAGTCATGAACTTTCGTGCTCTGGTGCTAAGGCTAACCTGGCGCTAAATAAAAAATGTTGCCGCGATTTGCGCCCGAAAACGGGCAAAATCGCTAAAACCCGAAAATTCAGCCATTCGAATAGCAAAATCGGAATATTGGGCCCGAAATTGATGAACTCACCGCCCACTGACGCTGACATTCCTCTGGAAGATCTGCCCAATGCCACTTTCAAGGTGGGCTGGAGCGGACGGGAGAGGAGAGCCGCCGGGAAGCGCCCGTTGACGTCAGCGGACGGCCAAGTGGCGCAACTGACCTCCCACCTGCCGAGCTCCCATATTTATGCAGGCGGGAGTCGGCGCCAGAACGGGGGTGGACCGCTGGCTGATGGCTGGCATGTCCTCGACGGTAAGTATGAAGATTCTGAAAAAAAGGTTAGTAAACATATTTTATATATTTTTTCCACAATAGGGTCTCCTGAAGGTCTTCCGATTTTTTTTTTTTCCCTGATGGTTTTTCTTTACAGGTCTTCGACCCTCCGTGGACCCGTCTCCATCCTCAGCGGCACTTGCCACCGAGATTGGGAGTTCCCGCCGGCTGCCACCCAGATTGGCGACGTAAGTCCCTCGTTTGCCACTCGCCAACCTTCAAGGGACTTTGTTGATGAATATCCCGCCCAAAGAGCTGTTGGGTACCTCAGCGGCCGTCGGCTGTCCTTTGGGCGGGCGAGGGCCTTCACCAATTTCGGGCCCATTGGGTATTGGGAACAGCTGAGATCTAATTAATATTTATTTGCAACTGTTCATATTTGTCATTAATTAACAATAGCTGCGATATGCTTGTTTCATCTGATTAATCTTTTTAGAGAAGGTTTCACAAAGTCTTTTCATTATCTACTTTTCAAAGTAGATAGCAGCCATTGTGGTCAGTCTGGAACTGATGTATTTGTGTAAGTTTCTTACAGAATAAGTTCTGTCCCAGAGACTCGCCAAGGAAAAAAAGAGCCAGATCATATCTACAAAGGTATTAGGAGCAGATGTGTTCCAAAGGGACCCCATCGTGTTGTCATTCCATAATGTCCACTGCACTGAATGAAAGATATTCAGTGCTTCTTGGATCAATCCTGCAAGTGTATTTAATCCTGTTACCACCTGCTTTAATGTGGCTGATTGTTTCTTATTTAGCTTCACTATCTCCACGACAACCAGCCAGAACAAGTAGTTTATTTGATTTCCTGAAAGTTGTATTAGGTCCGCAAAAGTTGTTATCTATCCTACTAATGGATACAATTGTTATTTTGCTGACGTCTTACCATAAAAGCAAATTTACTTTGTTAGGAAGGACATTTTCGCTTGGTCTTCAGCTTGTTCTCTGCCGAAGAAGCAGTAAGTAAGATCAAACAAAGACCAGTGAGGGAAAACCTTGCACTTGTGCCAAAGTGCACAAAGCCATACGACCAATCAAGAACAGTAAAGTGCTAGATTAGGGATACCTGCAATGAAATGCCTGCAGCAGCATAGAAACATAAGGCTCAATTTTTCCCAAGCTCATTTTCTGGTGTATTGCCAGAGTTGCACCGCTTATTTAGATCCAGAAATGCGTCAGAAAAACATGTCCAAACTTTCCCTGATGTTTCTGCTGTAATCCGGATCCAGGCAGCGTGGCCAGTCGCCTCGGGGGGTGGAGCCTGCGGTCTGCGCTGAAAAACGCAGCCGGGCCCTCTGTGCATGTGCGGGAAAAAAAACTCACGTTCTTGATGTCGCTGAGATGGCCGTGCATGTGCAGTAGAGCTCCGAGTTGGCAATCAGCCATTTTTAAAGAGCAAGTTGTGTGTGTGCCAGAAGGAGTGCTGTGTGTTGAAAAATCGCAGCTACATGCAGAAGCAGTGCTTTGCGTGTCTGAGAGCATTTGAAAAGGTGCTGTGTGTGTGTCAGAGAGCAGCTGCAGCAGTACAAGATGCAATGCGGACCAAGGACCAAGAATTTCTTGCTGGAAGAAGTGGAGGCACTAGTTACTGTGATTGAGAACAGAATGCAGGAGCTGGATGCCAGCAGAGGTCACATAAAAATTCCACCAAAAGAAATGAAACGCTGGAACCAAGTTGCAGAAGATTACTGCGCAGTAGTGAACACCAAGAGATCTGGAAGCTGGTGTAAAAAGAAATGGCAGGACTTTGGTCAAGTAGTTAATGTAGGTAATATTTTCATTTATTCATTGCAATTGTAAATGTGACCAACTTGTATATGTCCCACCCAGCAGAAAGACACACCCAGAGGTAATTGGCCCACAACAAAAGGTAAAAAACTCGAACAGGAGGAGGCCCGGCAAATCTGCATCCACTGACACCCTTGGAAGAGAGGGTCACTGCTTTGATGGGTCCTGCCTGGAGAAAAACTATCAATACTGCACAAGCTGGGCCCACACTCGAGGGAGAGGGTAAGTCCTGAAAATTCAACGGGCCTTTCAAATCAACCTGCTGCCTTGCCTGCTATGTGTGAGCCTACTCATGCCACCCATCCTGCCTCCTCCTCTGCTGATAACTATTTGACTGTTCTGTTATATTTTGCAGAACTTGAGGCCAATCCTGAAGATGCAGAAGAAGATTCAGACACGGATAAGCCTGAAGAGGAGAACAGCCCTCCAGACCAATATGGGGGGGAGGGGATGGAGATGGATGAAGCTCCCACTGTTGTACTGACTTTGGAGGAAGTGCTGACGACAGCCCTTTCCATGACTAGTGCTTTGAGTGCTGGTGGGACATTCCATGGTTTCCCACCTTCCGAGGTTGCGGTCCCAGTAGTGGGGTGCAGCAAGTCACACCCAGGGCCCCATTGTCCCAGGCTATGGGTTCCATTGTTGGGGTGCAGCGAGGCACACCCAGGGCCCCATCGTCCCAGGCTGCGGGTCCCAGGGGGATGCAGGGAGGCACACCCAGTGTGAGGGGAAGGAGAATTCAACCACGCTCTCCTGAGATGCAGGATGTAACAGATGTGGTTCAGATGATGTCATTGAGTGCGGAGAGCATTGACCTTACCCGATCACTCCTGGACGCCATCAGTGGGGTGAGTGATGAGCTGGCGGGACTGTCGGGAGAAGTAACAACACTCGCCAGGACCATCAGTGAGAGAATAGTGTCCATGAAGGAAGAAGTGTCAGAGGTAGTGCAAACCACGTCAATGGCCATGAGGGAGGGAATGTCTGAGATAGTGTAAAGCACAGCAGTGGCCATGAGGGAGGGAATGTCAGAGGTAGTGCAAACCACAACACTGGCATTGAGGGAGGGAATGTCAGTGGTAGTACAGGCCATCAGGGAATGAATGTTGCAGTCCGCTGATGCACTGTCAGGGTGCATGAGGGACGGCAGGTGTGAGTTAGCTGCTGCAATAAGGGAACACGCCCAGACCCTGCACCCATTGACAGAATCAACTGCCACTCCCACTGCAATCCCCACACCAGCCTCTGAAGAGCCCCATGCCGGGCCCTCCAACTTGCTGCCTAACGCCCCACCACCGTGAAGAGGTGTTCAGTACCCGAGATGTTAGAAGGAATAAGCTTGGTACCACATCCAAAATCACTGCGCCACCGCCTGCGGGCAGGGGTGGTGGAGAGTCCATGACCAAGCGCAGCGGGCAGTCGATCTTACACTCGGGGATGAGAGATGGGCGCAGCCTTTCTTTGCTGCTGTTGTTGTTGATGTTATTATTATTGTTGTTACTGTTGTAACTGATCTCAAATTAAACGTTTCTTGTAAGTTATGTAAATTTACAAGTTTATAAGTGATCGTAAAGAGTCATATTAAAGTAAAATTTGATACAAGAATAATTTTATTAAAGTTAAGTTAAGTACAGTGTAAACTTTTGAATAAAATATATTTTACATTAAAACTGAATCATGTTCTATTAACATGACGCAACATTACAGAACAGCTCCAAACAATAAACATGTCCATGTGGAATAGTTGTCGCTGAGCCCTCAGGCATCAGTAAAGCATGGATGAGCTGCTGGCGCAAGGCTCGAGCAATCGTTAAAGGAGCACGATGGCCTGCCCTTCTCCACTGTCGTGCTCCAGCCTCAGGCACTTGCATGGTTTCCTCATCCTCATCATCATCCTCCTCCTCCTCCTCCTCCTCCTCCTGCTCGTCACCTGCATCTTCCACATCATTATCATCAGCCACTCTCATCGCAGTTAGGTCTTCCTCTACCAGGTGCTGCTGCCTCAGGATGGATAAGTTATGCAGCGTGCAGCACACAACAATAAACTGACCGACAGTCTCAGGGGAGTACAGCAAGTAGCCTCCGGAAAGGTCCAGGCATCGGAAACGCTGTTTCAAGTTGCCAATGGTCTTCTCTATGATGCTGCGACATGTTATATTCCCGGTCAGCTTCCATCCAGGTTACACGTAGGGGCGTCATGAGCCAGGTGGCAAGGCCGCACCCTT
Source organism: Pristiophorus japonicus (assembly GCF_044704955.1). Classification (NCBI taxonomy): domain Eukaryota; kingdom Metazoa; phylum Chordata; class Chondrichthyes; family Pristiophoridae; genus Pristiophorus; species Pristiophorus japonicus. Next base: position 65,400,147 of record NC_091985.1, read on the forward strand.
TGTCTCCCAGTAGCCAGCTCTGCCCTTCTGGCTGCTGCTGAAACATGTCAGATATAACGCTGTCGCGTGGGATGAACGCATCATGGGTGCTGCCAGGGTATCTTGCATTGACTGACATGATGCGATGCATGTCGTCACACACGAGCTGCACATTAATGGAGTGGATGCCTTTTCTATTCCTCTACATCTCGGAATCCTCCAAAGGTGCTCGCAAGGCGATGTGGGTCCAATCAAAGCACTCCACCTTTGGGAAGCCAGCAATCCTTGAGAAGCCCACAGCTTTGTCATGGATTGCATGTGCAGTCATTGGGAACTTGATGAAGTCATTCCTCCGCACATACAGTGCAGCCGTGACCTGGTAAACACAGGCATGTATTGCATGTTGAGAGATGGTGCATACATCTCCAGTTGTAGCTTGAAATGTTCTGGAGGCATAGAATGAAAGTGCAGCTGTAGCATTCAATTCAACTGACAAAGCAGTCCTCCTGACGCTTCTCGGCTGCAGGTCTGGTTTCACCAACTCACAGATCTCACAGACAACTTCTGTGCGGAAACGCAGCCTTCTGACACAGTCTGCATCACTCAGATGCAGGTACGAACGCCTGTCTCGATATACCCGAGGTGGGTAAGGCCTCCTGCCCAGCACCCTATGGGCTCTGCTGTTCCTGATGCGATCAGCTCTAATCAATTGTCTCCTACATAGTACCATGATGCAGAAGGCTCGCACAAGGTATGGCATTGTCAGTATTTCCCCCATACTTAAAGTTAAACTTTCAAAGAAACTCAAAACGGCAGGAAAGCAGGCAGCACAAGTTTGCAGTTCTCTCTCTCCCCAAGGTCTGTATGGATGGACCACACCCAAAGGTCTTGTGTCCTCTCCTCTCTTTCCCCCCCCACCCCCCCTTTGAGTCTTGTCACCTCTCTCTCCCTCTCCCTCCTTCGGCTGTCTCCAATCTTCTCTGGTCCCCGAGTGAGGTGCCTTCCTGATCCACTGTGGCCCCCGAATGCGTGCCGGTCCCGGTCCGCTGTGGCCCCGAGTGAGTACTTTCCCGGTTCGCTGTGGCCCCGAGTGAGTACCTTCCTGGTCCACTGTGGCCCCCGAGTGCGTGCCGGTCCCAGTCCGCTGTGGCCCCGAGTGAGTACCTTCCCGGTCCGCTGTGGCCCCGAGTGAGTGCCGGCCAGTTTGCTCCCTCCTCCGCCGAGCTTCTCCGGTCCCTGAGTGAGTGCCCGTCCTGATCCGCTGTGGCCCCCGAGTGAGTGCCCGTCCCGGTCCGCTGTGGCCCCCGAGTGAGTGCCTGTCCCAGTCCGCTGTGGCCCCCGAGTGTGTGCCTTCCCAGTCCGCTGTGGCCCCCGAGTGTGTGCCTTCCCAGTCCGCAGTGGCCCCTGAGTGCGTGCCTTCCCAGTCCGCTGTGGCCCCCGAGTGCGTGCCTTCCCAGTCCGCTGTGACCCCCGAGTGCGTGCCTTCCCAGTCCGCTGTGGGCCCCGAGTGCGTGCCTGTCCCGGTCCGCTGTGGCCCCCGAGTGCGTGCCTTCCCAGTCCGCTGTGGCCCCCGAGTGCGTGCCTGTCCCAGTCCGCTGTGGCCCCGAGTGAGTGCCGGTCAGTTTTCTCCCTCCTCCGCCGAGCCTCTCCGGTCCCCAAGTGGGTGCCGGTCCCGGTCTGTTCTGCTCCCCGCCCCTAGCCCAGGCCGAATGGCCTCCGATTTACTTACCTGCGGCAATTTTTTTAACGCTCTGCAAAGGTTTTCTCAAGAGGCCACATACGCTGGCCTAAGCAGAAATGGAGTAACTATCAGCTGGCCAAAGTTCCCTAAGTGGCTAGAATTGGTGTAGATGGCTGGTTATCCCCCTTTGGATGAAAAAAAACGTAACTGAATGAGTTATGCTGATACAAATTGATTGGGGAAACTGCGGATTTTTAAGTTCGGCCAGAAAAAGCAGCCTGCTCAAAAAAAACGCCGCAAATCACTGGGGAAAATTGAGCCCATATATAGTGATGACTCATTGCAAAAATTCTACTGCAACTCTTCCACCTGATTTGAGGCAAAGAATCCGTTCCAAGTGATCTAAAAGATGCATTATTCCTCATACTTTATCAGCAAAAGGGAGAAAAATTTGACTGGTAATTGTACGAACATCTTTTTTCTGTTCCAAGAAGACTCTAGGCCGAATTATACTAAATTGACTTTTATTACATTTTGCAGATAATATAATGACCAAAATACAATGCAAGTATTGTGCGAACTGTGGGACATTTTATTTTTATGGCCTGGCAAACGCAGAAGTAGCTGCAGGAGCTGCAATTGAAAATGAATCGCCTCCATCATTACTGCTATCAAACAGTGTCTAATATAAGATGGAAATTTATTGGAACATTATTTTCTTGTATTTAATTATGATCTTGCATGGGGAGTGTAACTCCATTTATAGTTCAATATTTTAGTGTGATAACTTCAGTAAGTGTCAGCTTTGGCGCAGTAGTGACATGCATGCCTGAGTCAGAAGCTTGTAGGTTCAAGTTCCACTCCAGAGACTTGAGGACATAATCTAGGCTAACACTGCAATGCTGTACTGAGGGAGCATTGCAGATGTGCCGTCTTTCAGATGAGGCATTAAACTGAGGCCCCATCTACCCTCAGATGGATATAAAAGATCCCATGGCAGTATTCAAAGAAGAGCAGAGTGTTCTCCCCGGTGCCCTGGCCAATATTCAGCCCTCAACCAACATCACTAAAACAGATTATCTGGTCATTATCTGGTTGCTGTTTGTGGGGTTTGCTGTGCGCAAATTGGCTGCCGCATTTCTTACATTGCCATCGTTACTACTATTCAGAAGTACTTTATTGCCTGTAAAAACGCTTGAGATGTCCCGGGGTCATGAAAAGCAATGGGGCTGAATTTGTGACCTCTACAGCACGTAAGAGGTGCGCACGGGCCGGTAGGGGCCACGTAAGTTCTGGGTTTAGGATTGCGCTGCGCATGCGCTGAAACCCGGAACTTGTGATCTGTCGAGAATTCTCTTGATAGATCGTACGAATCTCCGGGAGAAGTTGCCTCCGTGGGCAGACTTCTGCCCAGCGAATGCCCATGAAATTCTTATGACTGGTAAAAGCATAAGGCCTGCTTTTACCAGTGTAAGAGTTTTAAAAAACATAAACCCAACATTTTTTTAATCATTTATACATTTAAAAACCCTGTGCAATAAGGTAAGTTTATTTTTAGCCCTGTTAAAACATATAAATTTGTTAAATTTTAGTTTTAAGTATTTAATTAAATGCCATTTTAATTAATTTTAAAAATATAATGTTTTTTTAAAATTTATTTGATGTGTAGGGTATTTTTTTATGTGATCCCCATTCATACTTATGGGAGTTCCGTATATACAGAATCCCCATAAGTATGAATGGGGATTCCCTTCTTTGTTTGGTTGGGCCGGCCCACTTTATCCCAGGGGCGCTTGCGAACCGCATGCGCCCCTGGGAACCGCATGCGCCCCTGGGATACTTGGGCCTCTACACAGGCCTATGTGTAGAGGCCCAGGAACGCAAGTCGCCGAACCATGTAAGTTCGTACATGTTTTGCAGGTCGGAGGCATCCGCCCGCAGGAAGCCTCCGACCGCAAATTCAGCCCCTATATAAATGTAAATTCTTTGACCAAGAGAATCATCTTGGTCGGTGGCGTAAAATGGGCGGTAGTCAATGGAACTGAATATGAGGTGCTGCATATAACGGGCAGTCGATCCGAAACTGCTCGATTTGTGCCACAGCCCGAGACAAATATCTAGCCCTTTCTTTCAGCTGGTGGTCTGGTTAGAAATCCCTAATTGGCAGCTTCTACAGTTTTTCCTACTGTAATCCAAATATTTTTTTTCAACACCTAGAATATTGAAAATATTCAATTGGGAAAGCAATACAGCACATCGAGGTTGAAATTCTGTAGGTGTTCTCCCAATTGTCCGCGGTAATTTCAGTGGATGCTCTGGAGAAACAGTGTAAATGCTGTTTACACATTTTTTTTTGATTTTCCGCTAAAGTTACAGTGGACAAGCAGAGATGTTCAACCTCAATGTTTTATAACCGTTTTTTACATTATCAAAGTAGCAATAAAAAAAATCCTGTATGAAAAGAAAAAGGGAGTTGAGGTATTTTTAAAAGAGAACAGCTAATGGTATTTTGCCTTTCTAACAAGCATTTCTGAATTATAGGTTAACACTGTTCTGGGTCACAAACGAGGTTATCCTCATTATCTATATCTCAGCAGGTGACAAGACTATGCGTCAGAATGAAGCCAGCAATCTCAAAGAGGCTGGAGCTCAATTTAGTCTTAAATTGTCATCCATTGTAACTGGTTCTTTCAGAATGTCTGCAAAGCATTGATATTCATTGCTTTCAGTTATGAATTTTACCCAAATTAAACAGATAATGATGGAAATTCCCAGCAGATACATAACCATCTTGAAGGGAAAGACAGGATGATAATCATCAGACCTCAGTGCAACACCTAAATTGTGAAATTTTCTTTCTCTGGGACTTGCTGTGAATTTTGTATTTTTTATTTCAGAATTCCAGCATTTGGTTTGTTTCTTTTAATGTCATAAGTTTAATCCCAATGTTGTTTATAACACATTGGCCCAGAAATTGCGACCTCCTGGGTCCGTACGGAGTGTGTAAGAACCCGGGAAGGCATCGCAAAAGCCAGTTTTCAGCGCACAATGCGCATGCGCTGAAAACCGGCTTTTCCGATCTGTCAAGCTTGGTGCCTGACACATCCAATGCATCTCCACATCCAGGACATTTGCATGGGCAAGATTGTAGTATTTATCCATATCTTGCCCAGTGGATGTCCTGAAAACTCTTGCGCCTGATTAAAATACACCAAAACATTAGAAAATAAAATTTAAAAAACACATTTTATTGTTTAAAAACCGTCCCCACTACGGTAAGTTTATTTTAAGCCATAATTTAAAAAACTTGTTCAAAAAATCAAAAAAAAAATATTTTTTGTAGTACATAAATAACTTTAATTTAAATAAATAAAAATATGTGGTGTATTTTTTTATTTTTTATTAGAGTTTTGTGTGTTTGGGGGCTGTTTCTCATTCATAATAATAGGAACACTAACTTACACAATTTCCATAATAATGAATGAGTATATACTTTACCTTGATTGGCTGCCCAGAGCCATGTGACTGCAGCTCCAGCCCTGCGCACATCCTGACGTGCACACACTCCGACGTGCAGTCAGTGGAGGCCTCAGGACCGGGAACTCGTGTGGGCTCAGCAGCTTTAGGTAAGTGCGCATTTTTTAAAAACTTTTTCCCTCGATCGCCCACATGCACACAGCTGCCGGCACTGTTTTCGGTGCAGGGCTGTAGCTCCGCCCCCACTCCACGAGAAACGCCGCGCCAGGACCCGGGACAGACAGCAGAGTGGCCAGAATCGTTAGTAAGTTTTTTGGTGCCGTTTTGAGCACACAAAGTCGGTGCATCTTGGGAGAGTGCGTGGGGAAAAAGGGGTTGGGGAAATTTGGGCTCAAAGAGTGGTTCAGAAACATAGAAACAGAAAATAGGTGCAGGAATAGGCCATTCGGCCCTTTGAGCCTGCACTGCCATTCAATAAGATCATGGCTGATCATTCCTTCAGTACCCCTTTCCTGCTTTTTCTCCATACCCCTTGATACCATTAACCGTAAGGGCCACATCTAACTCCCTCTTAAATATATCCAATGAACTGGCATCAACAACTCTCTGCGGCAGGGAATTCCACAGGTTAACAACTCTCTGAGTGAAGAAGTTTCTCCTCATCTCAGTCCTAAATGGTCTACCCCTTATCCTAAGACTATGTCCCTTGGTTCTGGACTTCCCCAACATCGGGAACATTCTTCCCGCATCTAACCTGTCCAGTCCCGTCAGAATCTTATACGTTTCTATGAGATCCTCTCTCATCCTTCTAAACTCCAGTGAATAAAGGCCCAGTTGATCCAGTCTCTCCTCATATGACAGTTCAGCCATCCCCGGAATTAGTCTGGTGAACCTTCGCTGCACTCCCTCAATAGCAAGAACGTCCTTCCTCAGATTAGGAGACCAAAACTGAACACAATATTCCAGGTGAGGCCTCACTAAGATCCTGTACAACTGCAGTAAGACCTCCCTGCTCCTATACTCAAATCCCCTAGCTATGAAGGCCAACATACCATTTGCCTTCTTTACCGCTTGCTGTACCTGCATGCCCATTTTCAGTGACTGATGAACCATGATACCCAAGTCTCGTTGCACCTCCCCTTTTCCTATTCTGCCGCCATTCAGATAATATTCTGCCTTCGTGTTTTTGCCCCCAAAATGTATAACCTCACATTTATCCACATTATACGGCATCTGCCAAGCATTTGTCCACTCACCTAACCTGTCCAAGTCAACCTGCAGCCTCTTAGCTTCCTCCTCACAGCTCACACCGCCACCCAGTTTAGTGTCATCCGCAAACTTGGAGAGATTACACTCAATTCCTTCATCTAAATCGTTAATGTACATTATAAAGAGCTGGGGTCCCAGCACTGAGCCCTGTGGCACTCCACTCGTCACTGCCTACCATTCTGAAAAGGACCCCTTTATCCCGACTCTCTGCTTCCTGTCTGCCAACCAGTTCTCTATCCACGTCAGTACATTACCCCCAATACCATGCGCTTTTATTTTGCACACCAATCTCTTGTGCGGGACCTTGTCAAAAGCCTTTTGAAAGTCCAAATACACCACATCCACTGGTTTTCCCTTGTCCACTCTGCTAGTTATATCCTCAAAAAATTCCAGAAGATTCATTAAGCATGATTTCCCTTTCATAAATCCATGCTGACTTGGTCCGATCCTGTCACTGCTTTCCAAATGCGCTGCTATTTCACCCTTAATGATTGATTCCAACATTTTCCCCACTACTGATGTCAGTCTAACCGGTCTATAATTACCCATTTTCTCTCTCCTTTTTTAAAAAGTGGTGTTACATTAGCTACCCTCCAGTCCATAGGAACTGATCCAGAGTCAATAGACTGTTGGAAAAGATCACCAATGCATCCAGTATTTCTAGGGCCACTTCCTTAAGTACTCTGGGATGCAATCTATCAGGCTTCGGGGATTTATCGGCCTTCAATCCCATCAATTTCCCTAACACAATTTTCCGCCTAATAAGGATATCCTTCAGTTCCTCCTTCTCACTAGACCCACTGTCCCCTAGTACATTCGGAAGGTTATTTATGTCTTCCTTCGTGAAGACAGAACCAAAGTATTTGTTCAATTGGTCTGCCATTTCTTTGTTTTCCATTATAAATTCACCTGAATCCGACTGCAAGGGACCTCTGTTTGTCTTCACTAATCTTTTTCTCTTCACATATTTATAGAAGCATTTGCAGTCAGTTTTTATGTTCCCTGCCATCTTCCTCTCGTACTCTATTTTCCCCCTCTTAATTAAATCCTTTGTCCTCCTCTCTTGAATTCTAAATTTCTCCCAGTCCTCAGGTTTGTTGCTTTTTTTAGCCAATTTATATGCCTTTTCCTTGGCTTTAACACTATCCTTAATTTCCCTTGTTAGCCATGGTTGAGCCACCTTCCCCGTTTTATTTTTACTCCAGACAGGGATGTACAATTGCTGAAGTTCATCCATGTGATCTTTAAATGTTTGCCATTGCTTATCCACCGTCAACCCTTTAAGTATCCTCTGCCAGTCTATTCTAGACAATTCACGTCTCATACCATCGAAGTTACCTTTCCTTAAGTTCAGGACCCTAGTTTCCGAATTAACTTTTTCACTCTCCATCTTAATAAGGAATTCTACCATATTATGGTCACTCTTCCCCAAGGGGCCTCGCACAACAAGATTGCTAATTAGTCCCTTCTCATTACACATCACCCAGTCTAGGATGGCCAGCTCTCTGGTTGGTTCCTCGACATATTGATCTAGAAAACCATCTCTAATACACTCCAGGAAATCTTCCTCCACCGTATTGCTACCAGTTAGGTTAGTCCATTCAATATGTAGATTAAAGTCGCCCATGATTACTGCTGTACCTTTATTGCACACATCCCTTATTTCTTGTTTGATGCTGTCCCCAACCTCACTACTACTATTTGGTGGCCTGTATACAACTCCCATTAGCGTTTTCTGCCCTTTGGTATTCCGTAGCTCCACCCATACCGATTCCACATCATCCAAGCTAATGTCCTTCCTTACAATTTCATTGATTTCATCTTTAAGCAGCAACGCCACCCCACCTGCTTTTCCTTTCTGTCTATCCTTCCTAAATGCTGAATACCCTTGGATGTTGAGTTCCCAGCCTTGGTCCCCTTGGAGCCATGTCCCCGTGATGCCAATCACATCGTATCCGTTAACTGCTATCTGCGCAGTTAATTTGTCCACCTTATTCCGAATAGTCCTCGCATTGAGGCACAGAGCCTTCAGGCTTGTCTTTTTAACACACTTTGCCCCTTTAGAATTTGGCTGTAATGTGGCCCTTTTTGTTTTTTGCCTTGGGTTTCTCTGCCCTCCGCTTTTACTATTCTCTTTTCTATCTTTTGCTTCTGACTCCATTTGATTTCCCTCTGTCTCCCTGCATAGGTTCCCATCGCCCTGCCATATTAGTTTAACTCCTGCCCAACAGCACTAGCAAACACTCCCCCTAGGACATTGGTTCCGTTCCTGCCCAGGTGCAGACCGTCCGGTTTGTGCTGGTCCCACCTCCCCCAGAACCGGTTCCAATGCCCCAGGAATTTGAATCCCTCCCTTATGCACCACTGCTCAAGCCACGTATTCATCTGAGCTATCCTGCGATTCCTACTCTGACTAGCACGTGGCACTTGTAACTATCCTGAGATTACTACTTTTGAGGTCCTACTTTTTAATTTAACTCCGAGCTCCCTAAATTCGTCTCGTAGGACCTCATCCCGTTTTTGACCTGTATCGTTGGTACCTATATGCACCACGACAACTGACTGTTCACCCTCCCTTTTCAGAATGTCCTGCACCCGCTCCAAGACATCCTTGACCCTAGCACCAGGGAGGCAACATACCATCCTGGAGTCTCGGTTGCGACTGCAGAAACGCCTATCTATTCCCGTTACAATTGAATCCCCTATCACAATCGCTCTCCCACTCTTTTTCCTGCCCTCCTGTGCAGCAGCGCCCGCCACGGTGCCATGAACTTGGCTGCTGCTGCTCTCCTCTGATGAGTCATCCCCCTCAGCAGTACTCAAAGCGAATGTATCTGTTTTGCAGGGGGATGACCACAGGGGACCCCTGTACTACCTTCCTTGCACTGCTCTTCCTGTTGGTCTTCCATTCACAATCTGGCTGTATACCCTTTACCTGCGGTAAGACCAACTCACTAAACGTGCTATTCACGTCATTACAGAGTGGTCTGCACAGAGTGGACTTAAAGAGTGGTTTATTTGGGAATTTGGAAAGAGTGAACGGGAATGTAGTTATGGTCGGGGACAGTATAGTCAGAGGGTATAGATACTGTTTTCTGCTGCTGCGACTGGGAGTTTCGAAGGTTGTGTTGCCTATCCGGTGCCAGGGTTAAAGACATCTCCCCGCGGCTGGAGAAGAACTTGGAGTGGGAAGAGGTGGATCCAGTTGTCGTGGTCCATGTAGGAACCAACAACATAGGTAGAACTAGGAATGAGGTTCTGCTGAAAGAGTTTGAGGAGTTGGGGTCCAAATTAAAAAGCAGAACCTCAAAGGGTAATAAGCTCTGGATTGTTACCTGAGCCACACACCAATTCGAATAAGGATAAGCAGATTATAAAGTTAAATGCATGGCTCAGAGAGTGGTGTGGGAGGCAAGGGTTTTGCTTCATGGGGCACTGGCACCAGTACTAGGGAAAGAAGGAGCTCTTCTGTTGGGACGGGCTCCAGTTGAACTGGGCTGAAACCAGTGTGGTATTACAAATCACCTCTTTATGGCTATTTCTGGTCACTTTAAATAATTAGGTTCGAGTGCAAACCAATATCGTGGATAATTGTGTTTAATCAGACTTTAAGACGGAATATAACATCTTAGTTATACAGTAAAAACATATGACTGTAACAGTAGTTGAAATCGATCCGATCAGACAAATGGTTGACACACGTGAGCAATTCTGCTCTTCCTATCGTCTACAGCTTCCTTCACTCTCTCTTTCTCTCTCTCTCTTTCTCTCCTTCCGTCTGTGAGCCACCTTCTCTTTCTCTGTTTCTTCCTTCTGTGTGCCTTCTTCCCTCTCTCTTCCAAATGTGTCTACAAGCTTCCAGGAGGTCACTTTTTCGGGGAGGGCCTGAACCTGAATATTGACAAGACCTTTTGACCTTAAGAGGATTCCGTAAAAACTTAATATCCAATAAGACTTCTAGTTCTTTGTCTCATTTCTTGTTTCAAGAACCCGCCCTAAAGATGTCTTACAATTTTGGTCACATGTCATCGTTTATACCTTATCAAAATCATTTTCTGTAGAATTCCTTTCATCTCTCTCTCTTTATACTAATCCAGGGTTACTTCCTGTGGAAAACGTTTCATCTATCTTGTCCCTATTCCCTCAATACAAAGCCTAGTCCTTTGAACTATGAGAACATAAGAACATAAGAAATAGGAGCAGGAGTAGGCCATCTGGCCCCTCGAACCTGCTCCGTCATTTAATAAGATCATGGCCGATCTGATTATGGACTCAGCTCCACATTCCATTTGCCTTCCTGATTACTTGCTGTACCTGCATACTAACTTTTTGGGCCCAAGTTTCCACATGATTTGCGCCTGATTTTTAGGAGCAACTGGTGAAGAACGGACTATCTTAGAAATCGCAATTCTCCACATTTTTTTTTCTGCAGTTCTAGTCAGGTAGAACAGTTCTACTTTGGAACAGAATTTTTTCTTCAAAAGGGGGCGTGTCCGGCCACTGACGCCTGATTTGAAAGTTTCCACAGTGAAAACGTACTCCAAACTAAAGTAGAATGGAGCAAGTGAAGATTTTTGTAGAACTGAAAAAACCTGTTCTACACATTAAAAAATCAGGCGCAGGTTACAAATTAGGCGTCCAGAACGAGGTGGGGGAGGAGGGGGGGAAAGGGAACTCATTAAATTCTACAATAAATCCTTATTTATACTTCTACAAATATTATACAAATAAATCCAACCTGAATAAACATTTATAAGCAAAGAAAAGATTAAATAAACCATGTTCCTACCTGTGTGAAAGTGCTTCAGCCAGGGAGAATGCTGCAGCCGTTCGTTGCCGCTGAGCGGGAGTGGGGCGGGGGAGGAGAAAGCGGTTTGTTGTTGTGGAGAGGAGGGAGGGGAAAGAGACAGCCGTTTGTTGCCGCGGAGGGGAGGGAGGGGAAGGAGACAGCGGGTTGTTGTTGTAGAGGGGAGGGAGGGGAAGGAGACAGCGGTTTGTTGCCGCGGAGGAGAGGGAGGGGAAGGAGACAACGGGTTGTTGCCGCGGAGGGGAGGGAGGGGAAGGAGACAGCGGGTTGTTGTTGTGGAGGGTGGGGAGGGGAAGGAGACAGTGAGAAGGGTAGCCTCAGTGCTGATGTGCTGATGGTAATGTGCTTTTATTAAAAAATGTTCAAAAATTAAACAGCTACAAAGAACTACAAAAATGGCCGAGTGCCAATGTTTTTTTTCACACTGGGCATGCGCAAACGCTCCAACACACACGCGCAGCGTTGCCGGCAGGAAAAAAACTAATTTAAATAGTACCCGCCCCCTCCCACTTACAAAATCGGCGCGAGTGTAGGCTCCGCCCCGCTGGGCGCTGTGCCAAACAGACAAGGAGCTGCAAAGTGCTCGAGAATAGCGCGTTTTTTTTCTGGCGCCGTTTTAGGCGCGAAAAACGGGCGCCCAGCTCGGAGGGGCGCCCATTTTTTATCCTGTGGAAACTTGGGCCCTTTGTGTTTCATGCACAAGGACCCCCAGGTCTCTCTGTACTGCAGCACTTTGCAATTTTTCTCCATTTAAATCATAATTTGCTTTTCTATTATTTCTGCCAAAGTGGATAACCTCACATTTTCCCACATTATACTCCATCTGCCAATTTTTTGTCCACTCACTTAACCTGTCTCTATCCCTTTGCAGATTTTTTGTGTCCTCACAATTTGCTTTCCCACCCATCTTTGTATCACCAGCAAATTTGGCTACATTACACTCGGTCACTTCATCTAAGTCATTAATATAGATTGTAAATAGTTGAGGACCCAGCACCGATCCCTGCTGCACCCCACTAGTCACTGTTTGCTAACTGGAAAATGACCCATTTATCCTGACTCCATTTTAATGGCGGTGCAGGCTCGAAGGGCCGAATGGCCTACTCCTGCACCTATTTTCTATGTTTCTATGTTTCTGTTAGCCAATCCTCTATCCATGCTAATATATTACCCCCAACACCGTGAACTTTTATCTTGTGCTTTTATGTGGCACTTTAACTAATGCCTTCTGGAAATCCAAATAGACCACATCCACTGGTTCCCCCTTATCCACCCTGCTCTTAAGCAACTTACCTCCAATTATTAAAGTATCCTCCTGATGCCGGTGCCGATCCCTGTTCCTATCCCAGGCCAAAGAGCCTCCCGGTCTGCTTCCCCCACCTGCCTCGAGTGCCTTGCCGGTGCCGATCCCACTCCCCCCCGCCCTCCGCACCCACGAGTGCTTTGCCGATCCCATTCCCCCCCCACCCCCCCATCCCAGAGTGCCTTGCCGGTTCCGCTCCTCCGCCCCTAGCCCTGGCCGAAGGGCTTGCCGGTCCATTTCCCCGCTCCTGCCCCAGACGGAGTGACCTCCCGGTCTGCTCCCCCACCCCTATCCCAGGCCGAGTGGCCTACTGATGTACTACCCTGCCCCCATCCTAGGCCGAGTGGTCTCCTGCTCAGCTCCCCTGCCCCTATCCCAGGCCCAGTGGCTTCCTCCCTCCCGGTCACCGCACCTAACTACACCCGAAAGGTTTCCCCCCACCCCTCACCCCCTTCCCCCCCCCCGCACCTATGCCCCTCTCTCTTCCCCCACCCTCCCCTCTCTCTCTTCACCACCCACCCCTCTCTCTTACCTCTCCTGTTGCTGCTGTCTGGGCATCTGCTGCACTTACCTGCGCCGATTTCTTTTAACTCTCTGGAAAGTTTTTCTGCAGATGCCACATATGCTGGCCTAAGCAGAACTAGAGTAACTCTCAGCTGACCAAACTTGCCTAAATGGCCTTTGGGGTGGAGAATTCCAAAGATTCACAATGTTCTGAGTAAAGAAATTAATCCTTGGGCTCAAATTTGCCCAAAGCTGTTTTTTGGCGTATTGCCAGAGTTGCGCTCGTTTTTCTAGGATACAACTGCTCCAAAAATAAATGTGACAAGTTTCTCCGCTCTATTTTTAAAAAGTGGCGCCAAGCAACCTGCACTGGAGCCTAGGGGGGGATGGAGCCAAATGTCTGCACCGAAAAAGCTATGCTGCCCCTTCTGCGCATGCACGGAAAAAATAGGATGTTTTTGACATGATTCTTATGCGCACACATACACGTACAGCTCCTGGTCTGCAATCGGTCATTTTTTAAAAACCAGTTGTGTGTGAGAACTTTAATTCTCATTGGAAAAATCAGAGCTGCAATACAAGATGCAACGCGGCGCAAGGACCAAGAATTTCTTACAGGATGAAGTGGAGGCACATAAAAGTTGCACTCAAAGAAATGAAGAAACGTTGGAACCAACTTGCAGAAGATTCCTGTGCAATGGTGACCACCCCGAGGTGTGGAGGCCAGTGCAAAGACAAGTGGCAGAACCTTGGTCAAGTAGTTAGTGTAAGTAATATTTTCATTTATTCACTGGAATTGCAATTGTAAATGTGACCAACTGTATATGTCCCACCCAGCAGAAAGACGCCCTCTCTAAAAAGTTATATTTTCATCTTTGCAGAGGAAAGTGGCACGCAACAAAGGGTGTTAAAAAAACAAGCCTGAAGGCTTTGTGTCTTAATGCAAGGAGTATCCGCAATAAGGTGGATGAATTAACTGTGCAAATAGATGTTAACAAATATGATGTGATTGGGATTACAGAGACGTGGCTCCAGGATGATCAGGGCTGGGAACTCAACATCCAGGGGTATTCAACATTCAGGAAAGATAGAATAAAAGGAAAAGGAGGTGGGGTAGCGTTGCTGGTTAAGGAGGAAATTAAGGCAATAGTTCGGAAGGACATTAGCTTGGACGATGTGGAATCTATATGGGTAGAGCTGCAGAACACCAAAGGGCAAAAAACGTTATTGGGAGTTGTGTACAGACCTCCAAACAGTAGTAGTGATGTTGGGGAGGGCATCAAACATGAAATTAGGGGTGCGTGCAATAAAGGTGCAGCAGTTATAATGGGTGACTTTAATATGCACATAGATTGGGTTAACCAAACTGGAAGCAATACGGTGGAGGAGGATTTCCTGGAGTGCATAAGGGATGGTTTTTTAGACCAATATGTCGAGGAACCAACTAGGGGGGAGGCCATCTTAGACTGGGTGTTGTGTAATGAGAGAGGATTAATTAGCAATCTCGTTGTGCGAGGCCCCTTGGGGAAGAGTGACCATAATATGGTGGAATTCTGCATTAGGATGGAGAATGAAACAGTTAATTCAGAGACCATGGTCCAGAACTTAAAGAAGGGTAACTTTGAAGGTATGAGGCGTGAATTGGCAAGGATAGATTGGCGAATGATACTGAAGGGGTTGACTGTGGATGGGCAATGGCAGACATTTAGAGACCGCATGGATGAACGATAAAAATTGTACATTCCTGTCTGGCGTAAAAATAAAAAAGGGAAGGTGGCTCAACCGTGGCTATCAAGGGAAATCAGGGATAGTATTAAAGCCAAGGAAGTGGCATACAAATTGGCCAGAAATAGCAGCGAACCCGGGGACTGGGAGAAATTTAGAACTCAGCAGAGGAGGACAAAGGGTTTGATTAGGGCAGGGAAAATGGAGTACGAGAAGAAGCTTGCAGGGAACATTAAGACGGATTGCAAAAGTTTCTATAGATATGTAAAGAGAAAAAGGTTAGTAAAGACAAACGTAGGTCCCCTGCAGTCAGAATCAGGGGAAGTCATAACGGGGAACAAAGAAATGGCGGACCAATTGAACAAGTACTTTGGTTCGGTATTCACTGAGGAGGACACAAACAACATTCCGGATATAAAAGGGGTCGGAGGGTCTATTAAGGAGGAGGAACTGAGGGAAATCCTTATTAGTCGGGAAATTGTGTTGGGGAAATTGATGGGATTGCAGGCTGATAAATCCCCAGGGCCTGATGGACTGCATCTCAGAGTACTTAAGGAGGTGGCCTTGGAAATAGTGGATGCATTGACAGTCATTTTCCAACATTCCATTGACTCTGGTTCAGTTCCTATGGAGTGGAGGGTAGCCAATGTAACCCCACTTTTTAAAAAAGGAGGGAGAGAGATAACAAGGAATTATAGACCGGTCAGCCTGACATCGGTAGTGGGTAAAATGATGGAATCAATTATTAAGGATGTCATAGCAGAGCATTTGGAAAGAGGTGATATGATGGGTCCAAGTCAGCATGGATTTGTGAAAGGGAAATCATGCTTGACAAATCTTCTGGAATTTTTTGAGGATGTTTCCAGTAGAGTGGACAAGGGAGAACCAGTTGATGTGGTATATTTGGACTTTCAGAAGGCTTTCGACAAGGTCCCACACAAGAGATTAATGTGCAAAGTTAAAGCACATGGGATTGGGGGTAGTGTGCTGACATGGATTGAGAACTGGTTGTCAGACAGGAAGCAAAGAGTAGGAGTAAATGGGTACTTTTCAGAATGACAGGCAGTGACTAGTGGGGTACCGCAAGGTTCTGTGCTGGGGCCCCAGCTGTTTACACTGTACATTAATGATTTAGATGAGGGGATTAAATGTAGTATCTCCAAATTTGCATGATGACACTAAGTTGGGTGGCAGTGTGAGCTGCGAGGAGGATGCTATGAGGCTGCAGAGCGACTTGGATAGGTTAGGTGAGTGGGCAAATGCATGGCAGATGAAGTATAATGTGGATAAATGTGAGGTTATCCACTTTGGTGGTAAAAACAGAGAGACAGACTATTATCTGAATGGTGACAGATTAGGAAAAGGGGAGGTGCAAAGAGACCTGGGTGTCATGGTACATCAGTCATTGAAGGTTGGCATGCAGGTACAGCAGGCGGTTAAGAAAGCAAATGGCATGTTGGCCTTCATAGCGAGGGGATTTGAGTACAGGGGCAGGGAGGTGTTGCTACAGTTGTACAGGGCATTGGTGAGGCCACACCTGGAGTATTGTGTACAGTTTTGGTCTCCTAACCTGAGGAAGGACATTCTTGCTATTGAGGGAGTGCAGCGAAGGTTCACCAGACTGATTCCCGGGATGGCGGGACTGACCTATCAAGAAAGACTGGATCAACTGGGCTTGTATTCACTGGAGTTCAGAAGAATGAGAGGGGACCTCATAGAAATGTTTAAAATTCTGACGGGGTTAGACAGGTTAGATGCAGGAAGAATGTTCCCAATGTTGGGGAAGTCCAGAACCAGGGGACACAGTCTAAGGATAAGGGGTAAGCCATTTAGGACCGAGATGAGGAGGAATTTCTTCACCCAGAGAGTGGTGAACCTGTGGAATTCTCTATCACAGAAAGTTGTTGAGGCCAATTCACTAAATATATTCAAAAAGGAGTTAGATGAAGTCCTTACTACTAGGGGGATCAAGGGTTATGGTGAGAAAGCAGGAATGGGGTACTGAAGTTGCATGTTCAGCCATGAACTCATTGAATGGCGGTGCAGGCCCGAAGGGCCGAATGGCCTACTCCTGCACCTATTTTCTATGTTTCTATGTTTCTAAAGAACTCGAACAGGAGGAGGCCCGGCAAATCTGCACCCACTGACACCCTTAGAAGAGAGGGTCGCTGCTTTGATGAGTCCTGCCTGGAGAAAAGCAACCACCACTGCACAAGCTGGGCCCACACTCGAGGGAGAGGGTAAGTCCTGCAAATTCCACAGTCTGGCTTTGCGAAATGTTAAGTACTGCGCGGACTAGCCATGCTTCGGTTCATGGCGATGTCTCCGTCAGCTACGCTTCGGCTGATGCAATGTGCTATCATTCATCATGGTCCTTCAATCAGCCTGCTGCCTGTGCTGTGTGAGCCCACTCATGGCACCCTGCCCCCTCCTCTGCTGCTAACCATTTATCTGTTCTGCTATATTTTGAGGTCAACCCTGACGATGAAGAAGAAGATTCAGATGAGGACGAGCCTGAAGAGGAGAACATCTTCCAATCCCACCTTGCAGACCAAGAGCATAGAGGTGAGGGGGAGGGGATGGATGAAGTCCCCACTGTTGTATTCACTTTGGAGGAGGTGTAGGTGCTGCTCATTGAGGTGCTAGCCCCTTCCCTGAGTAGTGGTTTGAGTGTTGGTGGGACATTCCATGGTTTCCCACCATCCAACACTGGGGATTCCAATGGGATGCAGCGAGGCACATCCAGGGCCCTACCATCCGAGGCTGCAGCTCGCAGCGAGGCACACCAGGGCCCCACCGTCTGAGGCTGCGGGTCCCAGTGGGGTGCAGCAAGGCACACCCCAGGGCCCTACCGTCCGAGGCTGCAGCTCGCAGCGAGGCACACCAGGGCCCCACCGTCTGAGGCTGCGGGTCCCAGTGGGGTGCAGCAAGGCACACCCCAGGGCCCTACCGTCCGAGGCTGCAGCTCACAGCGAGGCACACCAGGGCCCCACCGTCTGAGGCTGCGGGTCCCAGTGGGGTGCAGCAAGGCACATCCCAGGGCCCTACCGTCCGAGGCTGCAGCTCGCAGCGAGGCACACCAGGGCCCCACCGTCCGAGGCTGCGGGTCCCAGTGGGGTGCAGCGAGGCACACCCAGGGCCCTACCGTCCGAGGCTGCAGCTCGCAGCGAGGCACACCAGGGCCCCACCGTCCAAAGCAGCGGGTCCCACTGGGATGCTGCGAGGCACACCCAGGGTGTGGAGGGGAAGGAGAGCTCGACCGTGCTTTCCTGAGGTGCAGGATGTTACAGATGTGGTTCACATGATGGCAATGAGTGGGGAGAGCATTGACCTTACGCGATCACTCCTGGACACCATCAGTGGGGTGGGTGATGAGGTGTCGGGAGAAGTAACAACACTCTCATGAGAAATGGAATGCTGTCCAGGAACATGAGGGAGGTTCTTAGAATAAGGTGGAGGAGAGATGGGTGCAGCCTTTCTTTGCTGTTGCTGTTGTTGTTATTATTGTTGTTACTGTTGTAACTATTCTCAAATTAAAAGTTTTTTGTAAGTTATGGAAATTTATAAGTTTAAAAGTTAGTAAGTGATCTTGGAGTATGTAAGTGATCTTAAGTGAAAACTTTAAAGTTTGATACAAGATGTTTATTAAAGTTAAGTTAAGTACAAACAAATGTTTGTTAAACTTTTGAATAAAATATATTTTAAATTATAACTGAATCATTTACATTATTTGTTCCATTATTAATACAACTTTTGGAACTCAAGAAGAATCATTTCCATTACTTGTTCGATTATTAACACAACTTTTTGAAGTAGACAAGAATCATTTCCATCATTTGTTCCATTAACACAACACAAAATTATGGAACAGGTCCAAACAGTTAACACGGTCCATGTGGAATAGTTGCCGCTGAGCCGTCAGGCAGCAAAGCGTTCACGGATGAGTTGCTGATGCAAGGCTGGAGCAATTGTTAAAGGGGCACGACGGCCCAACCTCCTCCGCCGTCGTGCTCCGGGTTCAAGTAGTTGCATGGCTTCCTTGTCCTCATCCTCCTCCTCGTCATCTGCATCTTCCTCATCGTTATCATCAGCCATTCTCACCTCCGGTGGATCTTCTACTGCTAGCTGCTGCTGCCTCATGATGCCTCATGCAGCACACAACAGTGAACTGACCGAAAATCTAACGGGAGTATTGCAATTAGCCTCCGGAATAGTCAAGGCATCGGAAACGCAGTTTCAAGATGCCAGTGGTCCTCTCTATTATGCTGTGCGTCACACTGTGCGGCATGTTGTATTCCTGGTCAGCTTCCGTCCGGGCTATGCGTAGTGGGTGTCATGAGCCAGGTAGCGAGGCCGTAACCTTTATCTCCCAGTAGCCAACTCTGTCCTTCTGGCTGCTGCTGAAACATGACAGATATAATGCTCTCGCGTAGGGTGATCGCATCATGGGTCCTCCCAGGGTATCTTGCATCAACTGACATGATGCGATGCATGTCGTCACACACGAGCTGCACATTAATGGAGTGGAAGACTTTTCTGTTCCTGTACATCTCGGAATTCTCCAAAGGTGCTCACAAGGCGATGTGGGTACAATCAATGCAGCTCTGTACCTTTGGGAAGCCAGCAATCCTGGAGAAGCCCACAGCCCTGTCGCACATTGCGTGGGCAGTCATGGGGAACTTTATGTAGTCATTTCTCCAGGCATATAGTGCAGCAGTCACCTGCCGAATGCAGACATGTGTTGCATGTTGAGAAATGGTGCACACATCCCCAGTTGTAGCTTGGAACGATCCAGATGCATAGAATGAAAGTGCAGCTGTAACCTTTACTTCAACTAACAAAGCAGTCCTCCTGATGCTTCTAGGTTGCAGCTCTGCTTTTATGAACTCACAGATCTCAGTTCCAACTTCTTTGCGGAAACGCAGTCTTCTCACACAGTCGGCATCACTCAGGTGCAGGTACGAACACCTGTCTCGACATACTCGATGTGGGTAAGGCCTCCTGCCCATAACCCTACGGGCTCTGAGATTCCTCATGCAATGACGTCGAATCAATTGTCTCCTCCGCAGCACCATCATGCAAAAGACTAGCACAAGATATGGTATTGTCAGTATTGCCCCCATGCTTAAATTTTACCTTTGTAAGAAGCTCAAAACGGCAGGCAGGCAGGCCAAGGTTCTTTGTTCTCTCTTCCCACAGGTCTCTATGGACCACACCCAGGTCTGAGCAGGCGAAGTGATCGGGAACCCCCCACATTCCCCCTCCGGCTACATTTGATGCACAGTGCATGCTTCTGATGCCTTCCATATGCCTTCCACAACCCTTCTTTAACTGCCCCTCACTCCCCCCGGCTTCTTTTGCAGCCGAGCCCCAGTGTCTGACGCAGGACCGATTCTGCTGGCTGACACTCCGACCCTCGAGTCCTGGTTGCAGACGTTCGGTGGTGGCGTGTCAGTTGAAAAGAAATTAAAACTTACAGAATTCCATCAAACTTCCATTTACTGCGTTATAAGGAAAAAAAAATCTTTATTATGCATATTTAAGTGTTCTTGATACCCTCCAAAACTTAATTGAAAAACAATGGTGTCTTTCTGCGCTGATTTTTCAATGCACGCTGGTATTTCTTAACTCACCAGAAAGTTTTTCAGGAGTGGTCATATATGCCGACCTAGGAGACGTTTTTGGGGGGCAAACTTACATAATTGACAAAAACTGGTGCAGACGTCAGGTTACGCCTTGATGCCTTCCGTATGTCTTCCACAGCCTCCCACCCAGCCGGGCTTGATTTGATGCATAGTGCAGGCTTCTGATACCTTCCGTATGCGCTCCACAACTCCCCCGGACTTCTTTTGCAACCGTGCCCCGAGCTCCATGACGCAAAAAAAAAACTAACCAAAAAAATTGTAACTAACTGAGTTACACTGGCGCACATTCCTTGGGGAAACTTAAATTTTTTAACACGCCAAAAAAAGCGACGCAATTCACTGGGGAAAAATGAGCCCCATATCTCAGTCCTAAATGGCCAACCCCTTATCCTGAGACTATGACTCCTAGTTCTGGACTCTCCATCCAGGGGAAACAGCCTCTCAGCATTATGTAAAGGAGTTAGCACATAGCATTTTCAGCAACCTAAGAATAATCTTTCTCCTGAAGCCCCTTGTGACATTTTTCTACATTAAAGGCAGTATATAAATGCAAGTTGTTATTGCCGATTTGCTTTTCCTCCAGATGAAAGCTTGTTTAGACTCACACAGTAGTAAATTCAAGTTTTAAATCTATTTTTTGGGGGGCGGGATGGACATTATTTACACTCTGACACATCTAGTGCCAGTATGAGAGATTCCTCATTGCAATAACTGATGGTATTAAGTATTATTCTATTCCATTCACAAAGTGGGTGCACAGCTAGACAAGCTCTTAAGAGCTTCCTAGCCTAACATCAGAGGGGTAGGCCTTAATTTCCAGGGTATTGATTTTGATTAACAGCTATTTATGAGTCCTTGAAGAAATGAGTCGTTGGATGGCTGGTGTCCTCTTTGATTGACAGTTCAGATTAATTGTGCTTCATCTCACAGATATATGGGCACAGTTCACAGAGCAGCTCTCTCTTGGCTAAGAGGGTGCATTTTCTGAATGAGCTTAGCTTCAAAGGTTTAGTGTTCTCTGTTCAATGGCTCAAGTTTGGAGGACAAACAAGTTGCTTTTTTTATTTTTATAAACCAAGGAGTGTGGGAAAATATGTATGTTCTCACTGTGATCACTATTTTGCAACTTCCGTAATAAAGAGCTCATGTGAAGACGTGAATTGTATTCAGTAGTCGGTATATGGAGTAAGAGTTGTCTTAGTATCACTACTCACGCAATCATTTAACTAGATATTGGCCATTTAAGGTCAACAGGCTCCAACCAGTTATGCAGGCGATGGAATTAAGAAGGCCCACCAAAGGTAACTGTTGAATTATTTTTGTGGGGCCTGGAGGAGCAGGTGTGCTCCCACAAAAATAATCTGGGCCACTGCCTGCCCGGCACTGCTATTCCCCGTGTTCGCAACAACCCCCTTACTGCAACTTACCTTGATGACGGCTGCCCCGGCCTGATCTTACAGTCTTAAACTGGCGAGCTGCATCAGAACACCTGTTTGGTGTCCCAGCCAAATTTATATGAAGTCGAGGCCTCAAAATCACCGCCAGAACGGGCATCCAAAAATTAAAATCGACCCCTCCAAGTCTCCAAACAGCATACTTGGACACAATATGATTTGCTGTGACACATTTTTACTTTGGTTTAATATTTAAAAAAATTAGGTCTGAAAAAGCAATTTGGTTTGGTTTATTCAAACCCGACACAGTTTGATAGGCTTATTTCATTACCTTGCTCCTTTCTCCTATGTAATGTTTCACTTGCTTCATAACTTCTAATGGTACAAAATTCAAAAGAAATTTGTAACAAATCCTTAGTTGAGTATTTAAAATATCAGAAGTCTTTCCGCGAGAAATGATTCTTGACTTGAAAGGCAGGATTACAGTAGACATCAAAATGCTGAAAAATGCATCGAATAATTCAATTTCTATGTACATTTCTAAAGTCCACTTAGAAAATATTTCTTGCACCGTTAGCCGTTAACCATTGCACCTTCAGAAATATCTAAATTCAACTGTTTTCTATTTACAACAAGTGATGGGTGATCCTGCACCTTCAGCTACAACAAGTCTATCTCCCATTGTATTTCAGTGTAGTGATTTGTTTTCAAATGCCAGTGGCCTATAGTCAGTGCTGTATTTTGAGTTGTCAGCTTTTTTGGATCTGTGGCTTCTTTTCTGAAGCTTTACATTACCTTTTGCTAGTTTTCCAGATTGGCATAGTTGAATAGGGGCAGATTTTCTGAACGCATACTTCCATAGAGCTACCCACCCGCTATGGAGAACATATGGTGAAATCACAGGTGCATGGCCCATGATCTTACACTATATGCTCCCAGCAGGCAAGGAGTGAGCATTCAGAAAAATAGCTTCAAAGTCAGCCATATTAATGTATTTAAAAAATATATATATTTTCCCGATTTTTAAAGTTTTTAAAATTATGCTTTAAAATAAACTTACCGTAGTGGGGAGAGTTTTTAAACAATAAAATGTGTTTTTATAATGTTATTTTACAATGTTTTTGTGTATTTTAAAACCCTTACACCTGTAAAAGTAGGCTATGCGCCTGCTTTCATCAAGCACAAGAGTTTTGAGGACATTTGCTGGGCAAGATATGGGTAAATATCACAATCTTGCTCTTGCAAATGTCCTCGTTCCTGAGATGTGGAGGATCTATCAAGCCAGAAACTTGACAGATCGGAAAAGCCAGTTTTCAGCACATGCGCATTGCGTGCTGAAAACCGGCTTTTCCGATGCCTTCCCAGGTCCGTAGAAACTTCGTACGGACCTAGGGAGGCCGGGATTTCTGGGCCAATTAAAATTAATTGAAATTAAATGTTTTAGAAAAAAAAATTTTTTTGTTTTAATAGGGTTAAAAATAAACATCTTAATGGAAAGAGTTTTTAACATAAAAATGAATGATTAAATTTAATTTTTATGTTTTAAAACTCTTACACTGGTAAAAGTAAGCTATGCGCCTGTTTTTACCAGGCGTAAAAGTTTGAAGGAAATTCGCTGGGCATGAGTTGGGCAAATAGCCCAATCTCTCCCGTGTAAATATCCTTTCTGCGGGGATGCAGCAGATCTGTCTAAAGAAATCTTGACTGATCGGAAAAGCCCGTTTTCAGCGCATGCGCATCTCACCCCAAAAAACTTGGTACGGACCCGGCGAGGCCGGAATTTTTGGCCCATTACTTATTTTTGTATCTATCTCCCAAAGTCCTATTGTTTTAATTGGAAAGGGTTGATTTCTTTTTAAACATTTCCAGGTCAGATATAGTATGGCCAGATAGAAATTAAAGTTCCCTCTATTTTGCCTGACAATGTGACTGTGATCCTTTTCCAAGATTGACGATCTTTTTTGCACCAGTGTGTATTTTTCCATTTCTCATGTCAGTCTTCTTTATGGCTTCTCTGATAACTCTTTTACTTTATAAAATTGGCACTGATATCAAGTATGCCACTGTAGTCTCTTTGGTTAGCTAAGTGAAGTGGACTGATGCTATTGAAGTTACTGAAATCCTCTTTTGGAAGGAATGTTGCATACTATCCCTGGAAGGTAAGTGCTTTTAGCTGCTAGCGTGGATTCTGTGCATGGGTGCTGATTTTTGGTTTACACAAAAGAATGGACATTCTCTTAGCATTGAGGTAAGTCTGCAGCTATAATGAGTTTTGTGCATGCTGAATATGTACTGCAGGATAAATGGAATGTTTTGGCACCAAGGGAACAGGCATATATTTGGAAACTGCATCCACTGGACGTTGTTCCATAATATAAGCGGGCGATAACTGAATGAGATTGCCAAAATGTGAACTGTTTTGCCATGATCAAGGACTCCCAATAGCTGAGTTGAGACTCAAAACAGATATCATGCAGGACTTATACAGCTGGCAGAGGAGACTTAAGTCTCATCAAAGTGAGCTGGATTTTAAAGATGGAAGCACAATATATTAACCCTCTGAGTGGTTCAGCTTCAGGAGGGCATGATATTTAATCCCATAAAGTTTTATTTTTGATTTTCTTCAGCAAAAAATCTACCTCCCAAGAACCACGACACTTTATGGGTGTCTTCTGTCTTCTGTTGAGATTCTCTGCAGAATATAGCTGAATTTTCCGTCCGCTGGGGGTGTCGGCTTGTGGATGAGAAATTAATCTGAGGCCTCGTTTGCACTCTCAGATGGATGTAAAAGATCCCATGGCATTATTTGAAGAAGAGCAGGGCAGTTATCACCGGTCAATATTTATCCCTCACTCAACATCACAAAAAAAACAGATTATCTGGCCATTATTACATTGTTGTCTGTGGGAGCTTGCTGTGCACAGATTGGATGCAGCATTTCCTACAGTGACTACACTTCAAAAGTACTTCATTGGCTGTAAAGCACTTTGAGAAGTCCTGAGATTATAAAAGGCACTGTATAAATGCAAATCTTTCTTATAATCCACAGCTCATTTTAATAATATTTATCATTTACTTCCTATTCAGCTTTCACATTTATATGCTCCTTTTGATTGACCGATGCAAAATACCATTAGCTCAGTGTTTTGCCAACTATTGGAGGAAATGAAGTCTTTCCTATCAGGTTACTTTTAAAACCAAGGCTTGGGGAAATTGGGATGATACTGATTCAGTGGTCAATGCTTACACTCCATGTAATCTAAATCTGTTTCTGCTTCTTAGCTGTCTGTTTTGTACAAAAGAAATGATTGGCAATCATACCTATTACAAAAAGTGCTCAAAATGTGCACAAGGTACCTTTCAGAACCTGCTCATCAGTTTATTTTTCCGTTTTTTTTCTGATTGCTTTAAGTGAGATCATGCATTGCTACGTGATGGTAATACTAATTCAGAACATTTTTTAAAGAATCCGGGCTTGAAGATAATTTAAGTTATAAAACTTGTATAACTTGGGAGCCAGGGTTTCATAACCACAACAAAAGTCTGTACTTAAGCAATAAAAAATATGCAGTCAGAAAATCAAAAAGGAATAGTTTATTTCTTGACCAGCCTACAGTATACGTAGAATATAAATCAGGTGCCCTGGAAAAATGTAGTTATAAATTTATTTTACCTACCAATGGGGGTAAATTTTAGTCTTCAACACGTGGGTGGTAATCTGATGGAATGGATTGCTTGCCCATTATCGACCTGTTTGATGATTTTCATTCAATTGAAAATCGAGCAGTGGGCGATCTGCTACATCCAATTACCATACATGAAGTGAACATTACAAACTCCATCAGCATCTTTTGAGTTCTTGGGGTAATTATAACCACAAAAATATTGTGTGGTTTGGGGTCGGGTGGGGTGTTAAAATATTTAAAACCCGAACCCCAACACCAACCTGCCTCCAACCCACAAACATCCGGTTTTACCAGGGTGCGGGCAGCCAACCTACTCCCAGGAGGTGGGTTGCCCATTTAAATATTGTAATGAAGCTGCATGCCTCAGATTTAACCTATCTTCCCGGTTTAACCCAGTATCTAAAGGGAGGCGAGGACTGCTTCATGGAAAAGGTAAGTGCCTTACAGAACTGCTTGTGGGCCAGGAGGAGCATGAGTGCTTCTTCCCAGTCCAACAAGTTTACCTGCTTCCCTGCCTGCCGTCGGATCACCCCCCTCCATTTCTGGGACGGAGATCGGACCCCCCCCCCCCCACAACAAAGATCCGGATCCCATGCTCCCACTAACCGAGCTGCAGGCTCCATACCTGCTCCTAGCCTGCTGCCTCCTTTGTGGCATTCCCCGCCCGACAGGGAACCAAGCCTGTCAATCAGTAAACAAAGAATCTATCATGCTAATTAGAATGTTTTTGAAAAGCGCTGTTGCAAATGTGTTGGAAGTTCTGGGTAAGTGCAAAGACACACGCTGTATCATTGGGCTCAAGTTTCGGTTCAAGTTGCTCCTATTTTTTTGGAGCAACTAGTTTAGTATTGAGTATCTTAGAAATCGCAATTCTCGGCATTTAGTTTGCTCCAGTTCTAGTTGGTTTTAGTATAGTGTTTTTTTCAAAAGGGGGCGTTACCAGCCACTTATGTCTGTTTTGCAAGTTTAGGCAGCAAAAAGTTACTCCAAACTAACTTAGAACGGAGTAAGTGTCGATTTTTGTACGCTCAGAAAAACCTTGCCTACTTTATAAATTAGGCGCAAGTAGCGAGAGATGGGAGGGAGGGGGAAGGGAAGTTAGGGGATTTTACAAAGCATTAACACTTCACTTTTACCAATAAAGAGCCATCATCAATAATAAGTGATAAATAAATCAATAAATAAACCAATAAATCAATCAATCAAAAAAAAATAAAAAGTTCCTACTCACCTACTGCAGCACCGGGAGCCCTCCAACAGCCTACTGAAGAGCTGCTCGGGCGGGCCCCACCGCCGTAGAGGTAAGGGCAGTCAGGCCACTCGGCCCGGGATAGGGGCGACGTCCCTTCGGCCAGGGATAGGCTCGTCGTCCGGAGACAGGACGCGCTGGGAGGGCCAGGAGCTACTGCGCCGTGCGCAGCTGCTGGCACTGTTTTTGGCGCAGGGCTCCTGCTGCGCTGCACCAAGCTGGAAACGGCCCGCCATATATCCGAGAATCGCAAGGTAAGTATTCGGCAGAAATTAGGCAGGGCTCTCCGATGTGCGCCGTTCTAGCGGGGGTCCGAAACTTGAGCCCTATGTCATAGATGATTACCATGTTGCCTTGGCCAAATCTCTCCTATCCCCTCCCAAAAAGCCTTTGCTGCTCACCTTTCACAAAATAAGCTGTCAAACATGTACATGGGACCACGAAATGGATACAAATCTGCAGTCAGATGAGATGTAACATTAATAGGTATAATGTTTTCACAAAATACCAATGAAGTTAAATCCACAACAGCCTGCTTAACTCTTTTTCGATGTTTATCCTTTAGTTCAGGTACTTTTATGCAACAACAAAAAATCAGATGCATTGCCATCTTTAGAAACTGGGTCAAGAGGAACTCAAACAGCAGTTGTTGAGAAGAAAGAAATTACTAGTCATGAACTCTCAAATCATGAAAATGGAAAACACGAGATGATGCTTTGAAGTTAATCATTAGTGAGAATAAAACAATTGTCTTGGGCTTTACTGGGTTTTACATTAAGAATGTATGTTAACTGTGCGTAAGGTATTCAAATTCCATGAATAAAAGTATGCCTGCAGTGTAAATAATAACCTTAATAATAATAATTTTTATTTATATAGCATCTTTAACATGATAAAATGTCCCAAGTATTACAAGACAAAACAGATAAATTTGCCACCGAACCACAAAAGAAGAAATTAAGGCAGATGACCAAAAGCTTGGTGAAAGAGTTAGATTTTAAGGAGCGTCTTAAAGGAGGAAAGAGAGGCGGAGAGGTATGGGCCCAATTTTCCTCAGTATTTGCGCCGTTTTTTTTGAGCAGGCTGCTTTTTCTGGCCTAACTTAAAAATCCCCAGTTTCCCCAATCAGTTTGCACCAGTGTAACTCAGTTAGTTATGAATTTTTTAAGTCAATTTTTTTCAGCCGAAAGGGTGTAACCAGCCACCTACGCCACTTCTGGCCATTTAGGGAAGTTTGGCCAGCTGAGAGTTACTCCAGTTCTGATTAGGCGAGCGTATGTGGCCTCTCCAGAAAAACCTTCCCTACAGTTAAGGAAATCGACGCAGGTAAGGAAAGCGGCGCAGCAGATGCCCGGACACAGTGAATGAATTGAAAAACACACAGCAGCAACTTGCCTCCGAACCCGCCTGAAGGCTGTCTGGTCCCATTCTTGGTCCCACACACAGGAAGGCTGCCCGGTTGTATTCACAGTCCCCGGTTCACACACACAGTCCGGTCCCATGAGAGAGAGAGAGTCGGTCCCCGGTTCACACATACAGGAAGGCTGTCTGGTTCCATTCTCAGTCCCCGTGGGGGGCGGGGGCGGTGGTGGGGAGGAGGAGGGTGGGGAAGAGAGAGAGAGAGCCCTGGTTACCATGGCAGCCCCATCTTTTTGGCGCAGATCAAGGCTCCACTCCCCTCGGGTTAGGCCATGCCAAACTGAAGAGATCCAACGGGGAAACTTAGAACACGTACCTGGGCCCCAAAAAATCGAGTGTAACTCTTCAACTACGCAAAAAAAATGCAATTATCTGCGCTGTATTTTTGGCGTCCACTGTTTTTGGAGTAAATTAAAATCTCCAAATTTCCCCAAAGTTTCTGCGCTAGCGTAATTGACTTAGGCAGGATTTTTTTAGGCTACGATTTTTTTACCTCATTGGGGATGTAACCTGCCACCCGCACCAATTCTGTCCATTTAAACAAGTTTGGCCAGCTCCAATTTACTCCAATTTTTCTTAGGACAGCGTATGTGACCACTCTGGAAAAACCTTCTGGGTAGTTAACAAAATCGGCGCAGGTAAGAGAATCAATGCAGCAGATGCAGTTCCACAGCCAGGACAGCAGCAGAGAGGGAGAGACAGGGGAGAGGAAAGAGGGGGGGAAGGCCTTTCGGCCAGGATTAGGAGTACACCCGGCACCGGGAGAGGAGGGGGGTGGATAGACTTTTACGCATAAATTCTTCAATAATTTAATGCTGGTAAGCTGCTGCAATGTGCAAGGTGCTTATGCAGGTTGCTAAGAGCTGGCCAGAATGTGTTGGTATGTTTCACTTTCCAGCCTCAGCCTGCAGTGTATCCCTCGTCACCCTGACAACCTGATCTTTTTGGCGCAGATCTTAGGCTCCACCCCCCCCAAAGCTAAAGGACAGGCTACGCGGCTCCAAAATCAACAATTCAAACAGGGAAAGTTGGAAGATGTTTTCTGGCATAGTTGGTCCCCCAAAAAACGGGCGTAACTCTTCAAGTACGCCAAAAAACGGCATTGGGGAAAATTGAGCCCATAGACACTGACTGAATCTAGTCTTGATGGTTTTAAACACAAGTAGACAAAAATCAAAAGTGGATAAGTCTCACAGAAATCTAAGTAGTACCCTTAACCAATGATCCAACCTCTGCACGTAGAAGCTATAATACCTCTAGAATATAGTGGCAGCTATTCCAATATAACTGTTTGTTTGCGGAACTAAGTTATCTATTTTCAGAAGTAATTAAGATACATACAAGAAATATTTTTCTTTTACCTCCAATCACTCGTGTACTTTTCCATTTACGTAAAGGGGAACTGCACTGTAAAATATTTATTTATTTATAAAGTTTGAAGTATTTGCATATGCAGTGAAATCCACAGCGCTAACCTCCAGACAGCGTAGTCCTGATTTTAACCTGGGGTGGGAGTGCGAAATGATCTCGTGGGCACTTCCGGATCTCATTTAAATTAGCCAATGGAGACTCCCACCTGAAGCTGGCGAGGGTGATGTTGAGGTCGAGAGGTGGGAGCAAGATGTCAAGCGACAGGGGCTTGGGAGGGTATTGCTATCAGGCAGGAATAAGCCCGGGGCAAAGGAGGCCAAGCATTCCTTGTGGGGCCACATCTGGCCCTCCTGTCCTACAAGGAAACATTTTAAATAAAGCTGTAAAAAGAAAGTTAAATTTACCTGGACCTTTTCTGGCTTGGATCCTGCTTGCTGGAGACTCTGGGACTGTTCGCAATTCATGCCAATTCTCTGTTAAATTATAAATTAAAAGTTGGGGTGTGAGTTATGTTATCGAAACCTTACTTTTAATTACTGATGGGGCACCTGCCACCCTGTGGCGAGCGACTTCCTGGCAACGCAAATCGGCAGGGTTGAAATGGCGGTGGGCACGCAGGTGTTGGGAATGCAGTATTTAGCGCCTGACTGCCTATTAATTCCCCAGCCACACTGTTCATGCAGGGTAGGCAAGGTTAAAATCAGGACTTGTATTTCAGCTATCAGCAAGGCTGGAGTTTAATTTATTTTCCTTTGGGTATAACTCCTCAAACATTTTATAGCAACGGCATGTTTCAACCTAACCTCTTAATGCTGTATTAATTACCAATGGATTTCTTGTTATTACAGGTACATTTATGTCCCATTGGGAGGCTCACGGCATGGATTGCTAAGGATGATGTTCGCTTCTGCCATTGCCTTTAGCTTTGTGTGCTACTGGCATGGTGGCCATAACTTCATGCTAAACTGGGCAGCTTTGAACTGGGCTGGAGTAATGATAGAAAATATATTGAAGGTGATCTGTTCCATTTCACCTGCTCAAGAGATTATTGTAAGTGCCGAGTTTATATATCCACTTGGAGAATGTTACAGGACTTTGTGTTCCTCATTTGTGAATGAATGCTTGCTTTCTGTGAATCACAATTTAAATTGTAAAATGTTTTAAAAGTCCCCCATTGGTGTGGAATTGAAGCACCCATTTGGAGAAAGGTAGCTAATTAGTGAATAGACTAGTGTCTCAATTAATCAATCTTCCTCCATACTAATGCATTCTAAAACATAATTTATGGAAAGGTAATTGTAAGGCACATTGCAAAGTGATGATTATTGTTTCTTGCTGTTCAGCCCTAGTGCTCATTAAATTAAAATGGAAGATTTGCTTAGTAGTCATCACCAGCTGTAACACTTGAAATTTTAATTTCAAACTTATATATGCAATGAAAATGTAATTTAGCTGAAGTGTATACCCAGTAGGTTAATTAGTGTAATTAGTGAATAGAAATGAGGGGAAGATGGGTAACTGAGAATGATTTTCTATTTGCATGCACTTTTGTTTTTGTTCAGTGAAATGTCCTGTGCTGGAAACTATGGGCTCAATTTTTCCCAGTTATCTGCGCTGTTTTTTGGCGTGCGCCCCTTTTGGCGTAAATTAAAATCTCTCAGTTTCCCCAAAGTTTCCGCACCAGCGTAACTCAATTAGGTACGATTTTTTTTAGGTTAGTATTTTTTTGCGTCATGGGAGGGGGGTGGCGTAACCTGATGTCTGCACCAATTTTTCACATTTAAGCAAGTTTGGCCAACTTACATTTTTCCTAGGACGACATATGTGACCACTCCCAAAAAACCTTCTGGACACTTAAGAAAAACCAGCGCACATTAAATAATTAGCGCAGAAAGACGCCATTGTTTTCAGGCGAAGTTTTGGAAGGAGTCAAGAAGGCAAAGAATATGCATCATGAAGCTTAATTTTTTCAAAGTGAATTCTTTAATTTTTGATTTTTTTTCAAAGTACCATGCCACTACTACTGAACATCTCACCGGACTCGAGGGTCAGCGTGTCGGCCGGCAGAGTTACTCCCTCGCCCAGAAACATGGGCTCGGGGCTTGGCTTCAAAAGAAGCCCGGTGGGGGGCGGGGGGGGGGTGGAAGCCCAACTGAAGGAATGAGAACCCTTAGGCTATACAGCAGCTTCAAAAGAAGCCCGGGGCAGGTGGGGGTGGGGTGGAGGTGAACGCCGAGCCCCTGTGTCCGGGCAAGGGAGTGATTCTGCCGGCCGACCCTCGAGCCCAGTGAGGAGATGTTCGGTCGGTGGTGGGGTGGTATTTTGAAAAAAAATCCAAAATTAAAGAATTGCATTAGACTTTGTTGCCTCAGATGTCTTCATTGAATGCCTAGCTTCCCATTCTAAGTAAGCCTATTGCTCATGCGCAGACCAGGGTGTGGTCATACTAGGGCATCGACCTTGGGGAGAGAGAGAGGAAAGAAGGTTTGAGTGCTTTCTCCTGCTGTTTTGAGCTACAAATAATGGAAATGATTCAGTTATAATTTAAAATATATTTTATTGAATTTTGTACTTATCTTAACTTTAATAAAAATATTCTTGTATAAAACTTTAAAGTTTTCACATGATCACTTACAAACTTTAAGATCACTTAAAAACTTTTAAACTTGTAAATGTACATAACTTACAAAAAACTTTTAATTTGAGAATAGTTACAACAGAAACAACAATAATAACAACAACAACAGCAGCAAAGAAAGGCTGCACCCATCTCCTCCACCTTTATTCTAAGACTGCCCATTGTGCTTAGTCTTGTTGACTCCACCCCTGCCCACAGGAGGTGGCGCGGCGTTTCTCGGGTTGGTATGGTACCAAGCTTATTCTTTCGAGCATCTTGGGTAATTCTTGATGGGGGCGCGTGGCAGGCGGTAATGTGGAAGGCCCAGCTTGGGCCTCTTTAGAGGCTGATCTGGGGATTGGAGTGGGGGTGGCAGTTGATTCTGTCAATGGCCGGGTGGTCTGGGCATGTTCCCTTATTGCAGCAGTTACTTCCGACATTCTCTCCTTCATGTTCACCGACAGTGTATCAGCTGTCTGCGACATTCCCTCCCTCAGGTTCACCGACAGTGAATCAGCTGTCTGCAACAAAATATTACTTACATTAACTACTTGACCAAGGTCCTGCCACTTCTTTTTGTACTGGCTTCCAGACTTCAGGGTGGTCATCATTGCACAGTAATCTTCTGCAAGCTGGTTCCAGCATTTCTTCTTTTCTTTTGGTGAAACTTATATGTGACCTCTGCTGGTGTCCAGCTCGTGCCAACTGGCCTCAGTTACAGTAACTAGTGCCTCCACTTCCTCTTGTGAGAAATGTTTGGCCCTTGAACCACGTTGCATATTGTAGCTCTGATTTTTCCACTGAGAATTAAAGTTCTTACACAGCACTCAAAGAATGCAGACCAGGAGGGGTACTGGGCATACGCGCCCATAGCAGTCACGTAAAAGACATCTTTTTTTTTCGCAGAAGGGAGGACATCCTTTTTTCGGCGCAGATATTAGGCTCCAACCCCCGAAGCTAAAGGACAGGCTGCGTGTCGCCAATTAAAAGCATTAGAACGGGGAAACTTGCAAGTTATTTTTTTGGAGTAGACGGGGCCAAAAAAAAATGGGCGTAACGCTTCAATACGCAAAAAAACGTCATCGCGGAAAATTGAGCCCAATATGTTTCTCCCATGTTCTAACGGAAAATATTCAAAACAACATTGTTAGTTCAGCAAATCCTCAGTGTATTACTTTTAGATGATTCTTTAAAAACATTTATTAGTGTCTCTTTACATCACAGATTTCCTCTCTTCAACTGGGAATTTAGTCTTCTGAAGTAAAGTTGTGAATTATTTTGTATAGCCAGGACAAGTATATCAATTGATCTATAAATAAAATACGATTTGATTTTAAAATTCTGTAACTTGAGTTCAAACAATTAAAAAATTAGCATTTTTTTCAGCAACTCACAATATTAATGAATTCCCCCAACTTATGGCAGGGTGAGCAGCTAGATTAGTCAGAGTTTAAATAGGGAAGGTCTCATTTAAATTCACACATTCAGTATTGTTCATTGAAATGCCTTTCCATTGGTAAATATGCATCTGATTAACTACTTGTCTTTTTAAAAATTCTTCCATTTACTGTATTGCATACCACAGACTGCACGCTCGTTCTCATATTTGTGGCCCAACTTGGGAAAACATAAGTATCCTGTTTAGATTTTATACATATTGGGCTGAACTGTGACAGGGGCAGGCCGCGACAGCGGTGGGAGGAGGGGAAGGAGGAGAAGTTTCTTTCAGGAATCCCGGAAATCGGATTACCCCGCAAAACTTGTGTGTAGTTTTGATTTGGCAGGTTCCCTGCTTGGAAGTCAGCCTGATTGACAGGCTTGGCTTCCATTCGGACGGGGAGCACTGCGGAGTAGACCGCAGTTGCAGTTAAGTT
Source organism: Pristiophorus japonicus (assembly GCF_044704955.1). Classification (NCBI taxonomy): domain Eukaryota; kingdom Metazoa; phylum Chordata; class Chondrichthyes; family Pristiophoridae; genus Pristiophorus; species Pristiophorus japonicus. The sequence continues at coordinate 65,434,147 of NC_091985.1, forward strand.
GCCTGCTGCTGCTAGTGGGAGGGGAGGGAGGGGAGGGGGCCGGCGGTGTGTGTTCATTCCCCGACTCCAGGGAGGTGTGACCCAGCTGGGGGTGGGGTGGGGTGGGGACCGATCCCAGGTGGCGGGGTGGTTTGATGGCTGGGGGAGCTTGAGGGGCTAGGAGGAAGCACTTACCTTTACCCGAAGTACTCCTCACCTCCCTTCAGCTGCTGGGTTTCCCAAAGCTTGGGAACCCCGGCCGGACATGGTTAAACCTGCAAACCAGGTTAAATCAGAGGCTGCCAGCTTCATTAAATATTTCATTGGCCAAAACGCCTGCTGGGAGCGGATTAGCTACCAGCACCTTGTCCCATCTCCAGTAAACCCCATGTGGGTGGGTTAGCATCAGTTTTGAAATTTTGAAAGTTTTAACATCTCACCTGACCCCAACCCACCCATTTTTGGGAGTTAAGATTCAGCCCAATATTATGTTTCATATTTAATGCTAAGATCTGTGGCCTATGATATCTACTTGTGTGACTCGTGTTAAAATCCTTTTTTTAATTGCATAATTTGCCTTGTATATTATTGCATAATTAATATAGCTGAACATCTGGTGTGTTCCCAATGGCTGAAAAATCCACTTCACTACTTGCTTTGCTTTTTGCTGTTGCATCACCAACCAGCATCTTTGGGTATTATGCACGGGCTATCATAACACAAATTCAACAAACCTTTACTCCAGGGGCATGGCTTGTAAATTTGGGCATGTGCCTCCCATGATTTTTCTGCCCATTAATTGTTAATGGATGTAAAATTGTTGGGGGTGTGTACCTGAATTCCCAGTATGTGCTCCAATCATGCAAAGCTATAGACTGGGAGTGCTTAATGAAAAACATTACCCCACTGTACATATTTAAAACAGTGCTGCTGTTGAATCTGGAATATAAACTGGATAGACGGAATTATAATAAAGGATGTAAAGTACACCAGGACCAATGGATGTGACAGGTCTTCTAGATGGATATATGTGGCCTTGTATGTAGATATAAATTATGGATCAGAGATGATTTTCCTCATGTTCAGTGAACATGAGGAAAACTACACTTACATTTAGGGAAAACTACTGCAAAAACTAGATGATGGTGGATGAACATTGCAAACTATGTGAAACAGAAGAGAGCAAAGAAAGATTTTGTAGGGTCTACATGCTTAGAGCAGTGAAACATGCCACATTTGTATTTTGCCATTTGTGAATGGAATGCACTGCAAAAATAACAAAACATACACATACATAAAGCCACAACCTATAACCATTTCCACAAGTTTCCATAAATTATACAATCACCGCATGTAGTTGGCTTATTCCTTCTCACTCATGTGCATTTATATAAGATAGTCAATTTATTTAATTTTTGTTATTTAAACTTTTTAAACACTAAAAGTACTTACCAGTTTTATGATTGGAACACCAAATCAGTCTGTAAATGATACCATCACTTGGGATCCAACTGCATATAATAAATTCATGATTTTGTCATTTGTGTGTAATTTGATCTAGTTCATTCATTTTAAAAATGAAATCAAAGCAAAACCTGTGTGGTGACACCTATATACGCCCGTTTTATACATTAACTGAGATTGAATGACCCAGCTACTTCCTTTTGTGGTGAAATGCAGTTATGACATTACATTATAAATGTGCAGTTGCCTAGTGTTAAAATAAACCTGCTGTGCGAAATGGCAGAGGGATACCATCAAATTAAAATTGAGCAAGGCCAACACAATTAGACACTTAAGTTATTTCTTCTGAGATTTCTTTGCTTCCGAGAGCAGCAAATGAAATAAATTCATTTGGCTTTTCATGAATAATTTATCCACTTATACTTTTTGAACAGTTATCCCCTAAAGTACACGCTTTCATCAGTCAATTTTCGAATCGTCTACTGTAGCCATTCATTATTCTTGTAATTTATTTTATTACTTGGCAAATCTGAATTTCCCAACCAATTAAAAAGTGACTGATTGTTTCATACCATTCAATTTTTATCTGGATATATATCATGAGAAAGTAATGAAATTGACATATTCTTGAAAGCACCCGTAGTAATATTGATACAAGTGATACTGTACGCAAGAAAGTCTTAAATAATTCTCCAGCTAGCAACCTAAAAAAAGCATCTATTTATTACAATGAGAGATGCAGTACATTAGACACTAGTAACAGCACTTTTAACTCAAACAGTTGGCACTTGTTATAGCTCCTGGAATTTCAGAGATTCTGATGAGAATTTCTAAATCAATAGGAACATTATTAGACATAAAGCACCAACTGAAACATGGACATTTGGATTACCGTTGTTAGGCTCCCTCCATGTTACATCTTTTTATTTCTTGCCACTGTGTGTAGAGTGGATAAGTGGTAAATTAAGTTCTGCTGGACATGCTAAAGAAATGCATATTTCAAAACATCTTCAGAACATATGTCAGTGATTTAAAAAACAATGATCAAACCTTTCTCACAAATGAGTGATCTTGCATGCTGAGCTACTTTGGTCACTGAGATACTATTTAACAAGTCGGATATATTGCTTGCCTTTGAAAGGAAAAATCCTACTGTTAATTTATTAAGTAATGCCAGATGTACAGAAATATCATACCAATTTAACGTAAACCACCACTAAAGTGGTGAAATTGTAATGGTTAATATAAGACAATTTGTTTAAAATTATATTTGTGCCAAGTTTTTGATGATATTAGAAAAATAAGTATCAGTTCTGTAGCAATATGAAGAGTTTCCAGTAGAACTTTCAGCAGTAGCCTCTTACATAAGAAACATAAGAAATAGGAGCAAGAGTAGGCCATTTGGCCCCTCGAGCCTGCTCTGCTATTCAATAAGATCATGGCTGATCTGACCATGGACTCAACTCCACTTTCCTGCCCGCTCCCCATAACCCTTTACTCACTTATCGCTCAAAAGTCTGTCTATCACCGCCTTAAATATATTCAGTGACCCAGTCTCCACAGCTCTCTGGGGCAAAGAATTCCATAGATTTACAACTCTCTGAGAGAAGAAATTTCTCCTCATCTCAATTTTAAATGGGTGGCCCCTTATTCTAAGACTATGTCCCCTAGTTTTAGTTTCCCCTATGAGTGGAAATATCCTCTCTGCATCCACTTCGTCGAGTCCCCTCAATATCTTATAAGTTTCGATAAGATCACCTCTCATTTTTCTGAACTCCAATGTGTATAGGCCCAACCTCAACCTATCTTCATAAATCAACCCCTTCATCTCCGGAATCAACCTAGTGAACTTTCTCTGAACAGCTTCCAATGCAAGTATATCCTTCCTTAAATACAGAGACCAAAACTGTACGCAGTACTCTAGGTGTGGCCTTACCATTACCCTGTACAGATGTAGCAGGACTTCTCTGCTTTTACACTCCATCCCCTTTGCAATAAAGGCCAACATTCCATTTGCCTTCCTGATTACTTGCTAACTAACTTTTTGTGTTTCATGCACAAGGACCCTCAGGTCCCTCTGTACTGCAGCACTTTGCATTTTTTCTCTATTTAAATTATAATTTGCTTTTCTATTTTTTTCTGCCAGAGTGGATAACTTCACATTTTCCCACATTATACTCCATCTGCCAAATGTTTGCCCACTCACTTAGCCTGTCTAATATCCCTTTGCAGATTTTTTGTGTCCTCCTCACAATTTGCTTTCCCACCCATCTTTGTATCATCAGCAAACCTGGCTACATTACACTCGGTCCCTTCTTCCAAGTCATTAATATAGATTGTAAATAGTTGAGGACCCAGCACCGATCCCTGCGGCACCCCACTGGTCACTGTTTGCCAACTGGAAAATCAGCCATTTATCCCGACTCTCTGTTTTCTGTTAGTTAGCCAATCCTCTATCTATGATAATGTATTAACCCCAACCCCGTGAACTTTTATCTTGTGCAGTAACCTTTTATATGGCACCTTATTGAATGCCTTCTGGAAATCCAAATACACCACATCCACTGGTTCCCCCTTATCCACCCTGCACATTACATCCACAAAGAACTCCAGCAAATTTGTCAAACTTTTCCCAGTCCACTTTAGCTAACTCTGCCCTCATACCTTTGTAGTCTCCTTTATTTAAGCTTAGGACCCTGGTTTGAGAACAAGCTTTCTCACCCTCCAACTGAATTTAAAATTAAACCATGTTATGGTGACTCATTCCTAGAGGATCCTTTACTATGAGATAATTTATTAATCCTGTCTCATTACACAGTACCTGATCTAAGATAGCCTGCTCCCTGGTTGGTTCCGCAACGTACTGTTCAAGGAAACTATCCCGGATATACTCTATGAACTATTGCTCAAGGCTACACTGGCCAATTTGCTTTGTCCAATCAATATGAAGATTAAAATCACCCATGATTATTGCCGTTCCTTTATTACACGCCTCCATTATGTTTTGATTTATACTCCGTCCAACAGAGTAGCTACTGTTAGGGGGCTATAGACTATGCCCACCAGCGACTTTTTCCCCTTATTATTCCTTAGCTCCACCCAAACTAATTCTACATCTTGATCCTCTGAACCAATATCATTTCTCACCAACACACTGATCTCATCCTTTATTAACAGTGCTACCCCACCTCCTTTTCCTTTCTGTCTGTCTTTCCAAATTGTCAAATACCCCAGAATATTTAATTCCCAGTCCTGGTCACCTTGCAACCATGACTCTGTAATGGCTATCAGATTGTACCCATTTGTATCTATTTGTGCCATCAACTCATCTATTTTGTTGCGAATGCTACGTGCATTCAGATAAAGAGCTTTTAAATTTGTTTTTTTTACCATTTTTACCTGCTTTGACCCCACTTTCTGACTCACCTTTATGTTTATACATTCTGTCCCTTCCTGGCTCACTCTGGTTTTCATTTCCCCCAGTGCTGCCCTGATCTATTGCCTTCTCCTTGTTCTTTGACTTTTAAAATTTGGCTCAGCTGAATCCTCCCCCCCCCCGCCCCCCACTAATTAGTTTAAAGCCCTCTCTACAGCCTTAGTTATTTGATTCGCCAAGTCCCTAGTCCCAGCACGGTCTAAATGGAGGCCGTCCAAACGGAACAGCTCCCTCTTACCCCAGTATTCGTGCCAGTGTTCCACGAACCAAAACCCATTTCTCTCACACCAATCTTTGAGCCATGTGTTTAACTCTCTGATCTTATTTACCTTATGCAAATTTGCTCGTGGCTCAGGTAGTCATCCAGGGATTATTACCTTTGTGGTTCTGCTGTTAATGCTGTCTGTAGAGTGTCTTTTCTGAAATCCTATGTTCTTTTGTGAAGTGTGAAGTAGATGTAAAGGCTGCTTTATTGCAATGAACATCTTGAGGGTCTGGGAAACATCATCTAAAGGGTAAACTCAAGGAAGTCCACTTTAAAAATAAAAAATTAACGCAAGAAAGATAAGATGAAGACTATATTAAATTAATTGAGCAAGTCTTCCATGATGACAATGATGTTTACATCCTAACTAAAATGTTGGACATATTGTTCAGTTATTACAAAAAAATGCTGCAACTGATTTGACAATTTCTGTGGGGGGAGGCTGGTGGTTGTTTTAAAATTTCTAAAAGCTGAAAAGTAACTCAACCCTTTGCTGCTTAGCAAGGAGAATTCTCAAGTACATATGCTCCAAGTTTCCACACGATAAAAAACGGGCGCCCCTCTGAGCTGGGCGCCCGTTTTTCGTGCCGAAAACGGCGCTGGAAAAAAAACGCGCGATTCTGGAGCGCCCTGCAGCTCCATGTCTGCTTGGCGTGGCGCCCAGGGGGGCGGAGCCTACCACTCGCGCCGATTCTGTAAGTGGGAGGGGGCGGGTACCATTTAAATTCGTTTTTTTCCTGCCGGTAACCCTGCGCGTGCGCGTTGGAGCGTTCGCGCACGCGCAGTGTGAAGGAAACATTGGCACTCGGCCATTTTTGTAGTTCTTTGTAGCGGTTTAATTTTTGAACATTTTTTAATAAAAGCACATTGCCCTTCCATGATCAGCACTGAGGCTTCTTGCAGCAGTGAGAAGGCTGCAGGAAGCCTCAGAAGTTGAGGCAGCCGTTTCCTGACGGCCTTCCCCCCCCCCCTGCCATCGGGAATGGCTGCTCAGCTTGTGAGGCTTCCTGCAGCCTTCTCACTGTCTCCTTCCCCCCCCACCCGCCGTCTGGAACGGCTTCCTCCCCCCTCCCCCGCTGCGTTCGGTCGGTCGGTCGGTCGGGCCCGCACTCCCTCCCTCCCCTGCCCACTGTCGGGAACAGCTTCCTCCCCCCCCTACCGTCGAACGAACGGCTTCCTGCAGCATTCTCCCTGGCTGAAGCACTTTCACACAGGTAGGAAGATGGTTTATTTAATCTTTTCTTTGCTTATAAATTTTTATTCAGGTTGGATTTATTTGTATAATATTTGTATAAGTATAAATAAGGATTTATTATAGAATTTAATCACTTCCCTTCCCCCCCCCTCTCCCCCCCCACCTCGTTCTGGACGCCTAATTTGTAACCTGCGCCTGATTTTTTAATGTGTAGAACAGGTTTTTTCAGTTCTACAAAAATCTTCACTTGCTCCATTCTAAGTTAGTTTGAAGTACGTTTTCACTGTGGAAACTTTGAAATCAGGCGTCAGTGGCCGGACACGCCCCCTTTTGAAGAAAAAATTCTGTTCCAAAGTGAAACTGTTCTAACTGACTAGAACTGCAGAAAAAAAAATGTGGAGAATTGCGATTTCTAAGATAGTCCGTTCTCCACCAGTTGCTCCTAAAAATCAGGCGCAAATCATGTGGAAACTTGGGCCCATAATGTTGTTTTAACGTTGTACATTCTGTGCAGGATTATGTCAGTTTTGATTGGCTGAAACAGATGTAATGAATGGTTCTGGCATTTTTCATCAATTTATAGGTGCCGAAAGTATGTGGATCTAAAGGTTACCGATCAGGGCTCAGTAAAAATATCTCACTACATGGCACTGGCCACATAAATCATATGGCCACTGGTAGGATGTAGCTGAAACATGAAAGTTTATGTAAAATAATCCTATCAGTTGCAGTTGTATACTCTATTTGTGCCACAGAAATAATTTAAAACAAACAAAAAATACTTGTGCAAAATGTGAAAAGAAATATGATCAGTGCAAAAAAAATCTTTAAAAAAAATTGATTATAGAAACAGAAATCTACAGCGCTGAAGGAAGCCATTTCGGCCCATCGTGTCCGCGCCGGCCGACAAAGAACCACACGGCCCTCGGTCTATAGCCCTGAAGGTTACATATAAACCTATGAACAATAAACTATGGCAGAAAGGTAAAGAGCATCCGGCCCAACCAGTCCGCTTCACACAACGGCGACACCCCTTGCATCGCAACATCCTATACTCCACCCCACACGGAGCCATGCGATCTCCTGGGAGAGGCAAAAAAACACACAAAAACCCAGGCCAATTGGGGAACAAATGTAGGAAAATTCCTCTCCGACCCATCCAGGCGATCAAAACTAGTCCAGAAGATCACCCTGGCCCTATTCGATTCCCAATAGTACTTATCATCGTATCTGCGCCAGCCAACAAGAGGTTATCCAATCTAATCCCACTTACCAGCTCCAGGTCTGTAACCCTGCAGGTTACAGCACTTCAAGTGCCCATCCAAACACCTTTTAAATGTAGTGAAGGTTTCTGCATCCACCACCCTTCCAGGCAGTGAGTTTCAGACCCCCACAACCCTCTGCATGAAAAATCCTCCCCTCAAATCCCCTCTGATCCTTCCACCAACCACCTTAAAACTATGCCCCCTTGCAATTGACCCCTTACTGTCCACTATATTCAGGCCCCTCAAAATTTTATACACCTCAATGAGGTCTCTCCTCAGCCTCCTCTGTTCCAAGGAGAACAAACTCAACCTATCCAATCTGTCCTCATAGCTAAGATTCTCCATTCCAGGCAGCATCCTCGTAAATCTCCTCTGCACCCTCTCTAATGCAATCACATCCTTCCGATAATAAGGCGACCAGAACTACACGTAGTATTCCAGCTGTGGTCTAACCAGTATATTATACAATTTAAGCATAACCTTCCTGTTCTTATATTCTATGACTCGGCCAATAAAGGCAAGCATTCCGTATGCCTTCTTAACCACCTTATCCACCTGGCCTGCTACTTTCAGGGATCTGTGGACAAGCACTCCAAGGTCCCTTTGTTCATCTGCACTTCTAAGTGGCCTACCGTTTATTGTGCATACCCTTCCCTTATTAGCCCTCCCCAAGTGCATTACCTCACACTTCATCAATTAAATTCCATTTGCCACTGTTCTGCCCACCTGACCAGTAGATTGATATCCTTCTGCAGTCCATGACTTTCCTCTTCATTATCGACCACACAGCCAATTTTAGTGTCATCTGCAAACTTCTTGATCATACTCCCTATATTCAAATCTAGATCATTGACTAAACGGTGGCACAATTGAGGAACAGTGGAGGACTTTTAAGGAACTCTTTCATAGTGCTCAACAAAAATATATTCCAGTGAAAAATAAGGGCGGTAAGAGAAGGGATAACCAGCCGTGGATAACCAAGGAAATAAAGGAGAGTATCAAATTAAAAACCAATGCGTATAAGGTGGCCAAGATTAGTGGGAAACTAGAAGATTGGGAAAATTTTAAATGACAGCAAAGAATGACTAAGAAAACAATAAAGAAAGGAAAGATAGATTACGAAAGTAAACTTGCGCAAAACATAAAAACAGATAGTAAAAGATTTTACCGATATATAAAATGGAAAAGAGTGACTAAAGTAAATATTGGTCCCTTAGAAGATGAGAAGGGGGATTTAATAATGGGAAATGTGGAAATGGCTGAGACCTTAAACAATTATTTTGCTTCGTTCTTCACAGTGGAAGACACAAAAACTATGCCAAAAATTGCTGGTCACAGGAATGTGGGAAGGGAGGACCTTGAGATAATCACTATCACTAAGGGGGTAGTGCTGGACAGGCTAATGGGACTCAAGGTAGACAAGTCCCATGGTCCTGATGAAATGCATCCCAGGGTATTAAAAGAGATGGCTGAAGTTATAGCAGATGCATTCGTTATAATCTACCAAAATTCTCTGGACTTTGGGGAGGTACCAGCGGATTGGAAAGCAGCTAATGTAACGCCTCTGTTTAAAAAAAGGGGGCAGACAAAAGGCAGGTAACTATAGGCCGGTTAGTTTAACATCTGTAGTGGGGAAAATGCTTGAAGCTATCATTAAGGAAGAAATAGCAGGACATCTAGATAGGAATAGTACAATCAAGCAGACGCAACATGGATTCATGAAGGGGAAATCAAGTTCAACTAATTTACTGGAATTCTTTGAGGATATAACGAGCATGGTGGATAGAGGTGTACCGATGGATGTGGTGTATTTAGATTTCCAAAGGCATTCGATAAGGTGCCACACAAAAGGTTACTGCAGAAGATAAAGGTATGCGGAGTCAGAGGCAATGTATTAGCATGGATCGAGAATTGGCTGGCTAACAGAAAGCAGAGAGTCGGGATAAATGGGTCCTTTTCGGGTTGGAAATCGGTGGTTAGTGGTGTGCCACAGGGATCGGTGCTGGGACAACAACTGTTTACAATATACATAGATGACTCAGCAGAGGAGGACAAAGGGTTTGATTAGGGCAGGGAAAATGGAGTACGAGAAGAAGCTTGCAGGGAACCTTAAGACGGATTGCAAAAGTTTCTATAGATATGTAAAGAGAAAAAGGTTAGTAAAGACAAACGTAGATCCCCTGCAGTCAGAATCAGGGGAAGTCATAACGGGGAACAAAGAAATGGCAGACCAATTGAACAAGTACTTTGGTTCGGTATTCACTGAGGAGGACACAAACAAACTTCCGGATATAAAAGGGGTCGGAAGGTCGAGTAAGGAGGAGGAATTGAGGGAAATCCTTATTAGTCGGGAAATTGTGTTGGGGAAATTGATGGGATTAAAGGCCGATAAATCCCCAGGGCCTGATGGACTGCATCTCAGAGTACTTAAGGAGGTGGCCTTGGAATTAGTGGATGCATTGACAGTCATTTTCCAACATTCCATTGACTCTGGATCAGTTCCTATGGAGTGGAAGGTAGCCAATGTAACCCCACTTTTTAAAAAAGGAGGGAGAGAGATAACAGGGAATTATAGACCGGTCAGCCTGACATCAGTAGTGGGTAAAATGATGGAATCAATTATTAAGGATGTCATAGCAGTGCATTTGGAAAGAGGTGATATGATAGGTCCAAGTCAGCATGGATTTGTGAAAGGGAAATCATGCTTGACAAATCTTCTGGAATTTCTTTGAGGATATTTCCAGTAGAGTGGACAAGGGAGAACCAGTTGATGTGGTGTATTTGGACTTTCAGAAGGCTTTCGACAAGGTCCCACACAAGAGATTAATGTGCAAAGTTAAAGCACATGGGATTGGGGGTAGTGTGCTGACATGGATTGAGAACTGGTTGTCAGACAGGAAGCAAAGAGTAGGAGTAAATGGGGACTTTTCAGAATGGCAGGCAGTGACTAGTGGGGTACCGCAAGGTTCTGTGCTGGGGCCCCAGCTGTTTACACTGTACATTAATGATTTAGACGAGGGGATTAAATGTAGTATCTCCAAATTTGTGGATGACACTAAGTTGGGTGGCAGTGTGAGCTGCGAGGAGGATGCTATGAGGCTGCAGAGCGACTTGGATAGTTAGGTGAGTGGGCAAATGCATGGCAGATGAAGTATAATGTGGATAAATGTGAGGTTGTCCACTTTGGTGGTAAAAACAGAGAGACAGACTATTATCTGAATGGTGACAGATTAGGAAAAGGGGAGGTGCAACGAGACCTGGGTGTCATGGTACATTAGTCATTGAAGGTTGGCATGCAGGTACAGCAGGCGGTTAAGAAAGCAAATGGCATGTTGGCCTTCATAGCGAGGGGATTTGAGTACAGGGGCAGGGAGGTGTTGCTACAGTTGTACAGGGCCTTGGTGAGGCCACACCTGGAGTATTGTGTACAGTTTTGGTCTCCTAACCTGAGGAAGGACATTCTTGCTATTGAGGGAGTGCAGCGAAGGTTCACCAGGCTGATTCCCGGGATGGTGCGACTGACCTATCAAGAAAGACTGGATCAACTGGGCTTGTATTCACTGGAGTTCAGAAGAATGAGAGGGGACCTCATAGAAACGTTTAAAATTCTGACGGGGTTCGACAGGTTAGATGCAGGAAGAATGTTCCCAATGTTGGGGAAGTCCAGACCCAGGGGACACAGTCTAAGGATAAGGGGTAAGCCATTTAGGACCGAGATGAGGAAGAATTTCTTCACCCAGAGAGTGGTGAACCTGTGGAATTCTCTACCACAGAAAGTTGTTGAGGCCAATTCACTAAATATATTCAAAAAGGAGTTAGATGAAGTCCTTACTACTAGGGGAATCAAGGGGTATGGTGAGAAAGCAGGAATGGGGTACTGAAGTTGCATGTTCAGCCATGAACTCATTGAATGGCAGTGCAGGCTGGAAGGGCCGAATGGCCTACTCCTGCACTTATTTTCTATGTTTCTATGACCTGGAAGAGGGGACAGAGTGTAGTGTAACAAAATTTGCAGATGACACAAAGTTTAGTGGTAAAGCGGGTTGTGTAGAGGACACAGAGGCTGCAAAGAGATTAAGATAGGTTAAGCGAATGGGCTAAGGTTTGGCAGATGGAATACAATGTCAGAAAATGTGAGGTCATCCACCTTGGGGAAAAAAAACAGTAAAAGGGAATATTATTTGAATGGGGAGAAATTACAACATGCTGCGGTGCAGAGGGACCTGGGGGTCCTTGTGCATGAATCCCAAAAAGTTAGTTTGCAGGTGCAGCAGGTAATCAGGAAGCCGAATGGAATGTTGGCCTTCATTGCGAGAGGGATGGAGTACAAAAGCAGGGAGGTCCTGCTGCAACTGTAAAGGGTATTGGTGAGGCCGCACCTGGAGTACTGCGTGCAGTTTTGGTCACCTTACTTAAGGAAGGATATACTAGCTTTGGAGGGGGTACAGAGATGATTCACTAGGCTGATTCCGGAGATGAGGGGGTTACCTTATGATAATAGATTGAGTAGACTGGGTCTTTACTCGTTGGAGTTCAGAAGGATGAGGGGTGCTCTTATAGAAACATTTAAAATAATGAAAGGGATAGACAAGATAGAGGCAGAGAGGTTGTTTCCACTGGTCGGGGAGACTAGAACTAGGGGACACAGCCTCAAAATACGGGGGAGCCAATTTAAAACTGAGTTGAGAAGGAATTTCTTCTCCCAGAGGGTTGTGAATCTGTGGAATTCTCTGCCTAAGGAAGCAGTTGAGGCTAGCTCATTGAATGTATTCAAATCACAGATAGATAGATTTTTAACAATAAACGAATTAAGGGTTATGGGGAGCGGGCGGGTAAGTGGAGCTGAGTCCACGGCCAGATCAGCCATGATCTTGTTGAATGGCGGAGCAGGCTCGAGGGGCTAGATGGCCTACTCCTGTTCCTAATTCTTATGTTCTTATGTTCTTATATCACAAAAAGCAAGGGATCCAGTCCTGAGGCCTGTGGAACCCCACTGGAAACATCCTTCCAGTCACAAAAACATCCATCAACCTTTTGTTTCCTACCTCTAAGCCAATTTTGGATCCAACTTGCCACTTTGCCCTGGATCCCATGGGCTTTAATCTTTGTGACCAGTCTACCATGTGGGACCTTATCAAAAACTTTGCTAAAGTCCATATACACTACATTGTACGCACTACCCTCATCGACCCTCCCGGATACCTCCTCAAAAAATTCAATCAGGTTAGTCAAACAAATGCTTTAACAAATCCGTGCTGTCTGTCCCTAATTAATCCTTGGCTTTCTAAATGTAGACTTATCTTGTCTTTCAGGATTTTTTCCCACCACTAAGGTTAGGCTGACAGCCCTGTAATTACTCGGCCTATCCCTTTCTCCCTTCTTAAACAAGGGTACCACATCAGCAGTCCTTCGGCACCATGCCCAAATCCTAGGAGGACTGGAAAATGATGGTCAATGCCTCTGCTATTTCCTCTTTTACATCATTCAATATCCTTTAATGGACTAGAAATTACAGTCAGAGGCTTGGCGCAGCATATGCCTCAAAATCAAAAATAGACTACGAACTTACCTGGTGTCTCCGGAGCTTTGGCTGTTCCGGTCCAGGGCCTACAGGCATACACCTGCGTAAAGGCCCATGGACTCTGGGGCACATGTGGCTCGCAAGCATCTCTGGGAACACGTGGGCAAGGCCAACCAATCAAAAAGGGCGATTCCTATTTTGCTTATAGGCATGCCATTTACATACGGAATCCCCATAAGCATAATAGAAATTCCCTAATAAATAAAATTTCACACATCTTAAATAAAAATAAATGATCACAGGTTCAAAATTAATTCAAATATCCTTTAATTAAACAGTTAAAATAACAAAATGAATTGTAAACATTTTTAAACAGGACAAAATTTACCTAAACAAATTTTAAATGTAAATTAATGTTTAGATCATTAAAAAAAATGTTATTTCAACATTTATTTTAACCCTTACGCTAGGAAAAGAAGGCCTAGGGTTTCATGGGTATTTGCTGGGCAGTAGTTGGGCAAATAGCCCAACTCTGCACCAGTGAAAGTGAATTTGTAGCGGATGCGGTGGATCTGTCCAAGCAAAATTTGACAGATGGCAAGTTCCGGGTCTGCGCAGCGCAAGTGGAAACACAGTACTTGCGGGGCCATTCTGGAGGCTTCCAATAGCGAATGCTGTCAGAGGCACCATAAAATCCGGTCCAGCACATCTAACAGTAATGTATTCTGGAGTTGTATCAATTGCTGCACAATTAACGCAAAGTATTCACGAAAGTAGCATTAACAATGTACTAGTTTTATGTACATAATGCCAGGATAATCAAGAAAAAGTAAGATCGCAAGATATTATCTGCCCTCAGCTCATGTTTCAGCTATTTATGTATATTTTATAAATGTGGTTTTCCTGTGACAGCATTCATGATGAGTCGGAGGATACTCTGTTATATATTGGTAGGAGCATTAAATGATGCAAAACAAAGTGCCTTTTTATATATTACAGTGGGTCTGCTGTGACATGGCTCAGAGACTTGTACAGATTGGAACCTTACCTGTGATGAACAAGTGGTTAAGGTCCAAAGGAAATTTAAAAAATAATAAATATAGAGGACTGCAGCTGGAAAATAATTAAATTAAAAAGGAAAGAACAAAATATGAGTGGGCCAGGATATGATAGAGGTTAGCTGCAAAGAGGTAAATAATGATTGAATAGGAAAAGCTGCAGGTAAGAATACACGAGGAAATCACTAGGAATGGCTCTGGCTGCAAATCGTTAAAGGAGAGGAATGGATCTGTGTCAAATGCATAAATAAACAAGTAAATTGAGGAGAATGAAACAAGTAAATAGAAGCATTCAATAGTGGAAAGAATCAGGTAAATGAAAAAAAGAATGGGCTGAGTGATGGAAGCTAAACAGACACAAGTGTGCTCAGAGACAGATGAGTAAGTGTTAAGTATTTTTCGATTGGTTCACAACACACTAATCACCCTGCAGCCTGAAGCCATAGGAATCAATTTTAAGTTTGGGAATGCTTTGGGGTGGGCTGCAAGTGATGCAATTGTGCCACGCGCCTGAAGTCCCTTCTGAGAGGCCTGAGCCATTTTGAGGGCATTGCCTTATTAATATTAGCTGACTGACTGCGCCTAGCGTTCCAGCAAGCATAGGCAGCATGCTGGTTTGGAGTGGCTCCAACGTGCGGCTTCCATCAGGTAGAGTGACTTAAAATTGTCCAATGCAGACATGTTGCCCAATGGACACTTCCAAGCTTTTTACATATAGATGTATTAAACATAAGTAATTATATGTGATCGCCAACAATAGCTGAAAATTTAAAACATTTGAATAACATCTGAAAGATTCCCTTGTTTCGACTGAATGGTTATCATATTTAAATGCTTCAGATATCTTAACTATTCATGCAGAAAGGTTTATTACCAAATTTTTTAACAAATGTAGCTGTAGCATAATGGTTGACTGGCTAGTGATATGGGGCTGGAAATTCCCTTCGCCCAGTTTGGAGTGGATAATTCAAATTAGTCGAATGTTCACCACCCGGTGGGAGTCGGAGAGAAGAGGCGGAAAATTGGGCTTTTGAACTTGGTCACTGCCACCCAGCGCTTTGGGGCACTGCTTGAGGCAGTTTAGGGGCTGGTTTGTATCGGGAGCGGGGCGGTGTCCATCACCACCCACTGAACACATCTGCGTGGTGGGTGATGACGTCCACGCAACGCGGACGTGTCGCGCTGATGCGCTGATGACATCAGTCATTGAAGGTTGGCATGCAGGTACAGCAGGCGATTAAGAAAGCAAATGGCATATTGGCCTTCATAGTGAGGGGATTTGAGTGCAGGGGCAGGGAGGTATTACTACAGTTGTACAGGGCCTTGGTGAGGCCACACCCGGAGTATTGTGTACAGTTTTGGTCTCCTAACTTGAGGAAGGACATTCTTGCTATTGAGGGAGTGCAGCGAAGGTTCACCAGACTGATTCTCGGGATGGCGGGACTGACCTATCAAGAAAGACTGGATCAACTGGGCTTGTATTCACTGGAGTTCAGAAGAATGAGAGGGGATCTCATAGAAACGTTTAAAATTCTGACGGGGTTAGACAGGTTAGACGCAGGAAGAATGTTCCCAATGTTGGGGAAGTCCAGAACCAGGGGTCACAGTCTAAGGATAAGGGGGAAGCCATTTAGGACTGAGATGAGGAGAAACTTCTTCACCCAGAGAGTGGTGAACCTGTGGAATTCTCTACCACAGAAAGTTGTTGAGGCCAAGTCACTAAATATATTCAAAAAGGAGTTAGATGTCATCCTTACTACTAGGGGGATCGAGGGGTATGGCGAGAAAGCAGGAATGGGGTACTGAAGTTGCATGTTCAGCCATGAACTCATTGAATGGCGGTGCAGGCTCGAAGGGCCGAATGGCCTACTCCTGCACCTATTTGCTATGTTTCTATGTAGCAATGTCCCTCCCCTTCACTTAAAGGGGGGGGGAGAGGCTCTGCAAGACCTAGTGAGGCCTCCTTGACGCCCAAGGATGGGTTCAGCAGGTCCAGCGGCCCAGCACCCAAGAGAAGGTTCCTGTCGGCAGCCCAACCAAACCAGTGGCTGCCATTTTCAGCCGCGGAGGTGGGCCCTCCCCTTTAATTGTGGCGGCACCGTCCAGCCACTGACAGCTTTACGGCTGTGAAGCTGTTGGGGGCACCGACCAGCAGCGGTCGCACTCCCGTGGGACAATTTCCCCCATGAGGCTGGAAAAGGGTACGGTGCGTGGTCGACAAGGGATCGGAGTGCCGGGCAGGGCGGAAAACCCTCTTAGAGGCCCCTTCAAAAAGGGGCTAATTTAGCCCCATGGTGTATTAGAAGACTTGGTTTGAATTTCAACCACAACTGACAGTTGTGCCTGGACCTCCTCTTTATAGTAAGTTGTTGATCTTGGTCTAACAGGCCATTGGTTACAAGGCCAAGCTATTTTAGCTGAAAACAGGAGGGGAAAATCTTAGGGGCTCGGCCTTGAATACTATCCCTTGGAAACTGGTTCGGAGATGGTGTTAGCCAAGGTACTGGGATGTGTACATTTATTTGATAACCCAAGTTTACGGGAGATGGCTTAGAGGAAATTAAATGGGAAAATAAGGACTAAGTGGTTTAATAGTGTCTGCTTTTGTTCTTTTCAAGGAAAGAACCTTGTCGACCAGAATGCAGCGTCGGACTCATGCTGCCTTTGCAAGTGTTGCCACAACCCTGCTCATTTTATCCAACTTGGTGTTTCTCTGTGGGAATCAAGTAGGGAAGATCTATTGGAACAGAACTTTTGTACAAGGTAATTAAATTGCAGTTAAATCCAAGAAGTTGGCAATTGTTTGCTAAGATGTCTTGTTTTGCTTAAATGAAATCGTGTCAGCCAAAAGGCACTGCACTTAATGTGACTTGCCGTTGGATTCAGTGGCATACTTTTAAGTGTTATGAGCATTGATATTGTACACCTATAAACAATATGGGGTGAGAGGAAGGTTGTATTATTATAAACTTATTGATGGCACTAAGCTATATGTAACTATTGCAGAGGACACTGATAGGCTTTGCAGAGATTTAGATAAATCAGATAGAGGAGTTAAACAATGATAGATGGATTTTAAAATGGATTAATATAAGCTAATGCATATTGAAGCAGGATACAGCACAAATACCCAAAAGCAAAGATGGAAAAGGAGTAGGTGGGATGATTGACTGAAACTTTCCAGTCATTGTGCCTATTATCACAAGATTAATCAAATACTTGGATGCATTGCTAGGTTGAGTACAAAATTAGTAAGTTCAAAGACTCTATTTGATGGTTTGCTTATTGCTGTAATACAACTGCTTGCTTTTTTGTAGTGCTCCTCGTGTGTAGGAAGGCATCTCAAAGTGCTTTTTATTGAGAACGATGCTTTTGAACTGAGGGTGTAACAATGGATAGCTACTACTTTTTGGACATTTTGCACAATTAAATGTGTGGCATAAGACCTGACCAGAGAATGATGTATTCAGAACATAGGGCCGTTAGGAACATGAGTAGGTTATTCAGCCTCTCGGGCCTACTCTGCCATTCAATTAGATCATGGCTGATCTGTACAACTCAATTTACCCGCCATTGCTCCATATCCCTTGATACCCTTACCTGACAAAAATCTATCCATCTCAATCTTGAAAGTTCCAAGAGGCCAAAATTACCCCTTCCCTTAAGGCCCGTTACCGCCAGAAGTCGGCAACCATGCTGTGGAGTGCAATGGCTGCCGAATTTTTGTGGACTGGCCGCCATTTTGAAAATTTTGTGCCGATGGTATTCCGGCGGTGACCCGCTCCCCCCCACTACCACTCCGCTGTTGCTGATCTGTCCTAAGTGAGTCATCAGAGTGCCCACCACCGATGTCCTCCACCCCCGATCATGAAATTCCTCCGGTAAAATATTGCTGCCACCGCTTAATGCCACTGGCAGCTTTTTCTGCTGGTGCACTGTGCTTGGAGTACTTGCAAAATGGCGGTGCGGCTGCCATTAAAGGGGAGGACCTACTGCTGCGGCTGCCTTTTTTTTGTCGGCCGACTGCCACCATATAGAAACATAGAAATTAGGTGCAGGAGCAGGCCATTTGGCCCTTTGAGCCTGCATCGCCATTCAATAAGATCATGGCTGATCATTCAACCTCAGTACCCTTTTCCTGCTTTCTCTCCATACCCCTTGAACCCTTTGGCCGTAAGGGCCATATCTAACTCCCTTTTGAGTATATCTAACAACTTTCTGCGGTAGAGAATTCCACAGGTTAACCACTCTCTGAGTGAAGAAGTTTCTCCTCATCTCGGTCCTAAATGGCTTACCCCTTATTCTTAGACTGTGACCCCTGGTTCTGGAACTCCCCAGCAACGGGAACATTCTTCCTGCCTTTAACCTGTCCAATCCTGTCAGAATTTTATATGTATCTATGAGATCCCCTCTCTCTTCTAAACTCCAGTGGATAAAAGCCCAGTTGATCCAGTCACTTCTCATATGTCAGTCCTGCCATCCCGGGAATCAGTCTGGGTGAACCTTCGCTGTACTCCCTCAGTAGTAAGAATGTCCTTCCTCAGATTAGGAGACAAAACTGAACACAGTATTCTAGGTGTGGCCTCACCAAGGCTCTGTACAACTGCAGTAAGACCTCCCTGCTCCTATACTCAAATCCCCTAGCTATGAAGGCCAACATGCCATTTGCCTTCTTCACCGCCTGCTGTACCTGCATGCCAAACTTCAATGACTGATGTACCATGACACCCAGGTCTCTTTGCACCTCCCCTTTTCCTAATCTGCCGCCATTCAGATAATATTCTGCCTTTGCGTTTTTGCCCCCAAAGTGGATAACCTCACATTTATCCACATTATACTGCATCTGCCATGCATTTGCCCACTCACCTAACCTGTCCAAGTCACCCTGCAGCCTCTTAGCATCCTCCTCACAGCTCACACTGCCACTCAGCTTAGTGTCATCTGCAAACTTGGAGCTATTACATTCAATTCTTTCATCTAAATCATTGATGTATATTGTAAAGAGCTGGGGTCCCAGCACTGAAGCCTGTGGCACCCCACTGGTCACTGCCTGCCATTTTGAAAAGGACCCGTTTATTTCTTCTCTTTGCTTCCTGTCTGCCAACCAGTTTTCTATCCACGTCAATACATTACCCCCAATACCATGTGCTTTAATTTTGCACACTAATTTCTTGTGTGGGACCTTGTCAAAAGCCTTTTGAAAGTCCAAATACACCACATCCACTGGTTCTCCCTTGTCCACTCTACTAGTTACATCCTCAAAAAATTCTGGAAGATTTGTCAAGCATGATTTCCCCTTCATAAATCCATGCTGACTTGGACCGATCCCGTCACTGTTTTCCAAATGTGCTGCTATTTCATCTTTAATAATTGATTCCAACATTTTCCCCACCACCGATTTCAGGCTAACCAGTCTATAATTCCCTGTTTTCTATCTCCCTCCTTTTTTAAAAAGTGATGTTACATTAGCTACCGTCCAGTCCATAGGAACTGATCCAGAGTCAATACAATGTTGGAAAATGATCACCAATGCATCCACTATTTCTACGGGCACTTCCTTAAGTACTCTGGGATGCAAACTATCAGGCCCTGGGGATTTATTGGCCTTCAGTCCCATCAATTTCCCTAACACAATTTCCTGGCTAATAAAGATTTCCTTTAGTTCCTCCTTTTCGCTAGACCCTCGAACCCCTAATATTTCCGGAAGGTTATTTGTGTCTTCCTTAACGAAGACAGATCCAAAGTATTTGTTCAATTGGTCTGCCATTTCTTTGTTCCCCATTATAAATTCACTTGATTCTGACTGCAAAGGACCTACGTTGGTCTTAACTAATCTTTGTCTCTTCACAGATCTATAGAAGCTTTTGCAGTCAGTTTTTATGTTCCCTGCAAGCTTCCTCTCATACTTTTATTTTCCCCCTCCTAATTAGACCCTTTGTCCTCTGCTGAATTCTAAATTTCTCCCAGTCCTCAGGTTTGCTGTTTTTTCTGGCCAATTTATATGCCTCTTCCTTAGGTTTAACACTATCCCTAATTCCCCTTGTTAGCCACGGTTGAGCTACCTTCCCCTTTTTATTTTTACTCCAGACAGGGATGTAGAATTGTTGAAGTTCATCCATGTAATCTATAAATGTCTACCATTGCCTATCCACTGTCAATCCTTTAAGTATCATTTGCCAGTCTATCCTAGCCAATTCACGTCTCATACCATTGAAGTTGCCTTTCCTTAAATTCAGGACCCTAGTCTCTGAATTAACTGTGTTACTCTCCATCTTAATAAAGGATTCTACCATATTATGGTCACTCTTCCCCAGGGGGTCTCGCACAACAAGATTGCTAATCAGTCCTCTCTCATTCACATCACCCAGCCTAGGATGGCCAGCTCTGTAGTTGATTCCTCGACATATTGGCCTAGAAAGCCATCGCTAATACACTCCAGGAAATCCTCCTCCACCGCATTGCTACCAGCTTGGTTAGCTGGTTAGCTCAATCTATATGTAGATTAAAGTCGCCCATGACAACTGTTGTACCTTTATTGCACGCATCCCTAATTTCTTGTTTGATGCCATCCCCAACCTCACTACTACTGTTTGGTGGTCTGAACACAACTCCCACTAGCGTTTTCTGCCCTTTGGTATTCCGCAGCTCAACCCATACAGATTCCACATCATCCAAGCTAATGTCCTTTCTTACTATTGCGTTAATTTCCTCTTTAACCAGCAGCGCTACCCCACCTCCTTTTCCTTTCTGTCTATCCTTCCTGAATGTTGGATAACCCTGGATTTTGAGTTCCCAGCCTTGGTCACCCTGAAGCCATGTCTCCGTAATCCCAATTATATCATAATTGTTAATAGCTGCCTGCACAGTTAATTTATCCACCTTATTACGAATACTCCTCGCATTGAGGCACAGAGCCTCAGACTTGTCTTTTTAACACTCTTTGTCCCTTTAGAATTTTGCTGTAATGTGGCCCTTTTTGATTTTTGCCTTGGGTTTCTCTGCCCTCCACTGTTACTATTCTCCTTTCTATCTTTTGCTTCTGCCCCCATTTTATTTCCCTCTGCCTCCCTGCATAGGTTCCCACCCACCTGCCATATTAGTTTAACTCCTCCCCAACAGCACTAGCAAACACTCCCCCTAGGACATCGGTTCCGGTCCTGCCCAGGTGCAGACCGTCCAGTTTGTACTGGTCCCACCTCCCCCAGAACTGGTTCCAATGTCCCAGAAATTTGAATCCCTCCCTCTTGCACCACTCCTCATCAACAATGCCAGTAAAAACAGTCGAAACATGATTGGTGCGCGCGTTTCCAGCGGTGGACAATTTCGGACCCCAATTGTTTTAGTATCTTCAACCTTTTTTTAATTCATTCATGATCCTGGATATTGTTGACAATGCCAGCATTAATTTCCCATCCCTAATTGCCTTTGAGAAGATGGCGGTGAGGCGCCTTCTTGAACTGCTGCAACATGTGTGATGATCGTACTCCCACAGTGCTGTTAGGGAAACAGTCACAGGATTTTGACCCAGTGATAGAAACATAGAAACATAGAAAATAGGTGCAAGAGTAGGCCATTCGGCCCTTCAAGCCTGCACCACCATTCAATATGATCATGGCTGACCATGCAACTTCAGTATCCCATTCCTGCTTTCTCTCCATACCCCTTGATCCCCTTAGCCGTAAGTGCCACATCTAACTCCCTCTTGAATATAACTAACTGACGATGATGAAAGACTGGCGATATATTTCCAAATCAGGATGGTGTACAACTTGGAGGGGAACTTGGAGGTAGTGGTGTTCCCATGCACCTAGAGGTCACGGGTTGGGGTGTGCTGTTAAAGAAGCCTTGGTGAGTTGCTGCAGTGCATCTTGTAGATGGTACACACTGTAGCCATGGTGCACCGATAGTGGAGGAACTGATGTTTAATGTTTGGAGTGTTAATCAAGTGCGCCACTTTGTCCTGGATGGTTTTGAGCTTCTTATTTGTTGTTGGAGCTGCACTCATCCAGGCAAGTGGAGAGTATTCCATCAAACTCCTGATTTCTCCTTGTAGGTAGTGAAAATGCTTTGGGGAGTCAGGAGGTAAGCCTCTGTCTTGCTCCTGTAGCCACAGTATTTATGTGGCTGGTCCAGTTAAGTTTCTGGTCAATGGTGGGGGATTCGGCGATGGTAATTCCATTAGATGTAAAGGACCGGTGATTAGACTCTCACTTGTTGGAGATAGTCATTGCCTGGCACTTGTGTGACATATATGTTACTTGCCACTTATCAGCCCAAGCCTGAATATTGTACAGGTTCTTGTTCCATGCTGGCAGAGACTGTTTCATTATCTGAGGAGTTGTGAATGGAACTGAACACTACAATCATCAGTGAACAACCCTACTTCTAACCTTATGATGGAGGGAAGGTAATTGATGAAGCAACTGAAGATGGTTGGGCCTTGGACACTGCTGTGAAGAGCTCCTGCAGTGATGTCCTGGGGCTGAGATGATTGGCCTCTGACAACCACAACCATCTTCCTTTGTGTAATGTATGACTCCAGCCAATGGAGAGTTTTCCTCCTGATCCCTATTGACGTCAATTTTACGAGGGCACCTTGATGCCACACTTGGTTAAGTGCTTCCTTGATGTCAAGGGCAGTCACTCTCACCTCACTTCTGGAATTCAGCTCTTCTGTCCATGTTTGGACCAAGGCTGTAATGAGGTCAGGAGCCGAGTGTTCCGGGCAGAATCCAAACTGGGCATCGGTGAGCAGGTTATTGGTGAGTTACCTGCGAGAGAACAGCTCCGCAGGCCGGGTTATAAGAACATAAGAACATAAGAATTAGGAACAGGAGTAGGCCATCTAGCCCCTCGAGCCTGCTCCGCCATTCAATAAGATCATGGCTGATCTGGCCGTGGACTCAGCTCCACTTACCCGCGCTGTCCCCGTAACCCTTAATTCCCTTATTGGTTAAAAATCTATCTATCTGTGATTTGAATACATTCAATGAGCTAGCCTCAGCTGCTTCCTTGGGCAGAGAATTCCACAGATTCACAACCCTCTGGGAGAAGAAATTCTTTCTCAACTCGGTTTTAAATTGGCTCCTCCGTATTTTGAGGCTGTGCCCCCTAGTTCTAGTCTCCCCTACCAGTGGAAACAACCTCTCTGCCTCCATCTTGTCTATCCCTTTCATTATTTTAAATGTTTCTATAAGATCACCCCTCATCCTTCTGAACTCCAACGAGTAAAGACCCAGTCTACTCAATCTATCATCATAATGTAACCCCCTCATTTCTGGAATCAGCCTAGTGAATCGTCTCTGTACCCCTTCCAAAGCTAGTATATCCTTCCTTAAGTAAGGTGACCAAAACTGCACGCAGTACTCCAGGTGCGGCCTTACCAATACCTTACACAGTTGCAGCAAGACCTCCCTGTTATAAAAGAACTGGAGCGGTGGGCCTGGGACATCGTGACCCACCCCCGCCCCACTCGACCTGCGAGAGAACAGCTCCGCAGGTCAGGCTATAAAAGAGCTGGAACGGATGGCCTGGGACATTGTGGCCCCCTGACTTGCAAGAGAACAACTCCGCAGGTTGGGCTATAAAAGAGCTGGAGTGGCGTATCACTTCAACCTCCAGCACGAGCTGCTCCAAGTGTGTGACGATTTTGAGATGGGCGACTGGGTGACGTCATCAAAACCCTGGGTGCCATTTTGGAGTGTGGGCAGGAACATCAGCAGGGCCCAGGTACAGAGGAGTGGAAAGGTCGGGGCGGATGAGCGGCGAGAGATCGTGGCGGAGGTGCGACAGATGAGGGTACAGAGCCCAGAAGAACCCAGGGCCAGCACGGGCCAGCCCACACTGTGATATGTGTGCGCACTAGGTCCGTGCAGCAGAGCAGGTCTCCAGTCGTCTTGGTTAATCCTTGCCACTGGACCAAGACCTAGCTCTGTCAAGCCCGTGTGATGGCTGGTGTGCAACGGTCACCACACGTTAAAAAAAATTCACACACAGGCATCTTCCACCTCCTCAATTGGAGTTCAGGACTGGAACATCGGGTCCTTCATTGAAACACCTGTGAACTTGTGGAAGCAAGTCATCCTCGTTCGAGGGACCGCCTATGATGATGATGATTGGTGAGTAAGCTTGATAGCACTGTCAACGACACCTTCCCTCACTTTACTGATGATTGAGAGAAGACTGATGAAACAGTAATTGGCCGGATTGGATTTATCCTGCTTTTTGTGTACAGGACATACCTGCGCATTTTTCCACTTTGTCAGCTCGATGTCAGTGTTGTAGCTGTACTAGAACAGCTTGGTTGGTTCGGGAGCACAAGTCTTTAGCACTACAGCCGGGATGTTGTCGAGTCCCATAGTCTTTGCTGTATCCAGTGCGCTCAGCTGTTTCTTGATATTACATAGAGTGAATCGAATTGGCCGAAGACTTACTTCTGTAATCATAGAATCCTAGAAATTTACTGCACAGGAGGCCATTTGGCCCATTTTATCTGTGCCGGCCGACAGCCTAATCCCACTTTCCAGCAGTTGGTCCGTAGTCTTGTAGGTTACAATACAATTCAAGTATATTTTAAATGCTATGAGGGGTTCATGCACTCCAAGGTTCCTCTGTTCATCTACACTTCTCAATGTCCGACCATTTATTGTGTATTCCCTTATACAAACATACGAACAATAAGGGACAGGTAAATACCATCTGGTCCATCAAGCCCGTCCCACACAATTACGATACCTTGTATATCACAACATATACTCTCCACCTCACCCAAAACCATGTAATCTCCTGGGAGAGGCAAAAAAACAGATTAAAAAACCCAGGCCAATTTGGGGGATTCCTCTCCGACCCATCTAGGCGATCGAAACTAGTCCAGGAGATCACTTTGGCTTTGAATTCCCTGCAGTACCTACCTTCTGTAAGAGATAATATCCGCCACAGCCAGAAACAAATCCAACTTTTGCTTGAAGGAATTCAGTGAGTCTGCATTCACCACATGAAACTGCAACTTGTTCCAGAGGTCTGTTATTCTCTGAGAAAAGAACCACCTCATGACATCTAACTTAGATCTAGCCTTATACAACTTAAATTTGTGTCCTCTGGTCCTGCCTAACCTATTTAATTGAAAAACTATGATCAGCTGAAATACTGTCTAGTCCCTTCATTATCTTATAAACCTTAATGATATCCCCCCTAAGTCTACACTGCTCGAAGGTAAAGAGTCCCAACTCTTTTAACCTACCTTGATAATTAAGATGCTTTAGATTTGAAATTAGTCTAGTGGCCCTCTTCTGAACCCTTTCCAGAGCCTCAATATCACCTACCATGTGAGGATACGAAAACTGGACACAGTATACCAAGTGCAGCCTGACTAAGGTCTTGTACAAAGACAAAACAGTACGCCTCGTCTTATACTGAATTGTCTTATGAATATACTCCAACACCCTATTTGCTCTAGCTATTGCTGCACAGCATTGCTCGTGTACCTTTAATGATGTATGCACTAGAATGCACAAATCTCTTTCTATCTCCACCATCTTTATTGTCTTTCCCTGGAGGATGTATGAATGTTGAGCATTTGCCCTGCCCACATGCATAACACTGCACTTGCATAACATAAGAACATAAGAATTAGGAACAGGAGTAGGCCATCTAGCCCCTCGAGCCTGCTCCGCCATTCAACAAGATCATGGCTGATCTGGCCGTGGACCCAGCTCCACTTACCCGCCCGCTCCCCATAACCCTTAATTCCCTTATTGGTTAAAAATCTATCTATCTGTGACTTGAATACATTCAATGAGCTAGCCTCAACTGCTTCCTTGGGCAGAGAATTTCACAGATTCACAACCCTCTGGGAGAAGAAATTCCTTCTCAACTCGGTTTTAAATTGGCTCCCCCGTATTTTGAGGCTGTGCCCCCTAGTTCTAGTCTCCCCGACCAGTGGAAACAACCTCTCTGTCTCGATCTTGTCTATCCCTTTCATTATTTTAAATGTTTCTATAAGATCACCCCTCATCCTTCTGAACTCCAACGAGTAAAGACCTAGTCTACTCAATCTATCATCATAAGGTAACTCCCTCATCTCCGGAATCAGCCTAGTGAATCGTCTCTGTACCCTCTCCAAAGCTAGTATATCCTTCCTTAAGTAAGGTGACCAAAACTGCACGCAGTACTCCAGGTGCGGCCTCACCAATACCCTATACAGTTGCAGAAGGACCTCCCTGCTTTTGTACTCCATCCCTCTCGCAATGAAGGCCAACATTCTATTCGCCTTCCTGATTACCTGCTGCACCTGCAAACTAACTTTTTGGGATTCATGCACAAGGACCCCCAGGTCCCTCTGCACCGCAGCATGTTGTAATTTCTTCCCATTCAAATAATATTCCCTTTTACTGTTTTTTTTCCCAAGGTGGATGACCTCACACTTTCCGACATTGTATTCCATCTGCCAAACCTTAGCCCATTTGCTTATCTAAGTTATACATCATTTTCCAGTCATGAGCCTAGTCTCCCAACACATTAACATTTGCCTGAATCAGACAAGCCTTTTCTACAGTTCGAGCACTTGCATAGATCTTGGTATAATCTGCAAATTTGCAAATTGTGCCGCCAACCCCTGAATCCAGATCATTAATAAAAATAGTAAAAAGCCATGGTCTTAACACTGATCCCTGCGGGACACCACTGGTGACTGGTCTCCAAACAGATCCAAATCCATCTATAACTATCTTTGCTTGTGTCCTACCAGCCAGTTCTGAATCCAGCTCAATATATTTCCACTAATACCAGAGGCTCCCATCTTATAGAGAAGCCTGTTATGTGATACGTTGTGAAAGGCTTTTAGGAAATCTAAGTAGGCAATGGACTGGATTTTGGACTTTTTGGATTTCGGGGCATTAGTTGCGGCGAGGCGTTAAAGTTAGTGCCTGAAAATAGTATGTGCCTCCGACTGCAAGTTTCGGCAAAAATGTAAGTTGGAGGAGCATTGGTGTTAAGTCAGACGTTACACAACAGACCTTGTGCGCCTGAGCCAAAACTTGCGGTGGCAAGGAAGTTTCATTGTTGTTTAGTGCCCTGCAACATAACATTGTATATTGTATGGTTTTATTTTAGTGGGTGTTTTTTTTGTGACTTTGTTGCAGTAAAATTTATGATTTATCGTTTGCCATTGGCATCATTCCAACATTCATTGGAGATGTGCCATTATGGGGTCACATAGCTTGTCCAGTATTAGCTCCATCCCTCAGTTTCCTCCATTTAGGAGAGCCGGTCCATTATGAGCTGGCGCCGTGTGAGTGTTGGTCCGGCAGCATCTCCACGCTGCCTCCCCCATGGATGGGGTGGCTATGCAATCTCCACTGGCAATGTCTGGCCCCTCATGATGGCCAAACTATGCAACATGCAGCACACCACAATGAATTTGTAAATCTGTTGAGGGGAGTATTGAAGGCTGCCTCCAGAGCAGTGCAGGCATGGGTCTGCCTGTAGGAGATGACATATCTTTGTCAGCACTTCCTTTCAGAAGTGCAGCCTTCTCAGACACTGCTCCTCAGAGAGCTGGAAGTCTGAGCGTTGGTGCCTGTAAACCCGTGGGGAGTAAGCCCTCCTCCCCGGGTGTCTTCGGCCTCTCGTCATCCATGAGCCGACATGGCCGAGTGTCCTTCCTCTAGCTTGACACCGCCTGGCAATAGCATGGAGCATGATATGCTGGTGAACTAGTAATGCCCCCATTAAATTCTCTCACTGAAGTTGTAAGGGCACTGTAATGGCAGATAAAAGTGAAGTTTGCAAGTTTGAGCTTCACACAGCATTTTGTGCGCAACCGTTGTAATGAATATGACCTGCAATGTAGGATCCTCATTCTATTTAAAAATGCTGCCAATACCGCCTGCTACACTCTGGAACCACCTGGCTTTTTCAGGCGTTTTCTAGGGCAGGTGTGAAATGAGGTGTTTAGGCCGAATGTTCCATCCGGGGTGCGAGCGCAGCATTGCACGACGATTGACATCATCATCACGCTAAAAGCGGAGGGCTGAGCGGTAAGTTTCTGCGCCGGCACAAACCAATAGCCCAGGCGGTAAATCCTGGACACCCGGAATAATGCCCAAAAACAGCATTTAACGCCCCGCCGGGCGCTAACCGAGGCACAATTGAGCCGAAAAACCAGCCCAATGTCTACTGGGCTTTCCTCATCCATCAGCTTTGTAACTTTTTCAAAAAATACAATTAGATTTGTGAGACATGGCCTCTTTTTTATGAAGCCATGTTGGGTGTCCCTAATATATCCCTCCCTATCCAAGTATTCATATATTGCCTTGTTAACCCTCCACAAATGCATTATGTCGGTGTAATGTATGCATCTGTGAGTATGCTCACAGGTTTGTAGAGGTGTTGATTTGAAGGGGCTGCTCCTCAAATTCTGGTTGCACTTCAGTCCCACACTCCTGATCTTTGGGCACCCTGTGCGGAGGGGAGCGGGTAGGTCTGAAGGTCACCTCGTAGGACTGCTCCTGGGCATGGCCAAAGGGGCCATCAACCGGTCTAGGCAGCGGGCGGTCGAGGGGGTCATTCAGCCCGACTGCCTGCCTTTCTTCCGCAGTTATATCCGAGCCAGTGTGTCCCTGGAGATGGAGCACGCGGTGTCCACCGGTATGCTCACGGCCTTCCGCGAGAGGTGGGCGCCGGAGGGACTGGAGTTCATCATCACCCTCGGCAACCAAATTTTAATTTGATGTTTTGTCTAAAGTTTAATTTGTTTATTGTGCCGGTTTTCGTGCCCCCCTTTTAAGCTAGGAGGCACTTGTATAATTTGTGTTTTTACTGCCCTAAAAAAAAAGGGGGGCACTTGTTTGAAAGTGTTTGGTGTGTGTCCCCCACCCTTTAATCAGGGGGCACTTGATTTTCTGATTGCAACTAAATAGTTGTAAAACTGTTGATTTGAAGGGGCTGCTCCTCAAATTCTGGTTGCACTTCAGTCCCACACTCCTGATCTTTGGGCACCCTTTGCTGAGGGGAGCGGGCAGGTTGAAAGGCCTCCTCATAGGTCTGCTCCTAGGCATGGTCAAGGGAGCCATCAACCGGTCCAGGCAGCGGGCAGACGAGGAGGTCATTCAGCCCGACTGTCTGCCTCTCTTCCGTGGCTACATCTGAACCAGGGTGTCCTTGGAGATGGAGCACACGGTGTCCACCGGTACACTCGTGGCCTTCCGCGAGAGGTGGGCGCCGGAGGGACTGGAGTGCATCATCACCCCCGGCAACCAAATTTTGGTTTGATTTAATGTCCAAAATTTAATTTATTTATTGTGTCGGTTTTAGTGTCCCCCTCCCTTTTAGCCAGGGGGCACTTGTATAATTTGTGTGATGGTGCCCTCAAAACCCCCCCTAAAAAAAGACAAAAAACAAGGAGGCACTTGTTTGAAAGTTTCTGTTTTAGTGCCCCTCCCCCTTTAATCAGAGGGCATTTGAGTTAACGATTTATGTTTTACAGATTATAACAAAATAGTTGTAGAGCTGTTGATTTGAAGGGGATGCTCCTCAAATTCTGGTTGCACTTCAGTCCCACGCTCCTGATCTTTGGGCATCCCGTGCGGAGGGGAGCGGGCAGGTCAGAAGGTCTCCTCGTAGGACTGCTCCTGGGCCTGTCCAAGGTGGCCATTAACCGGTCCAGGCAACGGGCGGTCGAGGGACTCATTCAGCCCAACTGCTTGCCTCTCTTCCACGGTTACGTTCGAGCCAGGGTGTCCCTGGAGATGGAGCACAGGGTGTCCACCGGAACGCTCACGGCCTTCCACGAGAAGTGGACGCCGGAGGGACTGAAGTGCATCATCACCCTCTGCAACCAAATTAAAATTTGATTGAAGGTTTCGTTAAAGTTTAAATTGTTAATTTGTGGGTTCTAGTGCCCTCGCCAAAAAGGGGCATTTGATTTACGTTTCTACAAATAGAGTGTAGAGCTGTTGAGTTGTGGGTGGCTTAGCCAGTCATGTGATGGTCACAAGATTCAATAAAACCCCAGCCAGTTGGGTTCGGGGGATCCACGATGAGGCAGGTGGTTGTGAGCCTGGTGGGTGAACTGGTAATATGTAGTTTGATTCATAAATATTTTGCTAATAAACCAACTAGTTCTTAATAGCATTGTGATGCTATGAATTCTTAAGCAAATAACCCACAAAACAAATACAGTACAGTTGGCTACCTCAGGAGGAGGCTGAGATGGATCATTCACTTGGGTGGGGGTGGGTGGGGAGAGGAAGAGTGTCAAAAAGTAGTAGTTGATCTTTGAGAAACATGAATGATGGATATATAATAGTCACAGAAGCTATGAAAAGTTACTGGAATACTCTTAAAAGAACCTGAACAGTATGAGATTACAGCTGAGGAGTAAAGAAATTTCACTTCACTGCTACTAATTGTATTTTTACAGATCATTGACTTGTTTAAGGACATAATGTTTTGCTGAATTTTCAATCATTACCCAACAAATTGGATGTAAAATAGATTAACTGAACTTTGCATTATCAGCAGATTAATCTGAAATGTTCTGGAAAAAAGAAAATTATTGTGGAATTTTGCATGTTATAGTTTTTTTTTAAATCACAATTTGCTCTGCATTTTTCCCATTCAAGGGCGATCACATTAACCCAGATTTCCCTTTCAGTCACAGTTCTTGTTTGAAGTGGGATATTCCCTACCTGACAGCATTGTTGCTGGCCCTAATGAAATTTCTGGGATCGGCTTAATATTAAAGGTGAGCCTCCAGCAGTATTTAAATGGCTGCAGCAGCTTAGGCAAATCACTTGAGCAAATCGGGCACATTGACCGAAATGATTTGTTTTAAAGTAAGCGTGAAAGTCATTTCAGAATGTAACAAACGTCTACAGCAGGGCATAGAACCCCCAGATTTTCAGAGGCTGCAGTGGAAGTGCTGCTGGACGAAAGACCTCTTGACACATCTTCCTCATTCGTGCTCCGTAATGATCTGTCTTTCATTTCTGAATCTTAACATTATTGATGTGTTTCAATGCCAAATACTTTGTCTGTGCTGAAGTGATCATGCTTAGATTAGATTATGTAGTATTTGCTAGAAAGTTTACTGCCACAAATATTAGAAAGAAGGAAATAAATAATTTTCTTTTAAACAGCACATTTCACGGCCTCAGGATGTCCAAATGCACTTCATAGCTGCACAGTACTTTATTATAAGTGTGGTCACAATTTTAAAAAGTGGTCATAGGTGGAAGATGAAAGCATCCCCATCATGCGTCTGTAGAGCTCTAATCAGACCCTGGAGCACATCACTGAGCACTGCCTTCAGAAAAAAGGGACGCAGCTATCAGCAAGACAAAAATAGAATCCATATGGATAGATATAAAATAATAGCAACAACTTGTATTTATATAGCGCCTTTAACGTAGTGAAACGTCCCAAGACGCTTCACAGTATTATGAGACAAAAAATGTGACACCGAGCCACGTAAAGAAAAATTAGTGCAGGTGACTAAAAGCTTGGTCAAAGAGGTAGGTTTTAAGGAGTGTCGTTTGAGATGACACTAAACTGGGTGGCGGTGTGAGTTGTGAGGAGGATGCTAAGAGGCTGCAAGGTGACTTGGACAGTTTAGGTGAGTGGGCAAACGCATGGCAGATGCAGTATAATGTGGATAAATGTGAGGTTATCCACTTTGGGGGCAAAAACACAAAGGCAGAATATTATCTGAATGACGGCAGATTAGGAAAAGGGGAGGTGCAACGAGACCTGGGTGTCATGGTACATCAGTCATTGAAAGTTGGCATGCAGGTACAGCAGGTGATGAAGAAGGCAAATGGTATGTTGGCCTTCATAGCTAGGGGATTTGAGTATTGGAGCAGGGGGGTCTTACTGCAGTTGTACAGGGCTTTGGTGAGGCCTCACCTGGAATATTGTGTTCAGTTTTGGTCTCCTAATCTGAGGAAGGACGTTCTTGTTATTGAGAGAGTGCAGCGAAGGTTCACCAGACTGATTCCCGGGATGGCAGGACTGACATATGAGGAGAGACTGGATCGACTGGGCCTGTATTCACTGGAGTTTAGAAGGATGAGAGGGAAGAGAAGCCGTTGCAGGTGATTCTCTGGCTACGATTAGATAGATAAGAATGGAACCAGGCGAGTGCAGTCCCACCCAACTGGACGATGATGGTGAGACGTTGGAGAAGTATAAAGTGGTCAACCATGTCGAATTCTGCAGACAAGTCAAGAAGGATGAGGAGGGATAGTTTGCCTTTATCACAGTCACAAAGGATGTAATTTGTGATTTTGATGAGAGGCGTTTCGATACTGTGGCAGACGTGGAAACCGGATTGGAGGGATTCAAACATGGAATTGCGGGAAAGATGGGCACGGATTTGGGAGGCGACAACACATTCATAATAAAGATGATAAAGGATCAATTACACCCATAGGAGTAGTCTGCAGACAGTTGATGAGCAGTGACAGACATTTAATGAGATATTTCATAACTCTCAACAAAAATATATCCCAATGAAAAGGAAAGGCTGTAAGAGAAGGGATAACTAAGGAAATAGGGATGGTATCAAATTGAAAACAAGGGCATACAATGTGGCCAAGACTAGTGGGAGGTCAGAGGATTGGGAAACTTTTAAAAGCCAGCAAAGAATGACTAAAAAAATAATGGAGAGGGAAGATAGATTATGAAAGTAAACTAACACAAAACGGCCACCCCACATTAAAAGAATTCACGCACAGGCATCTTCCACTGTCTACAATGAGTTAATCAGTCACCTGAGTACTCATTTTTAGTGTGGAAGCAAGTCATCCTCGACCCTGAGGGACTGCCTATGATGATAAAAACAGATAGTAAGAATTTCTACAGGTACATAAAAAGGAAAAGAGTGGCTAAAATAAATGTTGGTCCCTGGAGGATGAGACTGGGGAATTAATAATGAGGAACGGGGAAATGGCAGAGACTTTGAACAAATATTTTGTATCGGTCTTCATGGTAGAAGACACGAAAAACATCCCAAAAGTGGATAATCAAGGGGCTGCAAGGAGGGAGGAACTTAATATAATTACTATTACTAAAGAAGTAGTACTTGGTAAAATAATGGCACTAAAGGCGGACACGTCCCCTGTACCTGATGACTTGCATCCTAGGGTCGCAAAGAAGTGGCTGCAGACAGAAAGCAGAAAACTATAGACTGGTTAGCCTAACATCTGTCATTGGGAAAATGCTGGAGTCCATTATTAAGGAAGCAGTAGCAGGACATTTGGAAAAGCATAATTATATCAAGCAGAGTTAGCATAGTTTTATGAAAGGGAAATCATGTTTGACAAATTTGCTGGAGATCTTTGAGGATGTAACGAGCAGAATTGATAAGGGGATGTGGTATATTTGAATTTCCAGAAGACATTCGATAAGGTACCACATAAAAGGTTACTGCACAAGATAAAAGTTCACGGGGTTGGGGGTAATATATTAGCATGGATAGAGGGTTAGCCAACTAACATAAAACAGAAAGTCAGGAAAATGGGTCATTTTTCGGTTAGCAAACAGTAACTAGTGGGGTGCCATAGGGATTGGTGCTGGGGCCTCAGCTATTTACAATCTGTACAATCTGACTTAGATGAAGGGACCGAGTGTAATGTAGCCAAGTTTGCTGATGATACAAAGATGGGTGGGAAAGCAAATTGTGAGGAGGATACAAAAAATCTGCAAAAGGATATAGACAGGCTGTGAATGGGCAAAGATTTAGCGGATGGAGTACAATGTGGGAAAATGTGAGGTTATCCACTTTGGCAGAAAAAATAGAAAAAATAGAAAAGCACATTTTAATTTAAATGGCGAAAAATTATAAAGTGCTGCAGTACAGACGGACCTGGAGATCCTTGTGCATGAAACACAAAATGTTAGTAAGCAGGTACAGCAAGTAATCAATAAGGCAAATGGAATGTTGGCCTTTATTGCGAGGGGGATAGAGTAGCAAAGCAGAGAGGTCCTGCTACAACTGTACACGGTATTGGTGAGGCCACACCTAGAGTACTGTGTACAGTTTTGGTCTCCATGTTTAAGGAAGGATATACTTGCATTGGAGGCTGTTCAGAAAAGGTTCACTAGGTTGATTCCAGAGATGAGCAGATTAACTTATGAAGATAGGTTGAGTAGGTTAGGCCTATACTCATTGGAATTCAGAAGAATGAGAGGTGATCTTATCGAAACATAAAGATAATGAGGGGGCTCGACAAGGTGGATGCAGAGAGGATGTTTCCACTCATTGGGGAAACTAAAACTAGGGGACATAGTCTCAGAATAAGGGGCCGCCCATTTAAAACTGAGATGCGGAGGAATTTCTTTTCTCAGAGCATTGTAAATCTGTGCAATTCTCTGCTCCAGAGAGCTGTGGAATCTGGGTCCTTGAATATATTTAAGGCGGAGATATACAGATTTTTGAGCGATAAGGGAATAAAGGGTTATTGGGAGCGGGCAGGGAAGTGGAGCTGAGATCATGATCAGATTAGCCATGATCTTATTAAATGGCAGACCAGGCTCGAGGGTTCAAATCGCCTACTCCTCCTATTTCTCATGTTCTTATGTTCACCTAATCGTGGAAGGGAGGCGGAGGAAGAAATATGCAGACAAATTAGGGAAATGAGGAAAAAACATAGAATAATAATTGTTGTGTTCCTAACACAGATGAGACTGCACACAGGGAGGTTAAAGTAACAGTGATCTCAGTCTTTATTAAGACACTCCAGAGTGAGTTACAGGCCTTATACAGTGCTCCCCAGGGATGCTGGTATCCCTTGGGACTTCAGTGGATGCGCTCCCTGGTGGCAGAACATGGGAGTGTATGCTTTACAGATACATAACATCACTCCCGCCCCCCCCCCAAAGTCAAAGTGAAAACTATTTACAAGGTGAGGCAGTCGGGAGCCTTTCTTTCCCTGGTGAACCACCTCGGTACAAATGTCTGTTCTGGTGTGTTGGCTGTGCCCTCGCTGGGCTGGAGTGTTGTTGGCCCTGCAGAGCTGCTGGGTGAGCCTGACCTTGCTGGGCTGTTGGGCGTGATGGGTTCGATTTCCTGGTCCGGCATGATGTCGTTGATCCTTTGGGTGTGTGTTGTGGGCTCGAAAAAGGTGGTGTCTGCTGTGGGTTGTTCAGGGCAGTCTGTGAACCGCAGCCTCATTTGGTCCAGGTGCTTTCTGCAAATTTGTCCATTGTCTAGTTTGACTACAAACAACCTACTCCCTTCTTTAGCTATTACCGTGCCCGCGATCCACTTGGGACCATGTCCATAGTTTAGCACATACACAGGGTCATTCAGATCAATTTCCCGTGACACAATGGCGTGAACATCGTTTACATTTTGTTGCTGCCGCCTGCTCTCTACCTGATCATGCAGGTTGGGGTGAACCAGCGAGAGTCTGGTTTTAAGTGTCCTTTTCATGAGTAGCTCAGCCGGGACTACCCCTGTGAGCGAGTGGGATCTCATGCGATAGCTGAGCAGTACTTGGGACAGGAGGGTCTGGAGTGAGCCTTCTGTGACTCGTTTAAGGCTCTGTTTGATGGTTTGTACTGCCCGCTCTGCCTGCCCATTGGAGGCTGGTTTAAACGGGGCCGAGGTGACATATTTGATCCTATTGCGGGTCATGAATTCTTTAAATTCGGCACTGGGGAAACATGGCCCGTTGTAACTGACCAGTATGTCAGGCAGGCCGTGGGTGGCAAACATGGCCCTCAGGCTTTCAATGGTGACGGTGGTGGTGCTTCCCGACATTATTTCACATTCAATCCATTTTGAAAAAGATCCACCACCACCAGGAACATTTTACTGAGAAACGGGCCTGCATAGTCAACATGGATCCTCGACCATGGTCTGGAGGGCCAGGACCACAAACTTAGTGGTGCCTCTATGTTCAACTGAGCACATACGCTGCATTGCCGTACACAGGACTCGAAGTCAGAGTCATACCGGGCCACCACACGTGGGACCTGGCTATCGCTTTCATCATTACTCGCCCCGCCTGACCTCGCCCCGCCCGACCTCGCTCCGCCCGACCTCGCCGCCCCCAGGTGTGTGCTGTGGAGATCCAAGATGAACGTCTCCCTGCCCTTTTTTGGTAGCACTACGCGGTTACCCCACAGCAGGCATTCTGCCTGAATGGACAGCTCGTCCTTTCGCCGGTGGAATGGCTTGATTGGCTCTTGCATTTCAACGGGGATGCTGACCCAGCTCCCATGCAGTACACAGTTTTTTACTAGGGACAACAGAGGATCTTGGCTGGTCCAAGTCCTAATCTTGCGGGCTGTGACAGGTGATTTATCATTTTCAAATGCTTCCGTGACCATCAACAAGTTTGCGGGCTGCGCC
This sequence comes from Pristiophorus japonicus, assembly GCF_044704955.1. Classification (NCBI taxonomy): domain Eukaryota; kingdom Metazoa; phylum Chordata; class Chondrichthyes; family Pristiophoridae; genus Pristiophorus; species Pristiophorus japonicus. Next base: position 65,470,687 of record NC_091985.1, read on the forward strand.
ACCATCAACAAGTTTGCAGGCTGCGCATTTCCACCCCTGTAGTGGACAATGGTAGCCGACTGATAGCATCCGCACAGTTCTCGGTGCCTGGCCTGTGGCGGATGGTATAGTTATACGCTGATAGCGCGAGTGTCCAGCTTTGTATGCGGGCTAAGGCAGTAGTATTTATCCCCTTGTTTTCAGCGAACAAGGATATTAGGGGCTTGTGATTGGTTTCCAGCTCAAATTTGAGGCCAAGCAGGTACTGATGCATTTTCTTTAACCCGAAGACACATGCTAATGCCTCTTTCTCAATCATGCTGTAGGCCCTCTCGGCCTTAGAAACATAGAAACATAGAAAATAGGTGCAGGAGTAGGCCATTCGGCCCTTCTAGCCTGCACCGCCATTCAATGAGTTCATGGCTGAACATTCAACTTCAGTACCCCATTCCTGCTTTCTCACCATACCCCTTGATCCCCCTAGTAGTAAGGACCTCATCTAACTCCTTTTTGAATATATTTAGTGAATTGGCCTCAACAACTTTCTGTGGTAGAGAATTCCACAGGTTCACCACTCTCTGGGTGAAGAAGTTCCTCCGCATCTCGATCCTAAATGGCTTACCCCTTATCCTTAGACTGTGACCTCTGGTTCTGGACTTTCCCAACATTGGGAACATTCTTCCTGCATCTAACCTGTCTAACCCCGTCAGAATTTTAAATGTTTCTATGAGGTCCCCTCTCATTCTTCTGAACTCCAGTGAATACAAGCCCAGTTGATCCAGTCTTTCTTGATAGGTCAGTCCCGCCATCCCGGGAATCAGTCTGGTGAACCTTCGCTGCACTCCCTCAATAGCAAGAATGTCCTTCCTCAGGTTAGGAGACCAAAACTGTACACAATACTCCAGGTGTGGCCTCAGCAAGGCCCTGTACAACTGTAGCAACACCTCCCTGCCCCTGTACTCAAATCCCCTTGCTATGAAGGCCAACATGCCATTTGCTTTCTTAACCGCCTGCTGCACCTGCATGCCAACCTTCAATGACTGATGTACCATGACACCCAGGTCTCTTTGCACCTCCCCTTTTCCTAATCTGTCACCATTCAGATAATAGTCTGTCTCTTTGTTTTTACCACCAAAGTGGATAACCTCACATTTATCCACATTATACTTCATCTGCCATGCATTTGCCCACTCACCTAACCTATCCAAGTCACTCTGCAACCTCACAGCATCCTCCTCGCAGCTCACACTGCCACCCAACTTAGTGTCATCTGCAAATTTAGAGATACTACATTTAATCCCCTCATCTAAATCATTAATGTACAGTGTAAACAGCTGGGGCCCCAGCACAGAACCTTGCGGTACCCCACTAGTCACTGCCTGCCATTCTGAAAAGTACTCATTTACTCCTACTCTTTGCTTCCTGTCTGACAACCAGTTCTCAATCCATGTCAGTACACTACCCCCAATCCCATGTGCTCTAACTTTGCACATCAATCTCTTGTGTGGGACCTTGTTGAACGCCTTCTGAAAGTCCAAATATACCACATCAACTGGTTCTCCCTTGTCCACTCTACTGGAAACATCCTCAAAAAATTCCAGAAGATTTGTCAAGCATGATTTCCCTTTCACAAATCCATGCTGACTTGGACCTATCATGTCACCTCTTTCCAAATGCACTGCTATGACATCCTTAATAATTGATTCCATCATTTTACCCACTACCGATGTCAGGCTGACCGGTCTATAATTCCCTGTTTTCTTTCTTCCTCCTTTTTTAAAAAGTGGGGTTACATTGGCTACCCTCCACTCTATAGGAACTGATCCAGAGTCAATGGAATGTTGGAAAATGACTGTCAATGCATCCACTATTTCCAAGGCCACCTCCTTAAGTACTCTGGGATGCAGTCCATCAGGCCCTGGGGATTTATCGGCCTTCAATCCCATCAATTTCCCCAACACAATTTCCCGGCTAATAAGGATTTCCCTCAGTTCCTCCTCCTTACTAGACCCCCAGACCCCTTTTATAACCGGAAGGTTGTTTGTGTTAGACAAGCTCCTGGAAGCATAGGTGACAGGTTGCAACTTCCCCGCAACGTTAGCCTGTTGTAATACACACCCGACTCCGTATGACGACGCATCACATGAAAGCACGAGTCTTTTGCACAGGTTATACAATACAAGCAGCTTGTTGGAGCATAAAATGTTTCTGGCTTTCTCAAAAGCAATTACTTAGTTTTTTGCCCCATACCCAGTTCTCATCTTTGCACAATAACATGTGTAGGGGCTCTAAAAGGGTGCTTAACCCCGCAAGGAAGTTACCAAAATAGTTGAGGAGTCCCAGGAACGACCGCAGCTCCGTGACGTTCTGTGGCCTGGGCACGTTCCTGATAGCCTCTGTCTTGGCGTCTGTGGGCCGAATGCCATCCACCGCGATCTTTCGCCCCAAAAACTCCACTTCTGTTGCCATGAAGACGCATTTCAACCTCTTCAGGTGCAGCCCTATGCGATCCAGTCGCTGGAGGACCTGATCCAGTCGCTGGAGGACCTCTCCAGTTTTTGTAGGTGCTCGACAGTGTCCCGACCCATGACCAATATGTCGTCCTGAAAAACCACTGTGTGTGGTACCGACTTGAGTAGGCTCTCCATGTTTCTCTGGAAAATCGCTGCAGCCGACCGAATTCCAAACGGGCATCTGTTGTAGATGAACAGTCCCTTGTGCGTGTTGATGCAGGTGAGGCCCTTCAAAGACTCCTCCAGCTCCTGTTTCATGTAGGCCGAAGTCAGGTCGAGCTTGGTGAACGTCTTGCCTCCTCCCAGCGTCGCAAATAGTTCATCTGCCTTAGGTAACGGGTATTGGTTCTGAGAGGTGTCGGGAATTCGTTGGTGAGGTGTGAGTCCGGGGTCGGAGGCCTATAAAAGGCCGCGAGAGGCGTCGGGAGTTCTTGGTGAGGCGTACTTGTGCAGCTACAGGGAGAAGGCAAAAAGAAGTAGAAAGAAACAGAAAGGTGACGTCACAGCCTCGGGGGTAAGTGATTGGCTGGTGATTGGTGAGTAGTTTTTCTTTTTCTTTTTTATATTAGTCAGTAACTTTTAACATTGTTGTTGCCAATTTAAGTGTATCTAAGTGTTAAGTCATGGCAGGAGAGCTCGGTCGGGTGTTATGCTCCTCCTGAACCATGTGGGAACTCGGGGACACTTCCGGTGTCCCTGACGACTACGTGTGCGGGAAGTGTATCCGCCTCGAGCTCCTGACGGTCCGCGTTGCGGAATTGGAGCTGAGGGTGGATTCTCTCTGGAGCATCCACGATGCTGAGAACGACGTGAGTATCACATGTAGTGAGTTGGTCTTACCGCAGGAGAAGGGTCCACAGCCAGATAGGGAATGGAAGACTAGCAGGAAGAACAGTGCAAGGAAGGTAGTGCAGGGGTCCCCTGTGGTCATCCCCCTGCAAAACAGATACACCGCTTTGAGTACTGTTGGGGGGGATGACTCATCAGGGGAGGGCAGCAGCAGCCAAGTTCATGGCACCGTGGCTGGCTCTGCTGCACAGGAAGGCAGGAAAAAGAGTGGGAGCATGATAGTGATAGGGGATTCAATGGTGAGGGGAATAGATAGGCGTTTCTGCGGCCTCCAGGATGGTATGTTGCCTCCCTGGTGCAAGGGTCAAGGATATCTCGGAGCGGGTGCAGGACATTCTGAAATGGGAGGGAGAACAGCCAGTTGTCGTGGTGCACATTGGTACCAACGACATAGGTAAAAAAAGGGATGAGATCCTACGAAACGAATTTAAGGAGCTAGGAGCTAAATTAAAAAGTAGGACCTCAAAAGTAGTAATCTCGGGATTGCTACCAGTGCCACGTGCTAGTCAGAGTAGGAATCACAGGATAGCGCAGATGAATACGTGGCTTGAGCAGTGGTGCAGCAGGGAGGGATTCAAATTCCTGGGGCATTGGAACCGGTTCTGGGGGAGGTGGGACCAGTACAAACCGGACGGTCTGCACCTGGGCAGGACCGGAACCAATGTCCTAGGGAGAGTGTTTGCTAGTGCTGTTGGGGAGGAGTTAAACTAATATGGCAGGGGGATGGGAACCAATGCAGGGAGACAGAGGGAGACAAAAAGGAGGCAAAAGCAAAAGACAGAAAGGAGATGAGGAAAAGTGGAGGGCAGAGAAACCCAAGGCAAAGAACAAAAAGGGCCACTGTACAGCAAAATTCTAAAAGGACAAAGGGTGTAAAAAAAACAAGCCTGAAGGCTTTGTGTCTTAATGCAAGGAATATCGGCAATAAGGTGGATGAATTAACTGTGCAAACAGATGTTAACAAATATGATGTGATTGGGATTACGGAGACATGGCTCCAGGATGATCAGGGCTGGGAACTCAACATCCGGGGGTATTCAACATTCAGGAAGGATAGAATAAAAGGAAAAGGAGGTGGGGTAGCATTGCTGGTTAAAGAGGCGAATAATGCAATAGTTAGGAAAGACATTAGCTTGGATGATGTGGAATCTATATGGGTAGAGCTGCAGAACACCAAAGGGCGAAAAACGTTAGTGGGAGTTGTGTACAGACCTCCAAACAGTAGTAGTGATGTTGGGGAAGGCATCAAACAGGAAATTAGGGGTGCATGCAATAAAGGTACAGCAGTTATAATGGGTGACTTTAATATGCACATAGATTGGGCTAGCCAAACTGGAAGCAATACGGTGGAGGAGGATTTCCTGGAGTGCATAAGGGATGGTTTTCTAGACCAATATGTCGCGGAACCAACTAGGGGGGAGGCCATCTTAGACTGGGTGTTGTGTAATGAGAGAGGATTAATTAGCAATCTCATTGTGCAAGGCCCCTTGGGGAAGAGTGACCATAATATGGTGGAATTCTGCATTAGGATGGAGAATTAAACAGTTAATTCAGAGACCATGGTCCAGAACTTAAAGAAGGGTAACTTTGAAGGTATGAGGCGTGAATTGGCTAGGATAGATTGGCGAATGATACTGAAGGGGTTGACTGTGGATGGGCAATGGCAGATATTTAGAGACCGCATGGATGAATTACAACAATTGTACATTCCTGTCTGGCGTAAAAATAAAAAAGGGAAGGTGGCTCAACCGTGGCTATCTAGGGAAATCAGAGAGAGTATTAAAGCCAAGGAAGTGGCATACAAATTGGCCAGAAATAGCAGCAAACCTGGGGACTGGGAGAAATTTAGAACTCAGCAGAGGAGGACAAAGGGTTTGATTAGGGCAGGGAAAATGGAGTACGAGAAGAAGCTTGCAGGGAACATTGAGGCGGATTGCAAAAGTTTCTATAGGTATGTAAAGAGAAAAAGGTTAGTAAAGACAAACGTAGGTCCCCTGCAGTCAGAATCAGGGGAAGTCATAACGGGGAACAAAGAAATGGCAGACCAATTGAACAAGTACTTTGGTTCGGTATTCACTAAGGAGGACACAAACAACCTTCCGGATATAAAAGGGGTCAGAGGGTCTAGTAAGGAGGAGGAACTGAGGGAAATCTTTATTAGTCGGGAAATTGTGTTGGGGAAATTGATGGGATTGAAGGCCGATAAATCCCCAGGGCCTGATGGACTGCATCCCAGAGTACTTAAGGAGGTGACCTTGGAAATAGCGGATGCATTGACAGTCATTTTCCAACATTCCATTGACTCTGGATCAGTTCCTATGGAGTGGAGGGTAGCCAATGTAACCCCACTTTTTAAAAAAGGAGGGAGAGAGAAAACAGGGAATTATAGACCGGTCAGCCTGACCTCAGTAGTGGGTAAAATGATGGAATCAATTATTAAGGATGTCATAGCAGCGCATTTGGAAAATGGTGACATGATAGGTCCAAGTCAGCATGGATTTGTGAAAGGGAAATCATGCTTGACAATTCTTCTGGAATTTTTTGAGGATGTTTCCAGTAAAGTGGACAAAGGAGAACCAGTTGATGTGGTATATTTGGACTTTCAGAAGGCTTTCGACAAGGTCCCACACAAGAGATTAATGTGCAAAGTTAAAGCACATGGGATTGGGGGCAGTGTGCTGACGTGGATTGAGAACTGGTTGTCAGACAGGAAGCAAAGAGTAGGAGTAAATGGGTACTTTTCAGAATGGCAGGCAGTGAGTAGTGGGATACCACAAGATTCTGTGCTGGGGCCCCAGCTGTTTACATTGTACATTAATGATTTAGACGAGGGGATTAAATGTAGTATCTCCAAATTTGCGGATGACACTAAGTTGGGTGGCAGTGTGAGCTGCGAGGAGGATGCTATGAGGCTGCAGAGTGACTTGGATAGGTTAGGTGAGTGGGCAAATGAATGGCAGATGAAGTATAATGTGGATAAATGTGAGGTTATCCACTTTGGTGGTAAAAACAGAGAGACAGTCTATTATCTGAATGGTGACAGATTAGGAAAAGGGAAGGTGCAACGAGACCTGGGTGTCATGGTACATCAGTCATTGAAGGTTGGCATGCAGGTACAGCAGGCGGTTAAGAAAGCAAATGGCATGTTGGCCTTCATAGCGAGGGGATTTGAGTACAGGGGCAGGGAGGTGTTGCTACAGTTGTACAGGGCCTTGGTGAGGCCACACCTGGAGTATTGTGTACAGTTTTGGTCTCCTAACTTGAGGAAGGACATTCTTGCTCTTGAGGGAGTGCAGCGAAGATTCATCAGACTGATTCCCGGGATGGTGGGACTGACCTATCAAGAAAGACTGGATCAACTGGGCTTGTATTCACTGGAGTTCAGAAGAATGAGAGGGGACCTCATAGAAACGTTTAAAATTCTGACGGGTTTAGACAGGTTAGATGCAGGAAGAATGTTCCCAATGTTGGGGAAATCCAGAACCAGGGGTCACAGTCTAAGGAAAAGGGGTAAGCCATTTAGGACCGAGATGAGGAGAAACTTCGTCACCCAGAGAGTGATGAACCTGTGGAATTCTCTACCACAGAAAGTAGTTGAGGCCAATTCACTAAATATATTCAAAAGGGAGTTCGATGAAGTCCTTACTACTCGGGGGATCAAGGGGTATGGCGAGAAAGCAGGAAGGGGGTACTGAAGTTTCATGTTCAGCCATGAACTCATTGAATGGCGGTGCAGGCTAGAAGGACTGAATGGCCTGCTCCTGCACCTATTTTCTATGTTTCTATGTTTCTATGTAGCAAGAAACGATTGATAGTTACTTTATAATCGCCGCAAATCCTGACCGTGCCATCACTTTTGAGTACTAGAACAATCGGGCTGGCCCACTCGCTGAATTCCATTGGGGAGATGATGCCCTCACGTTGCAGCCTGTCCAGCTTGATTTCCACACTCTCCCTCATCATGTGAGGTACCGCTCGTGCCTTGTGGTGAATGCATCATGCCTCTGGGACCAAGTGGATCTGTACCTGTGCCCCGGAAAAGTTTCCGATGCCTGGCTCAAAAAGAGAAGGAAATTTGTTCGGAACCTGTGTACATGAGGCCTCATCGACATGTGATAGCGCTCGGATGTCATCCCAGTTCCAGCGGATTTTGCCCAGCCAGCTCCTTCCAAGCAGTGTGGGGCAATCGCCCGGGACAATCCAGAGTGGCAGTTCGTGCATCATGCCCTCGTAGGTGACCTTGACCATGGCGCTACCCAGGATAGTGATAAGTTCTTTGGTGTACTTTCTCAGTTTCGTGTTGATGGGGCTCAGGGCTGGTCTGAGTGCCTTGTTGCACCACAGTCTCTCAAACATCTTTTTACTCATGATGGATTGGCTAGCGCCAGTGTCCAGTTCCATGGCTACGGGTAAGCCATTCAATTTCACGTTTAGCATTATAGGTGGATATTTCGTCGAAAATGTGTGCACCCCGTGTACTTCAGCATCTGCCTCCTCTCTCTGAGGCTCGAAATTGCTTTGATCCACCATGGACCGATCTTCCTCTGCCACGTGGTGGTTAGCAGGTTTTGCAGAGCTTGCAGCGTGTCTGCAAGCTCGTTGAAGGTGCCACATTGTTCCACAGCTCTTGCAAACATACCCTTTGAAGCGGCATGAATAGGCTGAATGGAAGCCTCCACAACACCAACAAGGTGTGAATTGCCTTGCATTCGTCCTTTGTTGGGGACTCTGAGTCATCTGGGTCACCTGAGACCTGCTGGCAGTTGCAGACATGGTTTCTGCCCTGTACATTTCTGCTCGCAAACACAGTTCCAGTTAATTTATGAACATTGCTAGCAGTTGTGTGTTGAGAGATTTGTTTTGTGTTATCACTGGTGGACATAAACGTCTGTGCTATCGCAATGGCCTTACTGAGGGTCGGTGTCTCTACAGTCAAAAGTTTTCGTAGGATGGTCTCGTGGCCAATGCCCAGTACAAAAAAGTCTCTGAGCATCTGCTCCAGGTAGCCATCAGACTCATTGTCCTGCAAGTCGCCTTAGCTCGGCGACGTAGCTCGCCACTTCCTGACCTCAGCTCGCTGGTACGTATAGAACCGATACCTCACCATCAGCACGCTCTCCCTTGGGTTAAGATGCTCCCGAACCAGTGTACACAGCTCCTCATACGACTTATCTGTGGGTTTCACCGGAGCCAGAAGATTCTTCATGAGGCTGTAGGTCAGTGCCCCGCAGGCCGTGAGGAGGACCGCTCTCCTTTTTGCAGCACTTCCTTCTCCGTCCAGCTCGTTGGCTACAAAGTACTGGTCTAACCGTTCGACATAGGCTTCCCAGTCCCTCACCCTCCAAGAACTTCTCCCGGATGCCCACAGTTTGCTGCATCTTTGTGTTGGATTCGTGTACTCGTCGCCAGTTGTTGTGTTCCTAACACAGATGAGACTGCACACAGGGAGGTTAAAGTAACAGTGACCTCAGTCTTTATTAAGACACTCCAGAGTGAGGAACAGGCCTTAGGGGCCGGCTTATCTACAGTGCTCCCAAGGGATGCTGGGATCCCTTGGGACTTAAGGGGATGCGCTCCCTGGTGGCGGAACATGGGAGTGCATGCTTTACAGATACACAACAATAATCATGGGAGATTTCAACTACCCAGATATTAATTGGAAGAGGTAGGTAAAGGGGACTTATGATAAAACTGTATACAACATCAGTTAGGCACAGCTTGAGTTCTGTGTGCAGTTCTGGTCACCACATTGCAGGAAGGATGTGATTGCACTAGAAAGGGTACAGAGGAGATTTACAAGGATATTGCCAGGAATGGAAAACGTTCGCTAAGAGGAAAGATTGGATAGGCTGGGGTTATTTTCCTTGGAACAGAGGAGACTGAGGAGCGATTTAATTGAGGTGTATGTAATTATGAGGGGCCTAGATAGAGTGGATAGGAAGGACCTATTTCGCTTAGCAGAGGGGTCAATAACCAGGGGGCATAGATTTAAAGTAGTTGGTAGAAGGATTAGAGGGGACTGCAGGAAACATTTCTTCACCCAGAGGGTGGTGGGAGCCTGGAACTCACTGCCTGAAAGGATGGTAGAGGCAGAAACACCCATCATATTTAAAAGGTATTTGGATGTGCACTTAATGAGCTGTAACCTACAGGGCTACGGACATAGTGCTCGAAGGTGGGATTAGGCTGGGTAACTCTTTTTTGACTGGCACAGGCACGATAGGCCAAATGGCTGCCTCCTGTGTCGTAATTTTCTATGATTCTATGAACTGGCATTCCCTTTCCCTTCATTTGTACCTCCTGCTTCTTAATGCCCTGCCCGTTCAGCCTTGGTTTTTTGAAATTGGTGATATTCTCCTTTAATTGTCCCCATCCAATTAATTTGATTTCCACATGATTTTCTTCTCTCATCATCTGTGTACTCCCTAGAACCATCTAAGTCTGCAACTCAAAAGTGCCTGAGGCATTTTGAGCCTCCCCACCAGTTGTGTGCTGGGATTATAAGGCCATAATTTTCATGGAAATCTCCATAATCCATTTGGAGCACCTAAACAGCTTTCAAAACTGCTCTCTAAACACTCAACGTCCACATAAAATGGATGCTTCATGGGAGGTGTGGTCCTTACTCTATTTTTTTGTGTAGTCGTTTGCAATTTACTCCTTCTCTGTTATATTGTTGTGGAAGAAAGAAGAGCTGTGAAGCTTCTCGAAGCATTACTCAGGGCTTTTTGAAGCTGTACTGCAACTGTGATCATGCCTGTTTGCACAGCAAATAATCTTTGTCTGTTGCTTTGATAGGAGCTATAGGTATCCTTATGGGTGTGCCTATTTGTTTGGAGATTCTGAAAAAGGATCACAGGAGGTATGCCAGACAGGTATGTTTTCATGTTAGATCCTGATTTATGATCTATCCTTATGCCACTACCTGCCAGAGCTAGACTATCATATTAGGACATGTCCAAATCTTGAGAAGACCATCACAGAACTATAGTCCCCTAAACCAGATCTGGGAATCATGCCCATGACAAAGACCACTTCCTGCCACTGGCTGTGGAGGTAACAGCTGTATTGAACATTCACGTGGCAGACTCATTTCAAGCAATTACAGGAGATCTCTGTCACATCTCCTAACCTTAATGCTCACTTGCATTATGCAGGATACTGATTCATGGTTTGTCAGAATCAGTGACTTCATCTGTTTTGCTTTGGAAAATAGTTAGCAGATGGAAAGAGCCCTTCACCTCTAGTGTTACAATATTCTCCAGAGTACAGGACAATATTGGCTGCACTTATGTGGACATATGCAACCCTGGCTCCAATGCTACTGCATTCATGAAAGGAAAGGACTTCCACTTCATAAATGTGCAGCTGGTGTGTGACCAGAGGAATTGAATTATGCACATGACAGTCTTTATCCTTATAGCTGCTGTGATTCCTTCATCCTATGGTGATCCATAGTAACATCATTTTTGCAGGGCCTTGAAAACTGAATTGGTTGTTGGAGGACCAAGGATATGGAATACAGCTGTGGCTCATGACACCACTGCGGTACCCAAGAGCTGAGGAGAGGTACAATGTGACACCCAATGTTCCCTTTAAGCAGTGTGGCCACAGAGCGCTCTAGGAGCCCTGCGCAGCCAGTGAACTGGCTTTTAAATTGAAAAAAAAGTGCCTGCGCAGAATTTTGAATGGGCCGCACAGCCAGTTAAAGGAGCCATGCAGTTCAAAAAATAATTACAGGGAACATTGCTTCCACATGGGTGTTAATTGAACACATCAGCAGCATCCTAAAGCAGATGCCTTGTCAGATAAGGGAGAATGCTATAGTACAGACCAGCCAAGGTTTGAAAGATTATTGTAGCTTGCTGTGTTCTGCACAAGATGGCCTAGCCGTGAATCAGGCAGAAGAAGGAAGGCAGTAGCAATGAGACCGAAGACATCTCCACAACCAGCTGCTCTCAGGAAGTGTACATCAGGCAGGTTCCAGTCGACCACATATTTGCTTGAGTGACTAAAGCTTCCAATGCACAACAGTTATCTTCACATGTGCCCAGTACCCTTGCCATATCAAGCCTCACCTCCGTTTAAACCAGGCATCAGTCAACTGCCATGAATGCCACATCATTTCCCCCCAATTTCTATCACATGCTTCATATGAAAATAACTATCAGGACACAATCTAAAATCAAACAACATAATTTTTATTAACACTTACAATGGGTGCTGTAGGTATATTCAGTGTGCCCTTCCCCAGTGCATCCTCTTGATGAAAGTACTTCTGCTTCCAAATCTTGTGCTTCTGCTAAGTGTTTCTCCACTACAAGGAAGTGAGGAGAATGGCTGGTATGTGTCAGAATCTGCCTCTAAAGATATAGATGGCCCAGTATCATCTTGTGCTTGGTCATTGCATGGTCCTGCAATTACAGGCACCATGGGATTGATACAGTAGCTGCCTAGACCTTTATGCTATTTAACACATTGGTAATCAATTGAATGGAATGGCAAGGCGTAATCAATATGAGTCATGGTGAAATATATCTCCAATATGTACCAGCTCCTGCCACTCCCTTGCTGCTGGGGATTTCTCAGTGTGGCCAGCAATCTGTGAAAGCAGACCACTGGGCAATAATTAGGTGATGAAGTGGTATGTAATGCCTGTCTCAATATGATATCCTAGCATGGTGAATCCAGATAAGGATGCTATAGTTATAGCCCAAAGTCCTCAGAACCTGTTGAGGGACTGTTGGCTGCATTTAAGGCCTTCACCAAATGGGCATCTGCTGCAGAGGGCCCTGAAATTGCCACACTCTCCATGTTGGTCTGCAGCTTCATCGGGCACTCATGCAGTACTGTACAGATGGTGTTGTGGACTCCTCCATAGATATCCCAAAGCTGTACATGCTACTTAGTACACAAATGAATGTGTTAATGGCTAATGGTGAACTATCAAAGTCTATTTATAGACACTGAATCCCAGGCTTAGCAGCTGAAGTAGCCCTCTAGTGAACAGGTTGCAGATCCTCAACTTTCACTTGCACTTTTTCTTCCTTATTTGGGCTCTGTACTTCACCAAGTACTCCCTGCTATAGCTCACTGAGTCCCATTGTGTGGATGTATCTGGGCTGACGCTTGCCTCTGTAGGTGTCGATGATTCATGGTTCTATGAGATTGAGACTGCACATTGGGCCATAACACTGTCTTCTCTTGTACACCAAGAGAAATATAAGAAAATTATATTTTAGAATGCCAGCAGTTATACCCCTTTGAAACAGAGCTGAAAGCATTGCAATGCTGCAGTAAATGTCTGTGTGGGAGGGAATGAATTAGTGAGTAAATGAATAATAGGAAAACATGTAAAGCAAATGCTGATACTAGCTTTGAACTTCTGAAAGGCCTCTGATCTCTGCCTCTCCCACTTCCTCTATCCCTCCATGGCCAGAATTTCCACGACCCTCTCCTCGCATATGGAGTCGATGGTCACAGCTTAAGTGAGCCACCTCCTGTCTACATTTATTGACATTGGTTTATGTGTAGTCTGTTTATTCTGCAGACAGATAGAATAGGGGCATGTGTTGGAATAAGGAATGTGAGAGAAGAATAAGGAATATGAGCTAAGATGAGTGTGACACAGGTTTCCTGAGCAGCAGCCACCTTATATAAGTGTGTCAATATGCAGCATGCAGGTACATTGCAGGCTTGGTGTTTGCTGTTGGTCACTTTTCATTGGCAGCAAACTCATTGTGTAGGCAGCACTGCAGAGTGCTCTGATGAAACATTAGATACGCCTGTGCAATTGGAAGCAATTAAGATGTCTTGTAACACTTATGTTATGCAAAGTTACTTTGGCAACCTTCTGTAACTCATCAAATTCCTTTCTTAGCTGCTCTCCTATTCGGGTCACAGATAAAACAGCATTGACTCTCTCTCTAACTTCAAACCAGGTTACACTGGCAGTAATCTGCACTGTAGAATGGCCATCGTCTCCAAAAAAAAATCATCCTATACAGCACCTCCTGAAGAAGCACTAACAAAGCAACACTTTGAAATAATACTGCTCTGCCTCTGCACTTGTTACAACCATTTGTTTTAAAAGGTTGACTAGTAGACCATTAAGAGCTGCTGGCATCAGATAACCCACCTCAACATCTAGCTGCTACTAACATGTCGCGTGCTAATTATTTAATTAAGTTGACCCCATAGTATAGTGTGAAGTCAACCTAATGAAACGCAGAGACATTCAGACACTGAAGAGCAGTAGCATTGGTGCTGCTGTGCCTGGGCCCCATCATGCCTACTACAATTTTTAAGAACTATTTTGTCCTGTAGTTGCCATATTGATATTCTAGTGAACCATGTAAAACAACAGTACTTATTAACAATGCCACTCACCACCTATAACATTTACTACCTGCAATGAAAGAGTAAGATACACAGGGAGGGACGCAGGGCTACGTATATCGTATACTTATAGCCAATTTTAATTTCAGGTGCATGTCTGCTGATCCTTGATCTGTAGTGCCATGTAGTATTGTAGAACCATATAAGTTTGCAGCACAGAAGGAAGCCATTTGGCCCATTATATCTGCCAGCACTTTGCGAGAGCAATCCAAAACTAATCCCATTGACCCACAAATATTTATCCAATTTTCCCTTAAAATATGCAATGGTCTCTGCCTCAACTATTATCTGTGGCAAAACAGTCCACGCTCCAATAACTCTCTACATAATGAAGTTATATAGATATTCAAAGTTTATATTGCAAAATTACTCAAAATTAGTTACATGTTTCACAGTAAGGATAATGGGCTCAATCTTCCCCAGTTATCTGTGCCATTTTTTTGGCACGCACCGCTTTTTTTGGCGTAAATTAAAATGTCCAAGTTGCCCCAAAGTTTCTGCGCCAGCGTAACTCAGTTAGTTACGATTTTTTTAGGTTAGTTATTTTTGCGTCAGTTTTTCACATTTAAGCAAGTTTGGCCAACTTACATTTTTCCTAAGATGGCATATGTGACCACTCCCAAAAAACTTTCTGGGCACTTAAGAAAAACCAACGCACATCAAAATGTCAGCGCAGAAAGACACCATTGTTTTTATGTGAAGTTTTGGAGGGAGTCAAGAAGACAAAGAATATGCATCATGAAGCTTAATTTTTTCAAAGTCAAAAAGGAGAAAATAGAAGTCTAATACAATTTTTAAATTTTTGATTGTTTTCAAAGTGCCACGTCACCACCGATCGTCTCCTAATCGGGCTCGAGGGTCGGAGCGTCAGCCAGCAGAATCGCTCCCTCGACCGGACACAGGCTTGGGGCTCGGCTTCAAAAGAAGCCCGGGGCGGAGGGTGTGGGGGGGGCGGTGTGGAAGCCGAACTGAAGGGATGAGAACTGTTACAGTATGCAGCAGCTTCAAAAGAAGCCTGAGGGGTTGGGGGTGGGGTGGACTCCGAGCCCCTGTGCCCGGGCGAGGGAGCGATTCTGCCGGCCGACCCTCGAGCCCGGTGAGGAGACGTTCGGTCGGTGGTGAGGTGCTACTTTGAAAAAAAATCTAAAATTAAAGCATTGCATTAGACTTCGTTGCCCCACATGTCTTCATTGAATGCCTAGCTTCCCGTTCTAAGCAAGCCTATCGCACATGCGCAGACCAGGGCATCGACTTTGGGGAGAGAGAGAGAGGAAAGAAGCTTTAAGCCCTTGTACTGCTGTTTTGAGCTTCTTGCAAAGCTACAATTTAATTATGGGGACAATATTGACAATGCAATACCTCGTGCAAGCTTTCTGCATGATGGTGCTGCGAAGGGGACGATTGATTTGACGTCATCGCATGAGGAACCTCAGAGCATGTAGGATGATGGGCAGGGGGCTTACCCACATCGGCTATATCGAGACAGGCTTTCATACCTGCACCTGAGTGATGCAGACTGTGTGAGAAGGCTGCATTTCTGCAAAGAAGTTGTAACTGAGATCTGTGAGTTAGTAAAAGCAGACCTGCAACCTAGAAGCATCAGGAGGACTGCTTTGTCGGTTGAAGTGAAGGTTACAGCTGCACTTTCATTTTATGCATCTGGATCATTCCAGGTCACAACTGGGGATGTGCACGCCATTTCTCAACATGCAACACATATCTACATTAGGCAGGTGACTGCTGCACTATATGCCCAGAGGGATGACTACATAAAGTTCCCCATGACAACCCAGGCATTACGTGACAAGGCTGTGGGCTTCGCCAGGATTGCTGGCTTCCCAAAGGTACAGGGCTGCATTGATTGTACCCACATCGCCTTGCGAGCAACTTTGGAGGATTCCGAGATGTTCAGGACTGAAAAGGCTTCCACTCCAAGAACGTGATGACATGGCAGTTGATGCGAGATTCCCTGGGAGCACCCATGATGCGTTCATCCTACACGAGAGCACTGTGGGTCAGAGCTGGCTGCTGGGAGACAAAGGGTACGGCCTCGCCACCTGGATCATGACGCCCCTATGGGTAACAAGGACAGAAGCTGACCAGGAATACAACATGTTGCACATTGCGACGCGCAGCATAATAGAGAGGACCATTGGCATCTTGAAACAGCGTTTCCGATGCCTGGACCATTCCGGAGGCTACTTGCAATACTCCCCTGAGATTTTCAGTCAGTTCACTGTTGTGTGCTGCATGCTGCATAATATAGCCATCATGAAGCAGCAGCAGCTGGTAGTAGAAGACCCACCTGAGGTGAGAGTGGCTGATGATGCAGGGGAAGATGCAGATGACGAGAAGGAAAAGGAGGAGGAGGACGAGGAAGCTATGCAACTACCTGAACCCGGAGCATGATGGCGGAGGAGGGCGGGCCGTCGTGCCCCTTTAACAATTGCTTGAGCCTTGCGCCAGCAGCTCATCCCTGAACATAAGAATTAGGAACAGGAGCAGGCCATCTAGCCCCTCGAGCCTGCTCCGCCACTCAACAAGATCATGGCTTTGCTGCCTGAAGGCTCAGTGGCAACTATTCTAAATGCACCATGTTTACTGTTTGGACCTGTTCTGTAATGTGTTGTGTTAATGGAACAAATAATGGAAATGATTCAGTTATAATTTAAAATATATTTTGTTCAAAAGTTTAACATTTGTTTGTACTTAACTTTAATAAAAAATAGTCTTGTATCAAACTTTAAGGTTTTCAGTTAAGATCACCTACAAACTTTAAGATCACTTAAAAACTTTAAGATCACTTCCAATTTTTTAAACTTGTAACTTTGTATCATTTACAAAAAATTTTTAATTTGAGAACAGTTACAACAGTAACAACAATAATAATAACAGCAACAACAACAACAGCAAAGAAAGGCTGCACCCATCTCTCCTCCACCTTATTCTAAGACTGCCCGCTGCGCTTGATCTGGTTGACTCCACCCTGGCCCGCAGGCGGTGGCACAGCGTTTCTCGGGTTGATACCAAGCTTATTCTTTGGATCATCTTGGGTAATGCGCACATCTTAATGGGGGGCGTGGCAGGCGGTAATGTGGAAGGCCCAGCTTGGGCCTCTTCAGAGGCTGGTCTGGGGATTGGAGTGGGAGCGACAGTTGATTCCATCAGTGGCCACGTGGTCTGGGCATGTTCCCTTATTGCAGCAGCTACCTCGGACATTCTCTCCTTCATGTGCCCCGACAGTATTTCAACTACCTGCAACATTCTCTCCCTCATGTTCACCGACAGTGTATCAGCTACCTGCGACATTCCCTCCCTCATTTTCAACGACAGTATCTCAACTACCTCTGCAACATTCCCTCCCTCGTGTTCACCGACAGTGTCTCAATCAGCTGCAACATTCTCTCCCTCATGTTCACCGACAGTGTATCAGCTGTCTGCAACAAAATATTACTTACACGAACTACTTGACCAAGGTCCTGTCACTTTTTGCACTGGCCTCCAGATCTCAGGGTGGTCATCATTGCACAGTAATCTTCTGCAAGTTGGTTCCAGCGTTTCATCATTTCTTTTGGTGAAACTTTTATGTGACCTCTGCTGTTGTCCAGATTGTGCCATCTGGCCTCAGTTACAGTAACTAGAACCTCCACTTCATCCTGTGAGAAATTCTTGGTCCTTGAGCTGCGTTGCATATTGCATTGCAGCTCTGACTTTTCCACTGAGAATTAAAGTTCTCACTCACAACTGGCTCTTTAAAAATGGCCGAATGCAGACCGGGAGCTGTACTGGGCATGCGCGCCCATAGCAGTCACGTAAAACTTCATTTTTTTTGCGCTTGTGCAGAAAGGAGAGCATTGTTTTTTCGGTATAGACATTAGGATCCACCCGCCCCCAAAAGCTAAAGGACAGACTGCGCTGTGCCAATTTCAAAAATTAGAACGGGGAAACTTGCAAGTTATTTTTTTGGAGTAGTCAGGGGCCAAATAAAACAGGCGTAACTCTTGCAATACACAAAAAAACGGCATTGGGGAAAATTGAGTCCTATAAACTCATAACTATTTTCCTGTACATGGGTTACTTGATGCCAAAGGGGCGGTGGACCTACATGTGATTAAATCAGAACTCAGGTCTACTTTTGTCAGTTTGCCTCTTAGTTCTGTTGTTCAATAAAGCAGTTATAATGGAGTTCACATATATGAGATTGATCTGTCGAAGATTTTCAACTATGAAATATTACTCACCTGCAAACTTTTTATCCATAGACCAGTTTTACTCCAAGATTAAATCAGTATGAACAGCCTGGCAGTATAGGGTGTCATATTTTCTTCTCTTTGCAAGTACAGTTTTAATTGGCCTTATTTAATTGGTCCAGCTCAAAGTGGAATTTGTGCAATTTTTATGAAAATTGCTTCATGTGCTACAAATTGGTCATGGGAATGGAAATAAAATGGTCAGTCAGAATGCACTCATGATCATTTTCCTTTCACATTTAAAAATAAATTAAACTGACATGTAACTGACATAACTGGCAAAAACATCTCCAATCCGGCTGTGAATTGTGCAAAACTTCTGCACAATGGCTTCAGAAAAATATAGAAAATATTGTTCTTGTAACGGAAGTCCCATGTCTAAATGATTTCAGTGTAGAAATTCCTGCATGCCAAAAGTAGAAACCAATTAGCGGGGACTATATAGGTCAGAGATGTGTTTACGAGTATCTCCTTAGGGTTGAGAATGATGGATTGGTTCTCACTGACATTTGCCTCCTGGAGCAGCTCACCTGAACTACCCTGCTATGTAAGGTCGAATTTGCTCAATAATTATGAAAGGGTAAGAGCTTACCTGTGTGAAGAAGTTGACTGAGCCTGGTGATGCCCTTCTCATGCCAGGCTCTAAATCCACTTGTGGCTAGTGCATCTGGGAATTCTTTAGTTTGCTAGATTGGAAAAAGGGCTGACCAACCTAGAGGGATCCTCAGTCATGTTTTGTCCTCCTTCCAGACAACTAGCATGAGTGTTACTATATGGTCATTCTTTATTTCCTATAGCCTCCTACCAGAATACATAAAGGACAGTTTAGACAGGAGAGTCTTTTATTTAAAAAGATAGCTGAAGCTTTCAGTATCAGCAGCTAGATTCAAGTGAAGTTAACATAGTAAAATGTCCCAAGGCACTTCACAGGGACGCTAGCAAAAATTTGGCACTTAGCCACACATAGTGATATTTGGACATGTGGCCAAAAGCTTGGTCAAAGAGATAGGATTTAAAAAGAGGAGAGAGAGGTGGAGTGGTTTAGGGAGGGAATTCCAGAGCTTTTAGGACCTACGCAGCTGAAGGCATAACTGCCAACGGTGGAACGATGATAATCGACAATGTGCAAGCGGCCAGAATTGGAGGAGCGCAAAGATCTCGGAGGGTTGTAGGACTGGAGGGGATTACAGAGATAGGGAGGGATTTGAAAAAAACGGGGATGAGCATTTTAAAATCGAGGTATTGCTCGATCAGGAGCCAATTTTGGTGGGATGGGTGAATGGGACGTGGTGCGAGTTACGTTACAGGCGGCAGAGCTTTGGATGAGCTCAAGTTTATGAAGGGTGCAAATTGGGAGGCTGGCCAGGAGAGCATTGGAATAGTTGAGTCTAGAGGTAAAAAAGGCATGGATGAGCATTTCAACAGCAGGTGTGGAGACGGGCGAGGTTACGGAAGTGGAAGTAGGTGGTCTTTGTGATGGAGCAGATGGATATGAGCCACGCAGGCCATGAATATGATAATGGAAAAATTCCTCTTAAATATGTTTTGTAATGAAATTGGGTATATTGGGTATTAGGTACAGTGGTTTTAAATAAATTTCTAATTTGACACTGGACTGAATAATTAAATATAATATGTTTAGAATACCATATGAGTAATACTTTAGGTAATTAATTGGACATTTTTATCAACATACCCAATAGCAGAGAGCACTACTTTGATTTGTGAACAAAATGCAATGATTGTATTTCAAAGTATCCAAGAAAATCATCTGACAACACTTTTTGAATTTGTTTTAATTGCAAACTGACAAGTGGACACCCCAGAGAATAAATAAACAATTTCTGAAAGCTTCCTAATAAAACAAACAGTACATTCAATTAAACCAATGAGATTTTCCTATGTTTGACTGCTACTTTCAAGTAGGTCTCTGGGGTCTATTTAACATTGGCACTGTTTTTAAAATTTCAGTTGTGTTAATCCATCTCATTTTTGCTAACCTAAATGGATATTATCAGCAAGTTTTAAAAATAACTCTTAACTGTTTACTTCATCAAGTAGCATTTTTTATGCCTCCTCATAGGGTAGAAATGTTCATTTTGGCAAGTTAGCAGTAGGGGCTGCGAGCTGTGAGACTCCTGCTGCCTTGCATTCCCACCACAACCTCTGGGTTTCCACCACAGTAAGCTCCTGCCCACACAGTGGGATGCCTGTTGGAGCCTGCATGCACAGTGAAAGACATTTCAAGCACTGCTGCAACTGTTTACGGTGCTGTAGGAATGAAGCGAATACTTTTTGTTTATTGCTGGCAGATTGCCTATGATGATGATGCATTCACGGTGCCTGCATTTATACTCTGGAGAATGAAAAAGTACAAAAATTCAAGGCAATCAATATTCTTCAGTTAAGCTCTCATTTCAAAGAAAAAAAGTTAGTGTTGGATGAAGAAGGGTGGGAGGAGGCTTATGTTGAGCAGAATGGCCTGTTTCTGTGCTGTAAATGCTATGTAAGGTAAAGATTCACAACATTTCTCACCAATGGAGAGTTCCAGTAAGCTCATGGACACATTTACAGATAAAGCTCTTGAGAAGCTAATGCTGGCAGCGAGACAAAGGAGGGTTGGCATTGAAGGCTACCTTCCCCAGGAAGGAGCTATCCAGAACACCTCATAAAAGAAGGTCTGCCCTTTTATATATGTGCCATTCCTGCTGTAATCCTCCAGCTCAACCCAAATGGCATTTGCTGAAAGTCAAATAAACTAGGATACTCTGACAGAGTCTATTAAAGTCTGTCACCTACTCCATGAATTAACAATGATGGGATGTGTAGTTACTGTCAGAAGACTCAGACCTACCACAATGTAACCAGGGGCCAATTATGGAGATATTAAGGCTTGAAACGAAATTTGTGTATGGCTTTAAATTAGATCTCATGGGTTCTGTGAGATGTCTGTAGAAAACAGAGATGAAAAGCAAATGCTGTCCAACATCTCTTCGTCTATCCTTATTCCCTCTCTTCACTGCTGTACTGTAGCAAGATTTACTTCGCGGGATTATTCGCATTATTCTATATCAAGCAAGGATTCTTGCTTAGATCCTTTAATGCCTATAGAAGCATGTGTGGAGTTAATGGTGGTAAAATGATAAACCTGGGATGAGGGTGAAGTCTCCCTAGATGAGTTTAGATCTGCTAAAAACAGAGTATTGCATATTCCATTGTCTCAGATCAGCAATATTCAACAGATCTCAGCCTGACCACATTTCAACCTTAGTCCAAACAGCTCCATTCCACACTAGAAACTAAAGGCAACAGAGTTGGGGTAGAATATATTGACTCATTTATTTTTTTAGAATTATGAGCGCATTATTTGTGCAGTGTACTATGCAGGCAGGCTGTCTCACAGACCAGAAGCAGTGAGAATGGGGGGGGGGGGGTTGGAAGGTAAAATGCTGACGGGAATTTTAACCAACCCCCACCACCCAGCAGAAATCAGGCAGGGGACGGTTAAAATGAGTGGGGAGATTTACCCACTACCTACCCGCCCCTACCTAGCTAACAGCAATTTTAAATTGCAGACGGCAAGGACACCATCCTAAATCCGATACTATCCTCCTTTTGATATGCCCAACTGAAATATTAACCTGAGGCCTGAGCGGGAGAGCAGTGGTGCCTTTCTCGCCAGGCCAAACCTGCCTGCACTGGATCGAGAGCCAGAAGAGGCAAGCAGGTTTAATTTTAATATATTTTTTTAAGGTTTCCTTGTATGCCAAGAGGAACAGGGATGCTCCTCCAGGCCTTATAAGGAAATCCTGGACCTCTTCTGCTCCAGGCTTCCTTCCCACATCCCAACCACGATCGGCACCCATCATTGGGTACCTGGTGGTGGCCTCCTGCTGCCTGACTTTTTGCTCCCACCTGATGGCCAGACAGTGATTCGCACCGGCTTTAGGCAGGAGTTCAATCTACCTTATGGAAATGAGGCCCAGAAGCTCAAATATCTCTGGTCCTCGGGTGTCAACCTGGATTATTTATTCAAGCCACAACCTTCTCAGAGATCAGAGTGCTGCCACTGAGGCAAAGCTGACACCTGTGGGAAGATTTGGAAATATTTAAACAATTTGTATCACATTCAGTACTGTTAGCAGATTTTATTGCATTGTATGCTTTAACCTGAATAGGATAACATTGCCTCAGCCCTTTCCAAGAAAATTTTACTACCAGCCAGTAACTTGAGTATTTTCTTATGAAGTTCTCAGAACTGAGTTTAAAAAAAATAAAATTAACCCTAGACATAATTTGTAAAACTTTTGCATGATGTTTCATGTTAGATCTAACAATTTTTAAATGCTCCTGCTTGAAAACTTCATAAAATGTTTCCCCCCCACCCCCGAAAAAATATATTCAGGATAAATATGCTGTTTGAAATAATGCATTTACAATCTATGAGGTCATTGGCTAATCAAAAATTATTTCTATTGACCCCCTCCCCCACCTCCCCATCCCATAGCCTTGTATCTTACTCTTGAAATATATTCATTTTCCCCTTAAAAGGTACATTGCTCTGTCTCAACCACTCCCACAGAGTGAGAAGGCACTCTATGCTCCACCAACGCTCTGCATAAATGAAGTAAATGGACAGTAAAAGGAGGTGAGGGGTAAAATGTTCAATCCGATTCTGTCAGTTTCCTGTTGGGCTGGTTAGGTTAAAATTACCCCAGCGTTTTAGGATTCTTGATTGGTGATCAGGGTTATGTTATGGCTAATGGCTCCAGTATGGGATTCACAGATAGGGGGAAGAACCAGATAATGAGGCCAATAGGACTACAAGAAGTGTGAAAGAGCAGATCTTGTCTTTCTGATGTTTTGCTTCAGGTATGCCTGGACAAATTTGATTGAACCCTGCAGTACAGCCCAGTAAAAATGTCCAGAATTATCATCATTATCATAGGCAGTCCCTTGAAACGAGGATGACTTGCTTCCACGCCAAAAAAGGATGAGTTCACAGGTGTTTCAATGAAGAACCTAATATTCCAGGTCCTGAACTACATCCTGAAGGGTGGAAGATGCCTGTGCGTGGATTATTTTAACATGGGGTGGCCGTTGCACACCAGCCATCACACGGGTTTGACAGAGCTAGTTCATGGTCCAATGGCAAGGGTTATCCAAGACGACTGGAGAGCTACTCTGCCACAATTATAGTAGCTTGCTGGTTACTGTTTACATGCATAAAGATGACTACCTCCTGAGCCAAAGAGGATGGCAATGAAGAAGAAATATAGAAACATAGAACATAGAAAATAGGTACGGGAGTAGGCCATTCGGCCGTTCGAGCCTGGAACCACCATTCGATAAGATCATGGCTGATCATTCCCTCAGTACCCCTTTCCCGCTTTCTCTCCATACCTCTTGATCCCCTTAACTGTAAGGGCCATATCTAACTCCCTCTTCAATATATCCAATGAACTGGCATCAACAACTCTCTGCGGCAGGGAATTCCACAGGTTAACAACTCTCTGAGTGAAGAAGTTTCTCCTCATCTCAATCCTAAATGGCCTACCCCTTATCCTAAGACTGTGTCCTCTGGTTCTGGACTTCCCCAACATCAGGAACAATCTAACCTGTCCCGTCCCATCAGAATCTTGTATGTTTCTATGAGATCTCCTCTCATCCTTTTAAACTCCAATGTATAAAAACCTAGTTGATCCAGTCTCTCCTCATATGTCAGTCCTGCCATCCCGGGAATCAGTCTGGTGAACCTTCGCTGCACTCCCTCAATAGCAAGAACGTCCTTCCTCAGATTAGGAGACCAAAACTGAACGCAATATTCCAGGTGAGGCCTCACCAAGGCCCTGTACAACTGCAGTAAGACCTCCCTGCTCCTATACTCAAATCCCCTAGCTATGAAGCCCAACATACCATTTGCCTTCTTTACCGCCTGCTGTACCTGTATGCTAACTTTCAATGACTGATGAACCATGACACCCAGGTTTCGTTGCACCTCCCCTTTTCCTAATCTGCCACCATTCAGATAATATTCTGGCTTCGCGTTTTTGCCCCAAAAGTGGATAACCTCACATTTATCCACATTATACTGCATCTGCCATGCCTTTGCCCATTCACCTAACCTGCCTAGGTCACCCTGCAGCCTCTTAGCGTCCTCCTCACAGCTCACCCTGCCACCCAGTTTAGTGTCATCTGCAAACTTGGAGTTATTACACTCAATTCATTCATCCAAATCGTTAATGTATATTGTAAAGAGCTGGGGTCCCAGCACTGAGCCCTGCGACACTCCACTAGTCACTATCTGCCATTCTGAAAAGGACCCGTTTATCCCGACTCTCTGCTTTCTCTCTGCCAACTAGTTCTCTATCCACATCAGTATATTACCCCCAATACCATGTACTTTGATTTTGCACACCAATCTCTTGTGTGGGACCATGTCAAAAGCCTTTTGAAAGTCCAAATACACCACATCCACTGGTTCTCCCTTGTCCACTCTACTAGTTACATCCTCAAAAAATTCCAGAAGATTTGTCAAGCATGATTTCCCCTTCATAAATCCATGCTGATTTGGACCGATCCTGACACTGCTTTCCAAATGCGCTGCTATTTTATCCTTAATAATTGATTCCAACATTTTCCCCACCACTGATATCAGGCTAACCAGTCTATAATTACCCGCTTTCTCTCTCCCTCCCTTTTTAAAAAGTGGTGTTACATTAGCTACCCTCCAGTCCATAGGAGCTGATCCAGAGTCGATAGACTGTTGGAAAATTATCACCAATCATCCACTATTTCTAGGGCCACTTCCTTAAGTACTCTGGGATGCAGACTATCAGGTCCCGGGGATTTATCGGCCTTCAATCCCATCAATTTCCCTAACACAATTTCCCGCCTAATAAGGATATCCTTCAGCTCCGCCTTCTCACTAGATCCTCGGTCCCCTAGTACTTCCGGAAGGTTATTTGTGTCTTGCTTCATGAAGACAGAACCAAAGTATTTGATCAATTGGTCTGCCATTTCTTTGTTCCCCATTATAAATTCACCTGAATCTGACTGCAAAGGACCTACGTTTGTCTTCACTAATCTTTTTCTCTTCACATATCTATAGAAACTATTGCAGTCAGTTTTTATGTTCCCGGCAAGCTTCTTCTCGTACTCTATTTTCCCCTCTGAATTAAACCCTTTGTCCTCCTCTGCTGAATTCTAATTTTCTCCCAGTCCTCAGATTTGCTGCTTTTTCTGGCCAATTTATATGCCTCTTCCTTGGATTTAACACAATTCCTAATTTCCCTTGTTAGCCAAGGTTGAGCCACCTTCCCCGTTTTATTTTTACTCCAGACAGGGATGTACAATTGTTGGTTCATCCATGTGATCTTTAAATGTTTGCCATTGCCTATCCACCGTCAACCCTTTAAGTATCATTTGCCAGTCTATTCTAGCCAATTCACGCCTCAAACCATCGAAGTTACCTTTCCTTAAGTTCAGGACCCTAGTTTCTGAATTAACTGTGTCACTCTCCATCTTAATAAAGAATCCTATCATGTTATGGTCACTCTTCCCCAAGGGGTCTCGCACAACAAGATTGCTGATTAGTCCTCTCTCATTACACATCACCCAGTCTAGGATGGCCAGCTCCCTGGTTGGTTCCTCGACATATTGGTCTAGAAAACCATCCCTAATGCACTCCAAGAAATCCACCTCCACCGCATTGCTACCAGTTTGGTTAGCCCAATCAATATGTAGATTAAAGTCCCCCACGATAACTGCTGTACCTTTGTTGCACACGTCCCTAATTTCTTGTTTGATGCTGTCCCCAACCTCACTACTACTGTTTGGTGGTCTGTACACAACTCCCACTAGAGTGTTTGGAGAACAGGACTTCAAACCCGGCACCAAGCTCATGGTCTACAGAGCAGTAGTGATACCCGCCCTCCTATATGCCTCAGAGACCTGCACTATGTACAGCAGGCACCTCAAAGCACTGGGGAAGTACCACCAATGCTGCCTTCTCAAGATTCTGCAAATCCATTGGCAAGATAGGTGCACCAACATCAGCCTTCTCGCTCAGGCCAACATCCCCAGCATCGAAGCACTGACCACGCCCGACCAGCTCCACATGCCCGATACGCGACTCCCAAAACAAGCGCGCTACTCAGAGCACCGACATGGCAAGCGAGCCCCAGTTGGGCAGAGGAAACGCTTCAAAGCCTCCTTGAAAAAGTGCAACATCCCCACCGACACCTGGGAATCCCTGGTCTAAGACCTCACAAAGTGGAGGAAAAACATCCAGGAAGGCGCCGAACACCTCGAGTCTCTATGCCAAGAGCAAGCTGAAACCAAACCTAAACAATGGAAGGAGCACATGGAATCCCAAGCACCCCACCCACCCGTTCCTTCAACTACCGTCTGCTCCACCTGTGACAGAGACTGTAGGTCCCGCATAGGACTCATTAGTCACATGAGAACTCTTTTAGCGTGGATGCAAGTCATCTTCGACTCCGAGGGACTGCCTAAGAAGAAGAAGATGACTCTTAGTACTTCATTTCCTGTGCTTCCCCATCCTCTCTGGTGTGTTTCCCAATAAGCTGCAAAGCTTCTTCCTCACATGTACACTAACTCCAGAAAGTGGACGTTCCTTCGCCAGTTGTGTTTCTTTGGGGGAATTCTATCCCTCAAAATGTGCATGTTTTGAGTCGGTGGGATGTCAACTTGAGTTACTGTGTTCTGGTGTTTGTTTGATTGCCTTAGGGAATTGGAGAGGAATTTCCCAGTCTTTTCCTAAATTTGCCACATATTTTCCTGCTTTTTGCTTCTCCCAGAAGATTGTGTGACTCGGGGTTGCGGGGAAATGGGCCGATCTTGTACGAGGCTATACTATTTCTGGATGGGTGGACTATTTTGCATGTTCGTAGTACATTTTGGGAAGAAAAACAGTGAAAGGAAGTATATCCTGAGAGTAAAGGTTCTGAACAGAGACCTAAGAGTGCAGATTCACAGATTTTTAAAGGTTGGGGTCGAAGATGAAAAGGAATTCTGTGTTTTATACATTGAGTAAAAAAGTAAAGAAATAATGCTGAATCTGTACATGACATTGGTTAGGTCACAGCTTTGAGAGGGTGAATAATGAAAGATTGTTTCTACAGATTGGTGAACTGATAACAGAGGGTATAACCTCAGGATTATCACTGAAAGATTTGTTTTCATACAAAGGTTCTTCGAATATGACTGTTGAAATACAGACTATAACATCATGTAAAAGGGAACTGGGTGGAGGGGGCAACAGAAGCCTATTAGATAGTGACCTTTGACTTCTGGAACCTGGTTTCAAATCTAACCCAGACTGAAGGTATGGGATAAAAACACAAAATGCTGAAAATCTCAGCATGTCAGGCAACATCTGTGGAGAGGAAGTAGAATTAACGTTTCGAGTCGATAACCCTTCATCAGAACTGGGGAGTGTTCGAAAAGAACAGATTCTTAACAAGCACTGAAAGGGGGAGGGGAAGAAAGAACAAAAGGGGAGGTCTGTGATAGGTTGGAAGACAGGAGAGACTAGTGAGACAAAGGGGATGATGGCCCAAATTCAAATGTTAATGTCAGGAGTAAGAAAAACAATTGTCAAGATTGGCTGTGAATGGTGGGATAATGACCAACTGCCATTAGAGACAAGGAGAAAGAAAGAAACAGGCTCTGGGGGTGGAGGAGGGGGGGCTGGTGTAGGGGCAGTGAGCCAAAGATTGGCAGTGGTCATGCTCTGAAATTTTTGAATTCACTGTTGAGTCCAGAAGGCTGTAAAGTGCCTAAACGAAAGATGAGGTGCTGTTCCTCGAGCTTGTGTTGAGCTTAGTTGGAACAGTGATGGTATAATAAAAAGAAAAAAAATACAAGCAGATTGGATAAGTATTTGAAAATGATTGGTGCATGAAAAGGGGAGGGATTTGAGGGTAAAGTAGATAGCTCCAGCACTGCCATGATGGGCTGAAATAACTTCCTTTGCTATAATTTCTATGAAATACTGACACTTGTAATAATTAACAAACTGTAGTTTAATTTAGCACATGCTTATATTAGAATTACTTTTGGATTC
This sequence comes from Pristiophorus japonicus, assembly GCF_044704955.1. Taxonomy (NCBI): domain Eukaryota; kingdom Metazoa; phylum Chordata; class Chondrichthyes; family Pristiophoridae; genus Pristiophorus; species Pristiophorus japonicus. The sequence continues at coordinate 65,498,766 of NC_091985.1, forward strand.
CAGTAAAACAAAAGGCACTCGACAGTAATTACACATAATAGCGGTAATTTCTTGCTCAAATACATATGTATTTTCATGTACCAATCATTGTTCATTTGGCAGGATGCTTGGCTTGGTCACACTCTCCTTGCAATACTTTCAGGCATAATAACAGATATATATTAGATAAAAGATGCCAAACTTGTATTCCTGGTTAAGGTGTCTTTGGTGCCCACCACACACTTCGTTCCCTAGCCACCGACTACATCCCTCTCCATGGCATCTGTCTGAGGCTGAACCAAATTGTTTGCAAACTTGGTGTCATATTTGACCCTGAAATGAGCTTCCGACCACATATCCGAGGTATAGTAAGAGGATAACTAAAGAAAGGGTGGGACCTATTAGAGACCACGAGGGTAATCTGTGTGTGGAGGCACAAGATGTGGGTATGGTTCTTAATGAATACTTTGCATCTGTTTTCACAAAGGGGACGGACGATGCAGACACTGCTATCGAGGAGGAGGAGTGTGAAACATTAGGTGAAATAAACATAGGGCTCAATTTTCTCCAGTGATTTGCCCCGTTTTTTTGGCGCAGGCCGCTTTTTTTGGTCTAAGTTTAAAAAAAAAATTAGGTTTCCCCGAACAATTTGCACCAGAGTAACTCAGTTAGTTACGATTTTTTTAGGTACGTTTTTTTTTTCGGCAAAAGGGGTGTAACCTGCCACCATCACCAATTCTGGCCAGTTAGGCAAGTTTGGCCAGCTGAGAGTTACTCCAGTTCTTCTTAGGCTAGCGCATGTGGCCTCTGCAGAAAAGCATTCTGGTGAGTTAAGGAAATCGGTGCAGGTAAGGAAATCGGCACAGGTAAGTGCAGCAGATGCCTGGACAGCAGCAGCAGCAAAGGTAAGAGGGGGGTTGGGGGGAAACCTTTCGGTTATAGTTAGGTGCGGGGACCAAGAGGGAGGAGGCCATTTGACCTGGGATAGGTGCGGGAGAGTGGACCAGGAGGCCATTTGGCCTGGGATAGCAGAGGTGATCGGCATTGGTGTGGGAGGCTTTAATAATTTAATGGAGGTAAGTTACTGCAATATATTTGTGCTTGTGAAGTTGCTGCAATGTATTTTAATGTGCTTGTGCAGGTTGTGAGCTGGCTATATGTTTCACTTTCCAGCTTCAGCCCGCATTGTGTCCCTGATTACCGTGGCAGCCCAATCTTTTTGGCGAAGATCAAGGCTCCACCCCCAAAACTAAAGGACAGGCTAGGCTGCGCCAAAATGAAGAAATCAAACGGGGAAACTTGGAACATTTTTTTTTGGCATACTTTGTGCCCCCAAAAAACAACATAACTTTTCAGTTACGCCAAAAAAAAGCTTGGGGGAAAATTGAGCCCATAGTGAGAGAGGAGGTTTTAAGGGGTTTCGTAGCTTTGAAAGTGGTTAAGTCCCCAGGCCCAGATGAAATGTATCCCAGGCTGTTAAGCGACGAAAAAGAGGAAACAGCAGAGACTTTGATCATCATTTTAAAATCCTCTCTGGCTTCAGTTGTGATGCCAGAGGACTGCAGGACTGTTAATGTGGTACCTTTGTTTAAGAAGGGAGAAAGGGATAGACCGAGTAATACAGGCCAGTCAGACTAACCTCAGTGGTGGGAAAATTATTGGAAAAAATCTTGTAGGACAGGATAAATCTTCATTTAGAAAGGCAAGGATTAATTAGGGACAGTCAGCACAGATTTGTTAAGGGAAGGTCGTGTCTGAATAACTTGATTGAATTTTTCGAGGAGGTAATTAGGAGGGTTGATGTAATGTATATGGATTTTAGCAAATCTTTTGTTAAGGTCCCACATGGCAGACTGGTCATGAAAGTAAAAGCCCATGGGATCCAGGGCAAAGCGGCAAGTTGGATCCAAAATTGGCTCAGAGGCAGGAAGCAAAGGGCAATGGTTGATGGTCATTGATTGTGACCATGGTCACAGTGGTTGATGTGACTGGAAGGATGTTTCCAGTGGGGTTCTGCATGGCTCAGTACTAGGTCCCTTGCTTTTTGTGGTATATATCAATGATCTGGACTTGAATATAGGAGGTATGATTAAGAAGTTTGCAGGTGATACTAAAATCGGCTGTGTGGTTGATAATGTAGAAAAAAGCTGCAGACTGCAGGAATATATCAATCAACTGGTCAGATGGGCAGAACTGTGGCAAATGGAATTTAATCCTGAGAAGTGTGAGGTAATGCATTTGGGGAGGGCTAACAAGGACAGGGAATACATATTAAATGGTAGGGTTTGGTTTCCTTGGAACAGAGGAGGCTGAGAGGAGACCTCATTGAGGTGTATAAAATTATTAGGGGCCTAGATATAGTGGCTGGAAAGGGCCTATTTCCCTTAGCAGAGGTGTCAACAACCAGGGGGCATAAATTTAAAATATTTAGTAGACGGTTTAGAGGGGATTTGAGGGGAAATTTCTTCACGCAGAGGGTTGTGGGGAGTGGAACTCACTGCCTGAAAGGGTGGTAGAGCAAGAAACCCTCACCACATTTAAAAAGTACTTGGATGTGCACCTTAACTGAAGGGTTATGGATCTAGAGCTGGAAAGTGGGATTGAACTTGATAGCTTCTTGTTGGCCGGCACGGACATGATGGGCCGAAATGGCCTCCTTCGGTGCTGTAAGCTTCTATGATTCTATGAACTAAGACCACTCATTTCCACCTCCATAACGTCGCCTGTCCGTCACCGTCCCTGCCTCAGCTCATCTGCTGCTGAAACCCTCATCCATGCCTTTGTTACCTCTAGACTTGACTAATCCAACGTATTCCTGGCTGGCCTCCCACATTCTACCCTACGTAAACTTGAGGTCATCCAAAACTTGGCTGCCCATGTCCTAACTCGCACCAAGTCCCGTTTTCCCATCACCCATATGCTCGCTGACTTACATTGGCTCCCGGTTAAGCAACATCTCAATTTTAAAATTCTCATCCTTGTTTTCAAATCCCTCCCTATCTCTGTAATCTCCTTCAGCCCCACAACCCCCGGAGTTATCTGCGCTCCTCTAATTCTGCCTTCTTGAGCATCCCTGATTATAATCGCTCAACCATTGGTGGCTGTGCCTTCAGCTGCCTGGGCCCTATGCTCTGCAATTCCCTCTCTAAATCTCTCTGCCTCTCTACCTCTCTTTCCCTCTTTAAGACACTTCCTAAAACCTAACTCTTTGACCAAGCTTTTGGTCATCTGCTCTAATTTCTCCTTATGTGGCTCGGTGTCAATTTTTTTGTCTTATAACACTGCTGTGAAGCGCTTTGGGACGTTTTACTACGTTAAAGGCACTATTGTAATACAAGTTGTTGTTGTGTTATCAATTGGAATTGTTGTTGTTGTGTTATCAATTGGAATTAAACAAAATGCTCGAGAAACACACTTTTGATTTTGCTGCTGACAATATTAGAGAATATAGGAATTGCAATATATCCATATATTGATATAAAATTATATTTCAATTACTCACATTACATCACAAAATTCCACTTAAAGGGTAATGTCTAATTTATTTTGAAACCTAATTCTAATAATTGAATAAATTTTAATAAAGCATGGTTGGTAAAATGGTGTTATAGTCATGTATTTACTTCAAGGAAGCAAGTGTAATTATTGAAATGAAAAGATAATTAGAATGAGAATGTAGTGCAGTTCTGCTGACCAACTATCATCTGATAGTATTGATTTTTTTTTTAAATTTACTGTAAGTGATGGATACATGGGTGTGTAATATTGTCAAATTGAGGATTTGAAGTTTATAACTCATAGGCATCATCCTTCAGTTGAGAAGCCAATCCCTAATTTGATAATACTGTGCACCCTCCGTTGCATTGCTGCTTTTTTATTGTGTGAAAAACTTCAGATGCTTGCAATGGTATTATTTTACATTATAAGGTTAAGTTGTTTGTTGCGGAAAGCACATCAGAAATGTGCTTTGGGCTTTAATTAGTCTGGTACATAGATATAAAATTTTGATTGCAATTATTTTCCTGTATACAGATTTAATAATAATCATGAATAACAAACGGTACTGAAATTTGTCCCTATAGGAAACATTCAGTCCTGTGAACCATTCATCAGCTGCATGTCAAAGCATCCAGCACTTTGGGGTGCCATTTCAACACCAGATTTGTTTGTTGCCTAATTTCTAAATTGTGGTCAAATTATGTTTAATTTTTTCAAAGAAACACTTGGGGCCCTTTCACATTATATACAGGCTGCTCTTCCATTCGACATTGTCCTATGTCTCTGCTCTTCTGTAAGCCCATCATTGGGCAATGCTGAAAGCTGGAGATGTGCTCTTTTACGCATGCAATTTTTTCAGTAGGTTTGTGTATTTTCATGAAATGTGTCAAAAACCGGCCCAAAGTGTTTACAGTTTTGAACTGCAGCCTGCATCAGGCAACAGACTAACTGCCAACAAAACCACTCTCTTTTTATATTCAACCAGACAGATTTTTGATTTTGAGCATTTTATTGAACATTTAAATCAAAACCATAGAATTAGATGTATTGGTTTTCACAATCCACATTACGGGTTAAGTTGCTTCAGAATATAGCAGTTAACACCTTTTTTTTAAATGATGAAATTCTTGCATGTCTGTTGAATGATAGTAGCTACAATATTCATTTCTGATAGCAGAGTGGCAGGTAATTTATACAAATCAGTTTCTTATGAAAGAATTACCCATTTTAAGCATATACAGCAGTTTTACTCGATATATGCAAAAACTGGCATCAATCAGAAGCAACATTTCCTAAAGATTTTGCATGAATTTTTGTTTTTATTTATAAAGAAAAATGCACTGAGAGTCTTATATGTAGCTTTGTTTTATAATCATTGATAATTTCAAATAAGCATTTATTACTTTATCCTACTTTTTAATTGAAAATGTTTCAGTTAATAGGGTAATCAGGCAGTAATTACTTTTAAACAATTTAATGTTTTTACTCTTAGGTGAAAGTAAAAAATGTAATGCTTTTTAGTAGGTTCATTTGTCAAATTGCATTGCAACATGTCTGCATACAACAGAATTTGTTATTTTTTGTTTGGCGGGAATTTTACCGGTGCTGAGAGGGCAGCACCGAAGGCAGGTTGGGTCTCTCTATCAGCACTGAACAGACCTGACACCAAGCGGCAGGGGAGGCAATTTAGATTATTAAGAGGTTGTTAAAAGGCAATGAGACACTAATTTGAGCTGTACTTACCATTTTTCCAGTTTTTTGACGAAGTTCATGACGATCAGGGATCACGTCAGATGTTCCATCAGTATCCATTCTTCTGAAGACAGCTGCAAATGTGGCATAAAAGCTACCATTTCACAGCTGTTCACTTTCCAATCTCAGAAGCTGGAGCCTTCAGGATTTGGAAGACACCTTTGAGCTTTAGGCAGGTTGGACGTGTTTGGAGTAAACTCTCTATCCACTGTCACCTCCTTAGAACAACATCTGTCACCATTGACAGATTGCTTCAGTCATCTCAACCTCACCTACCAGCTATTCCATCAGCAGTGGTGCCCTTCAAAAAATCTTACCTTGGTCCTCAGAATCCCACCACGATCAGCACCAACATCACCAGCATCATCAGGCACACCAGCAGCACCAACAACAACACCAACCTTCTCCGCAATCACCTGATGCTGCACAGAACACTGCATCATCACCTAACCACATTGCTACCTGGGAGGCCAGGGATGGCCTCACCATGGCCAGATTTACTTCACTTGATGCTGTACAACGTGGCTGCCACATGATGCGCCAGGTTGGCACCACCCCACACCAACACAATAAAGCATCTCTGCAATGCTCAAGCCATTCATTTCATACTCATCACCATTGCGGGGGGAAACCATTATGTCTCACCATTCACTGCAACTCACTAAGCCACTTCCAAAGGTGCACATAAATCTGTCCAAGAACACAAAGTGTTGAAAATAAAGATTTCAATGTTTGACAACACATTAACAGAAACTTTACATGAACATTGGCGATGACACACAAGTGCACCCAACAACCTTGTGTGTTGTTAATTTTTATGATTGGATAAGGATGAGGGTGAGTGTGAAGGGTGGCTAGTGAGATGGGTTGTGATAATATAGATAGAGAGGGATGGGTGGAGGTGCAAGGTACGTTGGTACGAGTAAGGATGTGCAGGAGTAGGGTAGGTAAGGCAGAATTATGGTGATATGATGAGTGGCACAGCAGGATGAGGTTGAGTGTGGCTTTACTGTAATGTTTCATGATCAACTGAGGTTTGCGCCACTGCAACCTGGTCCTCCTGACGACATCCCTGCGTGTATCCTCCTGTGCAATGTGCAACCAGGCTGCGTTGGTCTCCTGGGGAGGTCTCTTCCACCCACTGGAAGGGAAGAGAACTTCCCTGCATGCTGTGACTTCCCCCATAAGCATATGGAAGGAGTCATGGGAGAGCCTGGGTGCAGCCATGCACCTTTGTACGGTGCATCTCATTGTTTGCAGCACCTCAATGCTGTAGAACACCGACAGCACAATTGCCCAAATCAATTTGGACATGGTCCCTTTAAGGAAACCAGCTGATGAGGCGTCGTCAAATGAGGTCATCAGACCCACTTTTAATTGGCCGGGAACTTAGATGGCCGCCTCAAGAAGCCCAATAAAGGTAAAAGCACTTGTAGAGAGCGGGATGGAGCAGGCAGCGGGCCAGAATCTCGCTGCAGACCGCGGCCGAACTCGCCTCGGTAGGTGAATTCGTAGCCTTTGTCACTCTCCTGTGTGTGTCTTCTTTAACTTTCTAGGCTTAGGAAATATTCGGGTGGAAATTTTTTTGGAAGGGATGACGGAAGCACGAGACTCACCCGACATGGCTATTAGGTGTCATCAGCATATAGCCGGAAAATCCCGATATCAATCAGGCATCCAGAGGCAGCTTACTTGTTCCATGAGGATGAATTGAGGCTGGCTGCCTTCCTGGTGGAGGGAGGCAATTGGGAGGGAGGGAGTGGTCAGGAGGCATGAAGGCAATTGGGAGTGAGGGAGGGAGGTGATCAACGGGGATGAGGACAATTGGGAGGGAGATGATCAGGATTTAAATTGTGGGCGCCAAAGACATCACCCCAAAGCTGGTGGGGTCCTTCTTTAATTATGCAAACTTCGTCACTCATGAAGTTATCAGGCCTAACTGCAATTTTAACCTCGGCCCTGCGCAGTGAAGCCACTGTGCCGGGAAAAGAGCCGGGGCCAAAAGAGGCCCAGCAAGGTAAGTTTTGAAAAATGTTCTTGAAGTTTCCATTTGAGAAGGATAGTTCCTTCTGACGCCACAAGGAAACCTTGGGCCCCTGTTCCCCTGGGCTTCCTTCCCCGACCACTGTCACCTCCAGCCCATACCCCCTCTCCCGACCATTTAACTTGTATCGGGGACAGTTCCCTTCGTTCCCCGGCAGCAGCCTCCTGCTGCCTGAAATCCTGCTCCCACCCACCAATCTTGGGCGGAAGTCTGTCCTGTAGAATGTTAATGAGGCCTAATCGCTGTCATATCTGGACAGCCAGTGGTTCACTCGGCCTTCCCACCCGGGAGTTAAAATCGACTGCTATAAGACAGCATCACTAAAATTTTGGGCCCACGTCTAATGGTCTGCCAGCACTTGCCTGAGACCTTCCTTGCAATTATCCATTGCCTAAGGTTGATGCCGTGTAGTTTTGAAAAAACACAGAAATCCTCGAGTAAAACATCACCACAGTTCTACACTGTGACAAAAGCTGGAGGAGAAACCATCACTCACCTGCTGTGCCTCCAAGAAGCTGCTGCCACTTTAAAGTTATTACAGGCTTTTAATTCGTGTAGCAAGTTTCCTTCTCCCACCCCTGTTCCTGGCCTATCAGCCAATATTCCAATGGGCTGACCCTGCAGTTTCTAGCAAAGTCAGTGAAGCTGTTCCCTGGTGTACAGATCTGCCTCCCCTCTGGTATTACAGCATGTAAATGGCTGTATGATTTTTCAGCCTCATCATTTCATGAATATATGCTTTTATTAGAAGCAAACCGATAGCTACCTAGGGAACATTAAAAGTGTGAGCAAATTTGGCAACGAAAAATATTTTTCATTTTCACAACATGCTTAACATACCAAGCAGTACAATTTAATCTCACAATTTATGTACAATTTTCTGATATTCAATATTATAATGGAGAAAAGATCAATTGAGCCTGAACCATTTCAAGTTAAATTCAAATACCCAAGCAGTTTAAATTTAGTCTGATTACAAAAATTCAGAATTGACAAAACAAATTAACTTTGTTGCTTAGTGGCCCGTGCAGTTTATTTAATTTTAGTGATTATAGTTATTGTTTCAGTGCAATATCTTCTTGATGTTTTTCTTTTGTAATAAGGATTCCTGGGCCTTGGAGGGCTGCTATCACTTCTGAGAACACTTGACAGTCTCTTAAAAAGGCTCCCTGGGTACTGCTCTCTGTACATGGATGTCTGGATATCTGATGCACTGTACCGCTGCTTCAAGCAGATGCTTGAAAACAAGCAAGCTATGGGGATCTGTGCTCTTCCTCCCTTAAGTCAATGATAAGCCCAGTATTTAAAAAGGAGGCAGACAAAAAGCAGGAAACTATAGACCAGTTAGTCTAACATCTGTCGTTGGGAAAATGCCGGAGTCCATTATTAAGGAAGCAATCAAGCAGTCAGCATGGTTTTATGAAAGGGAAATCATGTTTGACAAATTTTCTGGAGTTCTTTGAGGATGTAACGAGCAGGGTAGATAAGAGACAACCAGTGAATGTGGTGTATTTGGATTTCCAGAAGGCATTCGATAAGGTGTCACATAAGAGATCACTGCACAAGATAAAAGCTCACGGGATTGGGGGTAATATATTAGCATGGATAGAGGATTGGCTAACGAACAGAAAACAGAGTCGGGATAAATGGGTAATTTTCCAGTTGACAAACAGTGACTAGTGGGGTGCCGCAGGGATTGATGCTAGGTCCTCAACTATTTACAATCTATATTAATGACTTGGATGAAGGGTCCGAGTGTAATGCAGCCAAGTTTGCTGATGATACAAAGATGGGTGGGAGTGCAAATTGTGAGGAGGACACACAAAATCTACAAAAGGATATAGACAGGCTAAGTGAGTGGGCAAAAATTTGGCAGATGGAGTATAATGGGGTTATCCACTTTGGCAGAAATAATAGAAAAGCAAATTATAATTTAAATAGAGAAAAATTGCAAAGTGCTGCAGTACAGAGAGACTTGGGGGTCCTTGTCCATGAAACACAAAGTGAGTAAGCAGGTACAGCAAGTAATCAGGAAGGCAAATGGAATGTTAGCCTTTATTGCAAGGGGGATAGAGTATAAAAGCAGAGAAGTCCTGCTACAATTGTACAGGGTATTGTTGAGGCCGCACCTGGAGCACTGCGTACAGTTTTGGTCTCCGTATTTACAGAAGAATATACTTGCAGGCTATTCAGAGAAGGTTCACTATGTTGATTCCGGAGATGAGGGGGTTGAGTAGGTTGAGCCTATGCACATTGGAGTTCAAAAGAATGAGAGGTGATCTGATTGAAATTTATAAGATAATGAGGGGGCTCGACAAGGTGGATGCAGAGAGGATATTTCCACTCAGAGGGGAAACTAAAACTAGGGGACATATTCTTAGAATAAGGGGCCGCCCATTTAAAACTGAGATGAGGAGAAATTTCTTCTCAGAGGGTTGTAAATCGATGGAATTCACTGCCCCAGAGAGCTATGGAGGCTGGGTCATTGAATATATTTAAGGCGGAGATGGACAGATTTTTGAGTGATAAGGGAGTAAAGGGTTATGGGGAGCGGGCAGGGAAGTGGAGCTGAATCCATGAACAAATCAGCCATGATCTTATTGAATGGCGGAGCAAGCTCGAGGGGCCAAATGGCCTACTCCTGCTCCTATTTCTTATGTTATGTCTTTATCTCTTCAGATCTGAAGGCATTTTTTTCATTCCCATATGGTTTAGTTAGTTAACTGATTGCATTGATATAAAATATGCAGACAAAGATGCTGAGCTGTGATTATCTTACTGCAACAGGTAGTCCCTCCTGCACTCATAAGATCATAAAAACCTGTAACTAGTGAATGTATGCACTTAATAGGAAGTTGTTCCTATTATTAGAAATCCTGCCTCAATAGACACCAATAGAATTCAGACTTGATGGGGATACTGGCGGGTAAATAACCCGATGTATTTTAACTGCTTATCTGCCTGATTTCTACCGGATGGGTGGGGTTAAAATACCCCCATGTTACTGTCCCAAGCTGTCTGGACAAGCCAGTCAAATTAGTGGGAGAGACTCTCATCAGAAAATTTACAGCACACACCGTCTGAGCTGCTGATAGAGGTGAACCTGTGTCATAGGCCTGCTTAACCTCATTTTTGGAGAAATAAAGGCTGGGATGTCTCCATTATATAACAGTGTTACTGCCATTTACAGTCCCAACTTTGGCCAATGTTGTAATATAAATGAGATGTCACTTCCACTAGAGGGACCAAACACCGCCTCGGCATTTCCAGGCTTCTATTGAAGGAGCTGTGGCAAACATAAACAACGGTTAGTGCTAGCCACCATTTTGCTGGCTGTATGTGGACTCGGTGCTAAACCTGCTCATACAGCCCTACAGTGTCTTAAATTTGTGCCATAACACGGAGAGGTCTTTAGCCAGAAAATTAAAAAGTTATTATGATTTTTATCCTGTGCAGTTTTTTTTCTCCAGAGCATCTGGAATTCCAACATGTTTGCCTCAGTTGCTACGCAAAAAATTCAAATCACTATGCAAGGTAAAGATTTTGCAGCAGTTTGTCACGTTAATGCTACTTAGTATATAGTTTGTTCTGTTAAATAAGGGTATAATATTTTAAAATCTGACAACCCTACCACTAATTTCTATGGATTCCCATCTTAAGTGACTAACTGTTGTTGCAGTTTTTACTGAAGTGTATACATTGGCAAGCTGCTCTTTGAAAATCCCAATCTGTAGAATCAACCCAATTAGGTAATCAATTAGCGCTTTTCAGTGTGTAAAGGGGGCTTTTCGGATCCATCGCAGACCCAATCCACGTCCGGACCGGGGTCAAACAGGGCTGCGTCATCGCCCCAACCCTCTTCTCAATCTTCCTCACCGCCATGCTCCACCTCACAGTCAACAAGCTCCCCGCTAGAGTGGAACTAAACGACAGAACCAGTGGGAACCTGTTCAACCTTCATCGTCTCCAGGCCAGGTCCAAGACCACCCCAACCTCTGTTGTCGGGCTACAGTACGCGGACGACGCCTGCGTCTGTGCACATACAGAGGCTGAACTCCAGGATATAGTCGATGTATTTACGAAAGCAAGGGCCTTACGCTAAACATCCGTAAGACAAAGGTCCTCCACCAGCCTGTCCTTGCCGCACAGCACTGTCCTCCAGTCATCAAGATCCATGACATGGCCCTGGACAACGTGGACCACTTCTCATATCTCGGGAGCCTCCTATCAACAAGAGCAGGCATTGACGACAAGATCCAACACTGCCTCCAGTGCGCCAGTGCAACCTTCGGCCACCTAAGGAAAAGAGTGTTTGAAGACCAGGCCCTCAAAACTGCCACCAAGCTCATGGTCCACAGGGCTGTAGTAATACCTGCCCTCCTGTATGGCTCAGAGACATGGACCATGTACAGTAGACACCTCAAGTTGCTGGAGAAATATCACCAACAATGTCTCCGCAAGATCCTACAAATCCTCTGGGAGGACAGACGCACCAACATTAGCACCCTCGTCCAGGCCAACATCCCCAGCATTGAAGCACTGACTACACTTGATCAGCTCTGCTGGGCAGGCCACATAGTTTGCATGCCAGACACAAGACTCCCAAAGCAAGTGCTCTACTCGGAACTCCTTCATGGCAAACGAGCCAAAGGTGGGCAGCGGAAGCGTTATAAGGGCACCCTCAAAGCCTCCCTAATAAAGTGCAACATCCCCACTGACACCTGGGAGTCCCTGGCCAAAGTTCACCCTAAGTGGAGGAAGTGCATCCGGGAGGGTGCTGAGCACCTCGAGTCTCAACGCCGAAAGCATGCAGAAATCAAGCGCAGGCAGCGGAAAGAGCGTGCGGCAAACCTGTCCCACCCACCCCTTCCCTCAACGACTATCTGTCCACCTGTGACAGAGTCTGTGGCTCTTGTATTAGACTGTTCAGCTACCTAAGAACTCATTTTAAGAGTGGAAGTAAGTCGTCCTCAATTCCGAGGGACTGCCTATGATGATGATGATGATGATTCAGTGTGTACTGGATTCTAAGTGTCACCTTCTGAGCTTTTAATTAACCTAACAATGTCAGCCTTGGCTCAGTGGTAGCATTCCTGCCTCTGAACCAGAAGTTTGTCCATTTGAGCCCCACTCCAGGACTTGAGAATATAATCTAGAATGGCACATCAACGCAGTATTAAGGGGGTGCTACATTATTATAGGCGCCATCTCTTGGATGAGATCTTAAACCAGAAGCCCATCTGCACTTTTAGGTAACTGTAAAATATCCCATGGCACTATTTGAAGAAGAGCATGAGATTTCTCCCGATGTCCTGGCTAATATTATTCCCTCAAATATCACCACTCAAACAGATTAACCAATCATTATCTCATTGCTGTTTGTGGGACCTTTCTGTGTGCAAATTGGCTGCCACATTTCTCTAGAGCACTTGAGAAATACTTCATTATCTGCAAAGTGCTTGGAATGATCCGAGGCTTTGAAAGGCACTGACTATTAAAGCAACAGCCTTTCCCAAGTAAATTTGGGTTTAGTTCTATAACATTCTGTGTTTGGATCAATTCTTATGTAAATTCAGCGATCCTATGCTTTCAGAAGTGAGACACAAGGGGGACTTTCAAGTGCTGGAGGCCATTCAGAGAAGTGCCATGAGGCTGATTATTTGGCCACGATTTTTCATACTGGGTCGGGAGCAAGGTGGGCGACTCCAGTGCGTGCTGGAACCTCGCTCCTGGTTGTAGCCCGCTCTGTCCAGGTGATTTTAGATGGCCGTGGCTTGTTAAGCCCACCCTGCGAGGTTCCCGGCCAATTAAAAAGAAGCAGATCTGAGGACGTCATCTCATGACACGTCATCAGCCAGTTTCCTTAAAGGGACCATGCCCACATACATTTTGACAGTTGTGCTGTCAGTGTTCTGCAGCATTCAAGTACTGTAAAAGGTGCACGGCTGCACCCAGGCTCTCCCATCACTACCTCCAGATGCTTATGGAGGCAGTCACAGCAAGCAGAGAGGTTGTCTTCCTTTTCAATGGGCGGAAGAGTCTTCCCCAGGACACCAACGCAGCCTGGTTGCACGTTGTACAAGAGGACCTAGCTGCAGCGGCACAAACCTTTCAATGATCTCAATAGATCACGAAACGTTACTGCAAAGCCCATTCGACCTCATCCTGCTGTGCCACTCATCACATCCCCATCACTCTGCCTTCCCTACCCTACACCTGCACATCCCTACTCACACCAACTTACCTTGCACCTGCACCCATCCCTCTATCTACATTATCACATCCCCATCTCACTAGCCACCCCTCACACTCATCTTTGTCCAAACATATCAACTAACAACACACTTGGGTGTTATCGTCAATGCTGATGTAAAGTTTCTGCTAATGTGTTGTCAAACATTGAAATCTTTATTTTCAACACCTTGCCTTCTTGGACACACCATTATGCCCATTTGGAAGTGGTTTAGTGAATTGCAGTGAATGGTGAGACTTAACTGTACCGCCACCCCCCCCCCCCCCCTGCCCCCCCAATGGTGATGAGTGTGAAAGGAATGGCTTGGGCATTGCAGGGAATGCTTTATGGTGTTGGTGGGGGTGGTGCCAACCTGGCGCATCATATGGCAGCCAGGGTGTACAGCGTCAAGTGAAGTAAATCTAGCCATGGTGAGGCCATCCCCGGTGTCTCGGGCAGCAATGTGGTTGGGTGCTGATGGCCTATGTCCTGTTGATTAAGGAGAAGATTGGTGCTGCTGGTGTGCCTGATGATGTTAGTGTTGGGGCTGATCGTGGTGGTATTCTGAGGTCCAAGGTGAGGTTTTTTCAAGGGCACCGATGCTGATGGAATAGATGGCAGATGAAGTTGTGATGACAGAAGCGATCTGCCAATGGTGAGAGAGGTTACTCCAAGGGGGTGACACTGGTTAGGAAGTTCACTGCAAACACTTCAAACCTCCATAAAGCTGAAAAGTGTATTCCAAATCCTGAAGGCTCCAGCTTCTAAGCTTGGAAACTGAACAGCTGTGAAATGGTAACTTTTATACCACTTCTGCAGCTGTCAACGAGTCAAACCAATCCAGAGTTGTTGAGAATCCGACACACTTACCTGACATGTTTCCCGAGGGATGGGAACCTCGTACAAAAACTTGTTAAAATGATTAGGACCTGGTAAAATACTGCTAAATAACATTTAGCAACTTCTTAACTATCTCAATTGCCTGACACGCTGCTTAGTGCTGGGTCTGAAAATCGCTGGCAGAGCCGACACTTTACTTTATCTTTATTTTGCTTTCTCTACATCATTTAAATCTCATTTATATTCCCTGCTTTATACTTCCTGGTTTGGACTCTGTGGGCTAGAAATTCGTCTCTTCACGCCGGCTGCTGCTCTTTCACCACCTGGTGGTGAGTCCCGAAGTGGTCGTCGTTTTTGTCCCTCCATTTGCGCTGCTGATAACTGGCAGCCACTGGAGAAAAAAATGGCAATGCCAACATAACATTACTAATCTCAACTTTGATCCTAGCGTTGAATTCAGCGCTGGGCCCTAAGGGTTACCTGGCGTGCAAGCAGGCTGACAGTGGCAATGTCAGCACCTCTGAAAGTGACTCACACATCATTTAGGTAAGTTTGGATTTAAGCTTTTGGACTGAGTTTTTTTGATTTTATTGAAGTAGTGGCTTGATGCAATAGATGTTAAAAGTTTTTTAAGTGTGTAGGGAGCGCTGCTGGATGCTTGCAAAGCCTCGGATGGTAAAGGATGACCTCTGAGTAGACAGAAAATGCTGCAAATACTTAACATGTCAGGTAACATCCGTGGAGAGTGAAACAGAGTTCAGATCTTGGGTCAAGATGCTACCTGAGCTGCTGAGCATTTCCAGCGTTTATGCTGGCATTTCAGATTTACAGTATCCGCTCGCAGAGGGAAGAGAATGCCAAAGAGGAGGAAGCAGATGGAAGGATGCGTCCCAGACAGCCCTTTGTGGCTGGGATATCCAAGATGGAATCATCCACCTGCAGTCCCAGTGACCACAACCCCAATTCCCCAATTCCCCTTCCAACATTATTTCCATATCTTACCTTCCCTCTGTTACTGACCATCACAGCGTCCTCTTGGCCATGATGCTGAAATAAAAGCCACTACAAAGCAAACTTTCCAATCCAACTTTATACATCTATCCATCCAATATGACATCAAGAAATCAACTCATCGCCCATATCCATTCTCTTAGTGCCTGTCTTGTGTCTGCCTTTGCCTATCCAACTGATGCCACGCAGTGCTTCTCCAGCAGCATGGCTGATGGATACTGCTAATTGCTGGTTGACCTAGAGGAGCTGGTGGCTGGAAGTGAAAATCAATAATCTTCTTGTTCTTCGTCCCTCTTCTTCGTCACCCACTGGCTGGGCAGGCTGCATTTCTTGGGTGTGTGAAATGAGGAAGGCACAAGGATGCAGTTGTGGTGACGGGAAGGTGGGAAAGCACGAGGTGCATGCGAGAAGATACCAGCATCTTGTATCCTTTCAGCACCGCTGATGACCAAGGGCTCAGCCATCCCCCTGCCTAGAATAGCCTCCACTGTCACCTCCAAAGAAGTGAGATGAGGCGAGGAGTGGAAGATGTGCCTTGTGATTGGTACAGATTGTTGGTAGGTGAGTGACTGCGGGGGGGGGGGGGGGGTGGAATTGTGCATTGAGTGGTATGTGAGGCTAATGGTGCACTTGGTAGAATAAGGCTTTTGAAGACGCATTCACTGACCTTGACCAGTGGTCGGAGGTTATGACGTTTCTTTGGGCACTGGAGCCAGGTGGTTGGAGTGACATTGCTGGCAGTGACAGCCTTGGTGATATGGTCCCACATCGTTCTTTCTGAAGGGCCTCCTGGCAGTGTTGATCCCCTGTACAAAGTTGAAGTGCTACGGCGAGACCCTGGATACCCCTTCCCTGGCTTGCTGAGCCATTTGTGTTAGTAGTGAAGCACTTTTACCATTTTTTTTAGGTGTGGAAGACAATTCAGGTTTAAGAGCTGAAGATTGCCATTTGGGAATTATTTTTAATGCATATATTTTTTTGAAAGGGAGTAAGGGCTGAAAATGCATTTTTTCACTTGATATTAAATTTTTATTAGTTTTGAATACATTGCCCCTTTATTTGCCCACAATACCTTGCAAACTCCACAGCCACGCTCCCAGAGGCTGTATGAAGCAGCAACACCGACCGTGGATGGGAATTTCGGGTCGGAGGCCTCCATTAACGTCACCAGGAGGGCGTTGCAAGGTAAGTTAGTGCTGCGCTCCAAATTGCCAACCCCCAGAGCCAATTTTTCAACGTTAGCGTGTGGCAGTTAACTCAAGTTGCCGGTTACACCAGCAATTCTGTTGCTGCACATTTTCCCCCCGTGTGTCTCAGTGAAAATTCTTCAATCTGATGACAGGAAATCTCCGCTCTAAAGCCCATCAATACTTTGTCAGCGAGGTGAACAGCAAGTGCCATTGCTTCACCGCTAACAGAAAAATCCGGGTCATTGAGTGGGTGGCTGTGTTGCTAGTAGTGAATTGAAGCACTATGCTACACATTGGTAGGCAGCAGTGTCTTTCATGCGATTGCCCCATGTGACAGAAAATCATAGTAAATCAATCAGTTTTGCCCTTGCATGCTTTTTATGCCAAATCTGTTGGCACATTGCTGTTCTTTTCTGTCCCAGCCAGAGGAAGACCGCTGATGATTAACGTTGTGTCAACTCCAGTCTAACACAAGTATCTGAGACAGTCAAGCAGAATGCATTGCATACCAACAGTCATCGTGTCGCAAAAGTAATTAATTGTGTGAAGCATTTTGAAAAATCTTAATATGCTGAGATATCATATAAATACAAGTATTGTTATTACATATTAGGACATGGTTGGGGGTTCCCGATGATTATAGGCACTAACAGAAACATAGCTGCATAGTGAGCTTGAGTAGAATATTAATATATTGGGTTGTACTAATTTTAGGAGGGACAAAATAGTAAAGAAATAAGGAAGAATGCAATATTGATGAAGGGGAGAATACATGCTGTTAAGAGGACTGCTGTACACAAAATAGAGGTTCTGAAAGAGGAAAAATTTTTGTTTTTATATGTTTTTTACATTAATAGGTTTGTACTAAGGACCCTCCAACTGTGGGAGGGAATTGGAGCAGGAAATCTGTACATGGAACAGGAAAATGAGTAGGAAAAGCAAAATCATTGTTCGAGGATATTTTAATTACCCACTCAATCATTGGGTGGGAGGGAGAAAAGAGATGGAATTCCTACAATGTGTGCAGGACTGCTTCCTTGAGCAGTATGTTTGTATGCCTATAAGAGGAGTGGCATTGCTCAATCTAGTTCTGAGTAACAGAATAGATCAGGTAGATGAGTTAAATGTGGGCGGACATCTTGGGAGTTGTGACCATAATGTGATAAGGTTTAAAGTCCAAAAAGAAAGGGGGAAAATTAGTAAACAACTCGAGCATCAGAATTGAATAGGGCAAATTTTAGAAGAATGAGGACTAAGGTAGCTGAGGTACAAATAAATATTGGCACACCGGGCTTTAGACCAACAATGGCATCTTTTTAAACAGAAGACTAAATCCTTAAGTTTCAGCATGCCATGGATAAATAAAGAGGTCGGATACAAACTAAAATGGATGATGGGGGCATATGAGGCCTATAGTTGTGATAAAAATGAGAGAATACAAGAAAATAGGAAAGAGGTTAAGAGAGGGAGATGGAAAGCAAAGGACGGTGGGAAGATAATCTCAAATTTATATTTTTTAAACAGTAAAGTATTTTACAAATATATCAATAAAAAGAGAATGTAAGTTGGGACCCCTGAGAGGAGAAGCTGGTGATTTAGCAGAGGATAAAACTATAACCAAGTACTTCACTTCAGTGTTTACAAAAGAGATGGATCTTGGAGAGCAGGTAAATCCTGATTTGGTTAAAAGCAAGATGAGAGATACTATAATAAATAAAGGAAAGTATTAGAGAAGTTAGTTAAGCTAAAGCAGCACCTAATGGGATTGATCCAGGGATCCTGAGAGAAATAAGGGAAGAAGTAACAGACGCCCTAAATATTATATTTCCTGGTTCTGCTAAGGGCAGATATATGCCAAAAGACTGGAGAATGGCCAATATAATATCAATTTTCAAAAAGGGAGACAGAGCTAACCAAGGTAATTATAGGCCAGTTAGTTTAATATCTGGGAAAATTTGGAATGTTTAATTAAAGTTTGAAATTACTAAATATTTAGATGAAGAGAAAATAAGTAGAAGAAGCTAACCTGGATTTTAGAGGTAAACATTATGATGTACATGGACTTTTAGAAAGCCTTTGACAAGGTACCATGCAGGAGACAATTGGAGAAGATAAAGAGCTAATGGGCTAGAGTTTAATCTTTTGTGCAGATCACCCAAAACTGGGTGTTATTTCCGGCGTGGGTGGTAAAAATGGGCTTCTTGCCCATTCTCAAAGCACCTAGTCTCCATTTTTGAAATTGGGCATTTCTGCGAGCGATATGAAATGGGTGGTAGCATTAAATCTCTCTGACCTTCTGCCGTAAAGTGTCGCCATCCTTAGCAACGGCATGACAACGCTCGATTCCCGCGATTCAGGAGGTCAAGGGTCATCATGACATGCGCAGAAGAGGAGACAGAGAGAGAGGGAGCTGAGAGGGACTGAAAGCGTGTGTGGTAGCCAGGAACACTGGTGGCAGAGGGCTCCCAGTGGTCCCGGAGCGCGGCACTGCACCCCAAGGTGCCGCACCCCCATTGCCAATGTCTTGCTTCTGGCTCGGAACACGTTCGCACCTCGGGACCGTCCTCTCCCGTATCCGTCCAAGCAGTGTTTCGGCCGACACCCCCCCCCCCCGCAATGAAGCATCGCCTGAGGAGCTCCTCGGCCAGGCGGCTTGGAGTCAGGAGGGGAAGGGGAAGGAGTAGAGGTGGGGACGAGAAGCGGGTGGGGTGGGGTAGGGGAGAAGGGTTGGTTTTTACAGAAATACTTATGATTTCAGACAAATGTTCGGTTTAAATGCTTTTTATTTAACATTACCTTGTTGCGCATTGGCTCAGATAGCTGCACTGTTACACACTGATGATTCCTTAACATCAAAAGGTATAATTACACTTAACTTCAATCAACTTAAACTTTAAATGTCACCAAGGTGATGCCCATCATTGATGTATGACCAGCACACCCAGCAGTGTGTCAGCTTTGTAAATACCACCAACGTTCTTTCAGGCAAAGCGCTCCTTGATGAGCTCCTGACATAAGGCTTTTGCAGCTATCATGCCACTACGGACCCTTTCATGCTGTCTACAGGGGGGGCGGGGGCATGGCTTCAGCATCAGCCTGATTGTCTGAGCCGATGTTAGCATCCGCCTCCTCGTCCTCCTCTTCCTCTCTCTAGTGAGGTGGACTGTCAGACTCATCAGGCAATTCTTGTCCCCTCCTGATAGCCAAGTTGTGCAACATGGAGCACACCACCACGAATTGAGCTACCTGCTCAGGGTGGTATTGGAGCTCGCCTCCTGAGTGGTCCAGGCATCTAAGCGCTGCTTAAGCACTCCAATGGTTTTCTCCACAATATTGCGAGTGGCTCTGTGGCTCTCGTTGTATCGCCTCTCGGCTTCGGTGTGGGTGTCATGCAGGGGGGGGTCATCAGCCAGGTGGCGAGGCAATATCCTTTGTCACCAAGCATCCAGCATTGACCTTGTGGCTGATTGTTAAACAAGTCAGATACAGTGCTCTCACGCAGGATGTGAGCATCATGGATGTTGCCTGGAAATTTCGCATTCACTGCCATAATAATTTGCTGGTGGTCGACAACGAGTTGGACAGGGAGTGGAATCCCTTGCGGTTCTGAAAACCTTTGCATCCTGAAAAGGTGCCCACATCACGATGTGCGTACAGTCTATTGCTCCCTACACTTTGGGGAAGTTTGCAATTCTGGAAAATCCTAGAACCCTCTCACTCTGCCTCCCTGGTCATAGGGAAGCTGATAAAGTCCCTCCTGCGTGCGTACAGGCTTTAGTGATCTGTCTAATGCAGCAATGTGTGGCATGCTGAGAAAGTCCGCAAATGTTGCCAGCTGAGGCCTGAAAAGAATCTTGACGCGTAGAACGACAGTGTCGTGGTGACTTTGACCTCGATGGACAGTGCAGTACTGATGTTGCTGACAGGCTGCAGATCTCCCCTTATGAGCTGGCATACCGCAGTGATAACCTCTTTGTGGAAGTGCAGTGTCCAAAGACATGTGGTGTCGGGCAAGTTGAGGTAAGACTGCTTCTCCCTGTACTTACAGGGGGTGTAATGTCTGGTCCTCCTCATCAGTCTGGCACGTCTTACATTGGGCACATAATGCTGTGGACATACCTTCGGCCATCTCGAGTCTGCAGCATGTAATTGGTCTTCAAGAGAGGGTGAGAAATGACAGACCCCATTGCAATAGCTCTCTGTTTTCCACCGCTTGGTCACAAAGAATGAATGTCCCGATGAAGACAACTATTAAATTCCAATCGTTCACAGTATGATAAAGATGTTTGTACAGATGTTCACATCACCTCCAATGACCTCCAGAGTACATCCAACTCCCCCGAGGTTGAAGCAGAGCAGCCTTTTAAATGATGCGACACGTGATGTAGAACATGGCATCCATAACGCTGTGATTAGTTCCGGTTAGTTCCACTTTTTCCGGGCGTTTTTTGGGCGAGCGATATTATGGCCGATATGTGTGCAAGATGGTGAAAGTGATGCTGACCGATCTCATGGGTGTTAGTTTCGGCAAATGTGATCTTTACGACAAAAAAAAGTGGGCGGGCAGTATTATTGAATCTCAGCGTTAATTCCTTGCGGAAACTAACGCTGGGCGATGTTATGGCCGTTGATTTTGCCCATTCTGATGATTCCGCCCAAAAAAAGTGGGTGGGCAGTTTTCATTTTTCCCGGTGTTACGCACATGAGGAAAGTAACGCTCGCCGATAAGTTTCCGAAAAATGCCCGTCAGTTTCCATTTTGAGGCTAAATGGGTGATATCTGGGCGGTATACGTCATTTCAGTGGTAAAATGGACGTTAAGTGGGTATTACACATGCAAAAAAAGTGGAAAATCTAGCCCATAGAACTAGGGGAGGGCAGAAAATTGGATTAGAAACTGTTTCCTGAGAATAGTAGTAAAGAACAGTTTCTCAGATTGGTTGGAAGTGTGTAGCAATGCCTCTCAGGATTCTGTGTACATCAATGATGTGAATATAGTGCAAGAATTAATGGTGCCTAAATTTGCAGATGACACTAAAATAGGAACTATAGTAAATACTTCTGAGGACCATAGGAAGCTGCAAAGATGGTGGAATGGCAAAAAAAAAGCGGCAGAAGGAATGCAATGTCATTAAATGTGATGTAGTGCTTTTTGATTCAAAACAATAACAATAACAATAATTATACTTTGAATCAGGTCGGTTTGGTGATGTGGAAAAGCAGAGTTATTTCGGGATTCTGGTTCACAAGACATTAAAGCAGCACTACCAGGGGATTAGGCCATAAAAAATCAAATGGATTACTGTGTTTTATGGCAAAAGGTATAGATTATAAAAGTCAATCATAAATAATGCCTTAGTAAAACCACAGTTTGAGTGCTGCATGCAGTTTTGGGCTCCACACTACAGGAAGGATGTTGAACGTACAGCGCCAATTCACTCGGACGCTACCTGGTATGAGGAAATACAAATATGAAGAAATACTTTAAAAATTGGTTTGTTTTCATTGGAACAGAAGAGATAGAAATGTTAAAATTATGAAGAAATGGAACAGATTTAGATAGAAATTAGACTACTTCCATTGATTGCAGAGTCCAGGGTGAGGGGACATATACATAAGATTAAATGTGAGATTCAAGACAGAGCAGAAAAAGGTTCTTTCACAGAGGCTTGTGAGGCTGAGGAGTTGATGATTGAAGCAGAGACCACGCCAACACTTAAGACTAGACGCGATAGGTGGTTGAAGAAAATGGAGTTAAAGGCATATTGGAACAGAGTAGACACATAGAAATACTGTTCATGTATAGGATAAACACCACCATGGACTAGTTAGATGAATAGCCTGTTTCCATGTAATTTCTATGTATTACTATGCTTTTTCTCTTGTTTTTTGATTGCCAGTCCCAGAAGTTTGTATCATTCAGTTGGGATAGGGTTGGCTCATTGTGCATGAGGCTGCACCGTCTCTGCATGGGGCAGACTTGACAGAACAAATAGCCTTTTCCCATCTTTATTTTTGTAGGTAATACATTGACAGAACTGACATAAAATGTATTGAATGGCATGAAGTTGCTGTACTTGCATAGCAGCCACCTAAAGTTAAATCTTGTCCATTTCAGTTTGAGTACCCTTTTAACAACATTGGCCGCGATTTTGCTGACCAAGGCAGGAGTGAGGTGGGCGACGTCAGTAGCGGGGTCCAAATCCGCTGCAATCTGCACACGAGCGTCCCACACGACTTTTCCCTGATTGGGCCTGTTAAATCCACCTAGCGCGCCGGGTCTGATGAACGGAATTTGATAGCGCGTCAACAGCTGGTTTCCTTAAAGGGACCATGCGTAAATTTATTTTGACAATTGTGCTGTCAGTATTATACAACATTGAAGTACTGCAAACACTGACAAACACTGCACAAAGGTACAGTGCTGCACCCAGGCTCTCCCATGACTCTTTCCACATGCCTATGGAGGGAGTCACAGCATGCAGGGAGGTTCTCTTCTCTTCAAATGGGCAGAAGAGACCATCCCAGGAGACCAATGCAGCCTGGTTACACATTGCAGAGGAGGGTACAAGGAGGGATGTCGTCAGGAGGACCTGGCTGCAGTGGTGCAAACCTTTCAATTACCTCAGTAGATCATGAAACATTACTGCAGAGCCACACTCAACCTCATCCTGCTGTGCCACTCATCACATCCCCATCACTCAGCCTTCCCAACCTTACTCCTGCACATCCTTACTCCTGCACATCCTTACTCCTGCACATCCTTACTCACACCAACTTACCTTGCACAACCACCCATTCCTCTCTCTCTATCTTCATTATCACATCCCCATTTCACTAGCCACCCCTCACACATATCCTCATCCTAATGCAAGCATACCAACGAACAATACACAAGGGTAGGCACTTGGGTGTTTTCGCCAATGTACATGTAAAGTTTCTGTTAATGTGTTATCAAACATTCAAATCTTTATTTTCAACACTTTGCGTTCTTGGACAGATTTGTGTGCACCTTTGGAAGTGGCTTAGTGAGTTGCAGTGAATGGTGAGACATAACGGTGTCTCCCGCAATGAGAATGAGTGTGAAAGGAATGACTTGAGCATTGCAAGGATGCTTTAATCTGTTGGTGTAGGGTGGTGCCAACCTGGCGCATCATGTGGCAGCCACGTTGTATAGCACCGAGTGAAGTAAATCTGGCCATGGTGAGGCCATCCCTGGCCTCCCAGGCAGCAATGTGGTCAGGTGATGATGCAGTGTCCTGTGCAACATCAGTTGATTGCAGAAATGGTTGGTGTTGCTGGTGTTGGGGATGATCGTGGTGGGATTTTGGGGACCAAGGTGAGATAGTTTTAAGGGCACCGATGCTAACGTAATAGATGGCAGTTGAACTTGAGATAACAAAAGCGATCTGTCACTGGTGAGAGAGGTTGTTCCAATGAGGTGACACTGGATAGACAGATTGCTCCAAAGACTTGCAACCTTCATAAAGCTCAATGTGCCTTCCACATGCAGTAAACAAGAGCTTCTGATCTTGGAAAGTGAACAGCTGTGAGATGGGAGCTTTTATAGCACATTTGCAGCTGTTGGGTAAAGAAATGAATTCATGCTGACACAGCTTCCGACCTTCTTACCTGAAGTGATCCCCGAGCAGCGGGAATCTCATGGAAATCCTGGAGAAATGGTAAGTTGAGCTCAAAATTGTCTTTAATAGCCTCTTAACAAGATGTTAATCATCTAAATTGCCACTGCGTGTTCAGCACTGACAGACCCTGTCATGTATCCTACATGGCTACTGTTGGTACTAGCACAAGGTGTGCCACCAGAGGGCACAGCAGTGGGAGACCTGTAGGTTACCTGTTCAGGTGTGCCTGGCCTAGTATAAAAGGCAGGCCACCAGGTGTGATCCTCATTCTAGAGTTAACAAATAAAGGACGAAGGTCACTACAGTTCAAGTACAACACATTGCCTCGTGGAGTAATTATTAGAGCATATAAGGACACAACAATTGCCGACGAGATTACGGACTTTCATGCGAAAATGGCTACCCTTGGTACGTTGCATCAGTTCGCCGATGGTGATGATTGGGACACCTTTTTGGAGCGGCTCAACCATTTCTTCACAGCAAACGACATGGCAGAAGACGACCCGGTCACACTGGCTGATAAGTGCAGAGCTATCCTGCTAACCAGTTGTGGGCCCACCGTCTATGGCCTCGTCAGGGACTTGCTGGCACCAGCGAAGACAATGACAAAGACGTACGAGGAGCTCGTAATCCTGATCCATGAGCAACTCAAGCCCAAGGAGAGCATCCTCAGAGCCAGTCACCGGTTCTACACCCACCGACGGCCCGAAGGCCAGGAAATTGCGAAATACACTGCAGACCTCAGGAGGCTGGCGACACCGTGCGATTTCGGCAACCACCTCAACCAAGCGCAGCGGGCCTCTTTTGTCATTGGAATCAGCCATGAGGGTCTTCTTCATAAGCTACTGTCTGCGGATACCACAGTCACACTGCAGAAGGCCATCTCTGTGAGCCAGGCATTCACGACCTCAACCTGCGGTTCTAGGCAGATGACGCCCTCAGGACTCAAACCCGGTAGGTACTGTGCATCGAGTGGCGCATTTTAGAGGCTGGACTGCAGAACGCAAACCCTCTCAGGGGAGAGAGAACAGGTCCCCCGAGTCCCTTAACTCAGAGTCCGCCGAGGGGGGCAAATCGAGTAGCTCCATGCTGGTGTTGTGGAGGGAATCACAGAGCTCACCAGTGCCGCTTTAAAGACTATATATGCAAGGGCTGCAGCACAAAGGGCCACCTCCAGCGAATGTGTCATTCATAGCCAGTCCCTCGGAATCAAGGAAGACTTGCTTCCACTCCCAAAGTGAGTTCTCTGGTGGCTGAACAGTCCAATACAAGAGCCACAGATTCTGTCACCGGTGGGACAGACATTCGTCGAGGAAAGGGGTGGGTGGGGCTGGTTTGCCGCGCACTCCTTCCGCTATCTGCGCCTGACCTCTTCACGGTCTTTGCGTTGAGACTCGAAGAATTCAACGCCCTCCCGGATGCACTTTCTCCACCTCGGTACCGGTCTTCGGCCAGGGTCTCCCAGGTATCAGTAGCGATGTCGCACTTTACCAGGGAGGCTTTGAGGGTGTCCTTGTAACACTTCCGCTGCCCACCTTTGGCTCGTTTACCGTGAAGGAGCTCCACATAATGCATTTGCTTAGTGACTCTCATATCTGGCATGCGTACTATGTGGCCTGCCCAGCGAAGCTGATCAAATGTGGTCAGTGCTTCAATACTGGGGATGTTAGCCTGGACAACGACACTGATGGTGCGCTTGTCCTCCCAGGGAATTTGCAGGATCTTGCGGAGAAATCGTTGGTGATATATCTCCAGCGACTTGAGGTGCCTTCTATACATCGTCCATGCCTCAGATCCATACAGGAGGGCAGGAATTACGCCGGCCTCTAGACCATGAGCTTAGTGGTAGATTTGAGGGCCTGGTCTTCAAATACTCTTTTCCTCAGATAATATGACTCGCTGTGTCGATGAAGAGTCTGCAGATGGCCATGAATCCAGCATGGATTATGAAACGATAGGCAGAGAGGCAGCTCAGCCCCACAATGAGGTATATACATTTTTACCTGCACCACCGAGTGTTCCCCATTGAGGATGGAAGTCGAGATAGATGGTGTTCCAGTCTTCATGGAAGTGGACACGGGGGCGAGCCAGTCAGTAATGAATCAAGAAGCCTTTGAGAGGCGATGGGGCAATCAAGCTGAACGACCCAACTTGATCCCGGTTCAGGCAAAGCTGCGCATCTACATCGATGAACTTATCCTAGTCGTTGGTAGTGCGAATGTAAAGGTACTCCACGATGGCGCGGTGCACAAGTTACCTCTGTGGATTGTTGCAGGTGATAGACCAACGCTACTCAGAAGAAGGTGGATGGAAAAGATCCATTGGAAGTGAGAAGACTTCACCCCTCCAGCGATCGACGTCCTCCGCATTTGGAGGCACAGCAAGCCCTCACTTGAGGGTGGACCCGGCAGCAGAAAGCACACCAGCACAGCACCCGAGGCACAGACCGCTCAGCATGATTCAGCTGAGATGACCCGAACGCACCTTCCAGGCTCCAGTGGCAGGACTCCAGAGAAAGAAAATCGGATCCAAAGGCGACTTCCCAGCTTCCGTGGCTGAACCCGGGGAGAAGAGGATCACTGCAATCGACATTGTGGATGGAGCAAAGATGGCGCCCAAACCACGAGGTGAGGCGCTAAAGAAAAAGATGGCCGCGGCCAGACCACGAGGTGCAGCGCTGATGGAGCAACACATGGCACCAAACGAAGAAAGGATTGGGATAAAGAAAGTAAGGTTCTCTTAAAGGAGGCCTGCAACCCACTACAATTAAAGGGACAGTTCCACACACTCAAGCAATGTAATAGCAACTGTAAGTTAGAGATAAAATGTGTAACTGATGATCAGAGTTATGTACATGCAATAAGCAAGGAAAAGTCGCACGATCATGTAAAATGTGTAATGGATGATCAGAATTGTGTACATGCAACCAGCGAGGAAAAGTCGCGCGATTGCGATCGGAGCTGCAGAATATCCACAATAAGTAATGAAACGTTGTGCAATGTAGGATTTCAACTGCACGCAGCCAATGCAGCGAGCAGACACCCATCGGGAGCACGCAGGTCCAGCGAGCTACCCAATGCTGTAGCCTGCATCCCTGGGACCAGAGTTATGCACCAGGGAGTGTGGCCACAAGCAGCCAATACACACGAGCTGCAGAGCAAGCGATCTCAGGAGGACAACCGCACCGATATCGATACTCTCCCCCTGATCGGCTCCACCTCTCAGGCATCCGATGGCACCAACCGCCACGAGCCTGAAAGAGCAAACTGTGCTAAGGCGCAGCCCCCAGACCCCATCGCCACCAGTGCCGTACCCGGAAACGAAGGGTCACCCGCTTCCCAAAGGGAACTGGGACCAGTCAGGATCCCAAACCAAACAGCGCCCAGGCTAGCGAGTCAGTAGTTCCCTGTGCACTGCTAGACGACAGCTCCTCAGGGAGCAGCAGTGACCCAGGACGCAAAGAAAGGACAGGAAGGTCACAGCCATCTGTGAACCTGCCCAATGCTAAGAACCACGGCAATAGCCCCAAGAGCAGGAAACTTGAGCCAACTGGATTCCCACTGCCAGCACTGGGCACTGTGCCACCACCAGACTGCAGGGACACCATCCAGCAGTTCTGGAACTAGTTTGTCCTTACGCACCGGTCACCGCATCGATAATGTATCTCACCAGTCTAACGTACTTGTCTCACAACAGAACCACAAATGTAATTCAAACTTGTTTTTCTGAACTTGAATGTATATGAATGCAATAAGCCTCCGGCATAATCAATATGTGTGGGGGTGGGAGGGGGAGAATGGAGTAGTCAGGAACACACAGAAACAGCAATCACCAGCACTCTACTGCACCAAACACTCAACCAAGATCGAAACGACCTGCCAAGGATCAACCAGATAGAGCCCAGATAGAGCTTAAACCCAGAGCACAGTCAATACAAGGCGATTTGCACTAAAGGCTCAGGGGAGAGTGATGTCATGTATCCTACATGGCTACTGTTGGTACTATCATAAGTTGTGCCACCAGAGGGCACAGCTATTTGTAGGTTACCTGTACAGGTGTGCCTGGCCTCATATAAAAGGCAGGCCACCAGGTGTGATCCTCACTCTGGAGTTAGCTAATAAATGTGCGGGCTCTTATCTCCATCACTACAGTTCAAGTACAACACATTGCCTCATGGAGTCATTATTAGAGCATCCAAGGATGCAACAGACCCGATACCTGGTAAAGTAGCGTGGGGGTGGGTTGGCAGCGGGGTCCAGACCCATTGTCAATCATTTCAAATTCAACATCTGACCTGCCACCAATCCCGTCCACTGATTGCTGGCAAAATTCTGGCCATGCTAAGTGTTAATTCCCGCCAGTCAATTTCTGAAAATTAACCATTACAGGTGTGGAGTCTCATTCCTTCAGGTTTTGATTGTTGTTGGAGATTTAAATATGTAAACTTAAAACATTTTAAAACATTTAACTTTTACTTTTTGTCTTTTTTTTTTCTCTCTCAATTAATCCATTCGAACCATCTCTTTATTTCTCTTTCTGTACCTGATTTTGCATTGAATTAACCCACTCTAATTTACACTTACTTCTCAGTTCTTGTGTTATTAATGCCACAATCCTTCAATCTAATTGGCTGAGATACACAGTTGCTTGCCCTGTTCACTCAGGGCCGAGATGCCCTGTTTCCCTCGCAGCGACTTTATCAGCCCGCACATTTATCAACCCAGGGCAGTGAGGCCTATTGTAGCACTATTACTGGCGCCCTGTCTGAGATCAGTTAACATCACAGAATGGGGATTAAATGTGAGACATACCTAATATGTATGGCTCAGCTATAAAGTGCTGTAACCAGCTAAGCCATTAGAGGAACCTTTCCGCCTAATTTTTAAATAGTGAAATGTAATGGCAAGAATATCCATAGCTTTAAATATACCTTTCTCTTATCTCCATCTAAAATGGATTTTAAAAAAATATGACAATCCATTAGTTGGTGTGACTTGCATTCGTCTATACTGTTCTGCAGGTAGTTAATAAATACCAAAATCATAAAACTATTTTGCTGCTTTATTTTAAATAATCTATTTTACAGTGATTAATGGCTGAACTGTTGTCATTGCTTTATTTTTTATGGACTCACCTTCTTTCCTGAAAATTTATTTAAATTTTGACGATGGACCTTAGTGAATTTTTAGGAATTCCCTGCCGAATGCCCTTTGTGCTTGCCTGTCACAAAAGCACTTGCTCATCACATAAGCACTTTCACCGCAAAAGCCGTGTGGAATAAGAAAGAATTAGAGTCAGTGGTTGAGTTTAACATTCCAATAGCTTTCCTGTGGTTCACTTCACACTGCTCTCATCTGTTCAGAGGATCAGCCATTCCTTTACGGCCGTAGCTGACAGTAGAATTTCTAAAAGAAGAACCACATCAATTTTTCATCCCCTTGTTAGGTGGAATTTTCTGGTGTCTCGTGATGTTCCACCCAGTAACCCAGTTGAGAGCTAATTGTAGTTTACTCATTACATTTAAGGCCAACAAATTGCAGTGTGTGACTGTCCTGGTACTGACACTCATCCTGTCTGAGTTCTCATGGGACCACGTCTGCCAGTGCACTAATGGACCTGTGCTGCAGTTTCTTTTTTTACAGTAACATCAATGTCAGTAATTTCTGCTTTGTTGGTCAAAAATTTTTGCTTTATAATTTTTTATTAAAAAAAAATCTGTTATATTGAAAATAGTGTCAGAATATCAGTAGGTCAGAGGATGTTTTGGTAAATTTAAAGCATTGCTGCAGACGGTTCTATATAAAGATCATTCCTTTGCAACTCTTCAGAAACTGATTCTGTAAAGGTTCTGACAGATGTCCATTCCACTGTCACCTTGCACAGCATTGACATGCTGTTATAAAAACCAAAAATGCTGGAAATCTCAGTGGGTCAGACAGCATCTGTGGAGAGAGAAACAGAGTTAACGTTTCAGTTCGATGACCCTTCATCAGAACTGGCGAATGTTTGAAAAGAACAGATTCTTAAGGAGCACTGAAAGGGGGAGGGGAGGAAAGAACAAAAGGGAAGGTCTGCGATAGGGTGGAAGACAGGAGAGATTAGAGAGACAAAAGGGATGATGGGCCGACTAGAGATGGTAATGGCAGAAATTAGAAAAAATTAGTCTAGATAAAATGTGAATGGCGGAATAATTACCAGCTGCCATGGGAAAGAGAGAAAA
The DNA here is from genome assembly GCF_044704955.1 of Pristiophorus japonicus. NCBI lineage: Eukaryota > Metazoa > Chordata > Chondrichthyes > Pristiophoridae > Pristiophorus > Pristiophorus japonicus. The sequence goes on from NC_091985.1 coordinate 65,529,174, forward strand.
AAGTTACGTAAGATCGGGGGGGATGGGGGTTAATAAAAGGAGGTTATGGTCTGAAATTGTTGAACTCGATGTTGAGTCCAGAAGACTGTAAAGTGTCTAAACAAAAGATGAGGTGCTGTTCCTCGAGCTTGTGTTGAGCTTCATCTTGATGCTATGCTAACAACTGCAGCTTTTCAAAGTTGTTACCATAGTTCCACTTCCATTCCACCCACTATGAGAGCATGTTCTGAAGGAGGACTTCTGGTAGCCCAGCAGGTTGAAGCTCCTGCATGTTTAGTAGGACAGGATTTCACGTATGTGATTCCTCACAGGGTGAGATCCAGATCTCATTCTTACTGTTGTGACGAGGTGCTATAGGACACTGTATTGAAAATCAAAGTCCCTATCAACCTGGGTCCACTTTCTTGTGTGGACATGGTTAAATGCTCTGTTTCCATGTTGTACTTTCTAGGTATTGCCTGCTAATGATTGGTATTGAATTGGTGGAATTTACATGCAGGTCTCTGGTGTGCCCTCTTGCTAAGGATGGTGTGTGACACCGAGAGATTTTAACAAGTGGAAAGTAAGAAAATAAAGTCTGTTAATTATTGCAGTTTTATTTTTTTCTGTAAAGTAGCATCTAGTTCGATCTTTTATGGAGGAAGAGCATAGAAGTGACCACCAAAACAGGCCATTCGACCCAACCAGTCCATGTTGCCGTTTGTCTTCCAAGCGAGTAAAAGGTTCTAACCATATTCACTCACCCTGTTCCCATATATCCTTCATCACCTTTTCATTTATCCAATTTAATCTTGAATGTTGAGTTAGTTTTTGCTTCAACTACTATCGTAAATCTGTGTAAAGAGGCTTCTACTAACCTCTGTTTAAAATCTCTTAGTTCTTGACTGTTGAATTACTGGAAACAGTCTGCTTCTATCTACGCTGTCCTATCCTTTCATAATTTAGAACACTTCTCTATCATATTGCTCCATTGAATATATTTAAGGTGGAGATAGACAGATTTTTAAGCACTAAGGGAGTAAAGAGTTATGGGGAGCAGGCAGGGAAGTGGAGCTGAGCCCAGGATCAGATCAGCAATGATCTTATTGAATGGCGGAGCAGGCTCGAGAGGCCAAATGGCCTAATCCTGTTCCTATTTCTTATGTTCTTATAATCGGCATTGTGCTAACAAAATAAACAATTGTTAGTCTTCATATTTACATTTCCTCACAGAAGGCAGTACCCTACTGAAGCTGTGTTGTACTCTCCCTAAAGCCTCAATATCCTTCCTGTAATGTGGGACCAAAGACTGCACATAGTACTCCATCTAAAGTCTTATTAAGGATATATATAGACTCATCATTACCTCTTGGCTTTTATATTCTATAATTCTTGAGATAAAAACTTGAATTCCATTAACTTTTTTTTATATCCTTATCAGCCTGAGGTTTATTTTCTTTCTTTTATTCTTGTTAATCTGTACCTCAAATTCCTTTGCTATTCCACAGCACTGAGCCTACTTCATTGACTATATTTTTAATCAAAATGCATCACCTCGTGCTAACATTGAATTTCAGCTGTCAATTCTTTCCCTATCTTATCAATGTCCCTTTGCAGTTTTCTTTGGTTTTCTAAAGAATTAACAATGCTTCATATTTTTGACATTATTTGCAAATTTCAGCACTACTGTCTGTATCCAAATTAATAATATGCACGGTAAAACAGAAGTGGTCCCAGAACTGAACCCTGCAGGACATCACTACCCACATCCAAACACATGGAAAAAGTGCTCTTAACTTATTATTGGTTTTCTCCCCTCCGAAACAGTTTTTTATTCCCATCTGCTCTCCTCCCCTAAATCCATACTCCTTAATCTTCTCCAATAATCTCCCCTGAGGTACCGTGCCAAAAGCTTTCTTAAAGTCACTACATCCGCAGCACTTCCCCCACTTTGTTAACTTCTCAACACATTTTGTGAGGTTTATCACGCACAACTGTGCCTTTTGAAATCCGTGTTGGCTACTTCTAAATATTTTCTCTCTAGATATATGTTCATTTTGAGCCAGATTTTGCTGTCAAAATAATGGTGAGGCTAATGGCATCGCCATTATTTATGCGTAAATGGTACAGCAAGTTCAGGCGAGGAGCAGATGCGTGGTTAAATGCCAATATCCAAAAGTTGCTGACCAGGTTACATGATTCCCCATTAGAAACATAGAAACATAGAAAATAGGTGCAGGAGTAGGCCATTTGGCCATTCGAGCCTGCACCGCCATTCAATAAGATCATGGCTGATCATTCCTTCAGTACCCCTTTCCTGCTTTTTCTCCATACCCTTTGATCCCCTTAGCCGTACGGGCCATATCTAACTCCCTCTTAAATATATGCAATGAGCTGGCATCAAAAACTCTCTGCGGCAGGGAATTCCACAGGTTAACAACTCTCTGAGTGAAGAAGTTTCTCCTCATCTCAGTCCTAAATGGCCGACCCCTTATCCTAAGGCTATGTCCCCTGGTTCTGGACTTCCCCAACATCGGGAACATTCTTCCCTCATCTAACCTGTCCAGTCCCGTCAGAATTTTACACGTTTCTATGAGATCCCCTCTCATCCTTCTAAACTCCAGTGAATAAAGGCCCAGTTGATCCAGTCTCTCCTCATATGTCAGTCCAGCCATCCCTGGAATCAGTCTGGTGAACCTTCGCTGCACTCCCTCAATAGCAAGGACATCCTTCCTCAGATTAGGAGACCAAAACTGAACACAATATTCCAGGTGAGGCCTCACCAAGACCCTGTACAACTGCAGTAAGACCTCCCTGCTCCTATACTCAAATCCCCTAGCTATGAAGGCCAACATACCATTTGCCTTCTTTACCGCCTGCTGTACCTGCATGCCCACTTTCAGTGACTGATGAACCTTGACACCCAGGTCTCGTTGCACCTCACCTTTTCCTAATCTGCTGCCATTCAGATAATATTCTGCCTTTGTGTTTGTGCCCCCAAAATGGATAACCTCATATAACCACATTATACTGCATCTGCCATGCATTTGCCCACTCACCTAATCTATCCAAGTCACCCTGCAGCCTCTTAGCGTCCTCCTCACAGCTCACACCGCCACCCATTTTAGTGTCATCCGCTAACTTAGAGATATTACACTCAGTTTCTTCATCTAAATCATTAATGTATATTGTAAAGAGCTGGTGTCCCAGCACTGAGCCCTGCGGCACTCCACGAGTCACTGCCTGCCATTCTGAAAAGGACCTGTTAATCCCGACTCTCTGCTTCCTGTCTGCCAACCAGTTCTCTATCCACGTCAGTACATTATGCCCAATACCATGCGCTTTGATTTTGCACACCAATCTCTTGTGCGGGACCTAGTCAAAAGCCTTTTGAAAGTCCAAATACACCACATCCACTGGTTCTCCCTTGTCCACTCTGCTAGTTACATCTTCAAAAAATTCCAGAAGATTCGTCAAGCATGATTTCCCTTTCATAAATCCATGCTGACTTGGACCGATCGTGTCACTGCTTTCCAAATGCGCTGCTATTTCATCCTTAATGATTGATTCCAAAATTTTCCCCACTACTGATGTCAGGCTAACCGGTCTATAATTACCCGTTTTCTCCCTCCCTCCTTTTTTAAAAAGTGGTGTTACATTAGCTACCCTCCAGTCCATAGGAACTGATCCAGAGTCGATAGACTGTTGGAAAATGATCACCAATGCATCCACTATTTCTAGGGCCACTTCCTTAAGTACTCTGGGATGCAGACTATCAGGCCCCGGGGATTTATCGTCCTTCAATCCCATCAATTTCCTGAACACAATTTCCCACCTAATAAGGATATCCTTCAGTTCGTCCTTCTCACGAGACCCACTGTCCCCTAGTACATTCGGAAGACAGAACCGAAGTATTGGTTCAGTTGGTCTGCCATTTCTTTGTTCCCCATTACAAATTCACCTGAATCTGACAGCAAGAGACCTACGTTTGTCTTCACTAATCTTTTTCTTTTCACATATTTATAGAAGCTTTTGCAGTCAGTTTTTATGTTCCCTGCTAGCTACCTCTCGTACTCTATTTCCCCCTCTTAATTAAACCCTTAGTCCTCCTCTGTTGAATTCTAAACTTCTCCCAGTCCTCAGGTTTGTTGCTTCCTCAGGTTTGTTGCTTTTTCTAGCCAATTTATATGCCTCTTCCTTGGCTTTAACACTATCCTTAATTTCCCTTAATAGCCATGGTTGAGCCACCTTCCCCGTTTTATTTTTACTCCAGACAGGGATGTACAATTGCTGAAGTTCACTCATGTGATCTTTAAATGTTTGCCATTGCTTATTCACCGTCAACCCTTTAAGTATCCTTTGTCAGTCTATTCTAGCCAATTCACACCTCATACCGTCGAAGTTACTTTTCCTTACGTTCAGGACCCTAGTTTCCGAATTAACTTTGTCAATCTCCATCTTAATAAGGAATTCTACCATATTATGGTCACTCTTCCCCAAGGGGCCTCACACAACAAGATTGCTAATTAGTCCCTTCTCATTACACATCACCCAGTCTAGGATGGCCAGCTCTCTGGTTGGTTTCTCGACATATTGGTCTAGAAAACCATCCCTAATACAGTCCAGGAAATCCTCCTCCACCGCATTGCTGCCAGTTAGGTTAGTCCAATCAATATGTAGATTAAAGTCACCCATGATTACTGCTGTACCTTTATTGCACACCTCCCTTATTTCTTGTTTGATGCTATCCCCAACCTCACTACTACTATTTGGCAGCCTGTACACAACTCCCACCAGCGTTTTCTGCCCTTTGGTATTCTGTAGCTCCACCCATACCGATTTCACATCGTCCAAGCTAATGTTCTTCCTTACAATTGCATTGATTTCCTCTTTAACCAGCAACGCCACCCCGCCTCCTTTTCCTTTTTGTCTATCCTTCCTAAATGTTGAATACCCCCGAATGTTGAGTTCCAAGCCTTGGTCCCCCTGGAGCCATGTCTCCGTGATGCCAATCACATCGTATCCATTAACTGCAATCTGTGGAGTTAATTCATCCACCTTATTCCGAATACTCCTCGCATTGAGGCACAGAGCCGTCAGGGTTTGCCCCTTTAGAGTTTTGCTGTAATGTGGCCCTTTTTGTTTTTTGCCTTGGGTTTCTCTGCCCTCCACTTTTACTATTCTCCTTTCTAGCTTCACAAAAATGGCATTTCGCTGACTGTCTCACCATTGAAATGTATTGAATGTTGTGAAGTTGATGTATTTGTGCAATAGCTGTAAACTAAACTCGCCACACACAGATAGTTAAGCCTTATCATTTTACGTGTAAGTAACCTTTTACCTGTTAATCAACCTCTCTGCACTTAAAGTGAACTATTACAAGTGCGAAGTCTCATTTCTTCAGGTATTAATTGTTGGAGATTTAAAACATTTAAAATTTGAAATGTTTTAATTTTATTTTCCTTTTCCTTTCTGTCTCTTAATCCAATCTTTCTTTATCTCTATTTCACTTTCTGCACATGATTTGACATTAAATTCACCCATTCTAATTTATACTTCCTTCTCAGTTCTTATGTTGTTAATTTTACAGTCCTTCAATCTGATTGGTTAAGGAGATACACAGTTGCTTTCCCTGTTCATTCAGGCCCCAGACGCCCTGTTCCCCTGGCTGCGCAATTATCAGCTCGCACTTTTAGGAATTTATTGGGCAAAAATGCTTTGAGCTTAAGGGTGCAGGTGCAAGTCTAACTAATGGCAGTTGCTGATAGATTCTCTGCTACAACAAAATCTGAACCATTGGAAGTAGTTTTAAACCCCAGAAACAGGAGGATTTGGGTCTGGTGGGAAGTTAAAATTTTAAAAATTTCAAACCCGACCCCAACCTGCCTCGAACCCAGTTTTAATGAAGGCGGGGCGGGCAACTAATCCACTCTCAAGAGCAGATCAGTCATTGAAAGCTTTTAAGTAGACTGTCCATTTTAATATGCTTTCTATTATTTACTCATGTCGGCCGGGTTTCCTTGGCCTCGAGTAACCCGGCAGGTCAAAGGAGGCGAGAAGGCAAGTTCCTTTACAGCACTGCTTGCGGGCCAAGAGGAACAGGATTGCTACCACCTAGCCCAAGCTATCTTATAATTCCCCCGCAATCTGTTCGACCCACCCATCTCCACAATCTACCCGCCTACCTCCACGATCTACCCCCCCCACTTCCTCCCCAATCAGCAACTCTCCCTCCCCCCCCAACCCCTCGCAACCACATTGTACCCCCCATGATCTCTCCTCCCCTGACCATGCTCTAGCAAACCCCCAACCTGCAAACTCTTTTCCCCCTCCCATTCGACCTATCTGCTCCATACCATGCTGACTTTATCACCTTTGCTGCCAGGTTTTTTGGAATGTAGCATCACAGGCAAAGTCAGAGGAAAGTGGGAACAACCCCTCCCACTTCATTGTAAGCATTACACTGCAGGTCTAGGCCCCATTCCTCCCTTTCCTTAGGAAAGCCCAGATATCTGGGGTAATATCGAGGGGGTAGAAACTTGATGTAATGGGTCACCGCCTCCATTTCCTCCTCACTGCACCTGGGACCTGAGTGTTTCCTAGGTGCATCAAAGAAGAAATTCCATACCATGTAGCTGAGCAGAACCCGAGATAAGTGGGTCTGCAAGGAGCCTTCTGTCAAGCATTTCAAGCTCTGCTTGATAGTTTGGACTGCTCGTTCCGCTTGACCGTTGGATGCAGGCTTAAACGGAGCAGACCTGACATGCTTGATGCCATTCCGGGTCATAAACTCGTTGAATTCTGAGCTGGTGAAACACGGTCCATTGTCACTGACAAGGACGTCGGGCAAGCCAAGTGTGGCGAACATAGCCCGGAGGCTTTCAATTGAAGCAGCGGATGTGCTGGATGACATGATTCCGCATTCAATCCAATTAGAGTAAGCGTCCCACTACAACTAAAAACATCTTTCCAACAAAGGGCCAGCAAAATCTACGTGGATCCTGGACCACGGTTTGGAGGGCCATGACCACAGACTCAATGGAGCCTCCTTTGGTGCATTGCTCAATTGTGGAAGAATTCCACAAGACTGAGTACTGTGAGCTAAACTGATATGACCTTAGTCTCTCTAATACAACTCCAGAGTGCCTAAGCAGCATGACAGACAACCTTTTATACTCCCATGCACGATGTGTGCAGGTGACCCTTGGGCCTCTAATATCACTCCCCCCAAAATTCTTTGATACGAATTATTTACAAGTTGAGACGATCCGGGGACCTACGCTCCCTGGTTGATTGTCTGAGTTCAAACTCTGGCATGGGTGAGTTGGTTGGACCATTGCTGCACTGCGGCGCGGCTGGTCTGACAGGATTGTTGGGAATGGTGGGTTCATCCTCTTGATTGACAGTGAGGTCGATTGCTGGTTGGGTGTGTGTCGGTGGATTGATGATGGCGATGTCCTCTTCAGGTTGTTCCTGGTTGTCGGTGAACCGCAGTTTAGTCTGATCCAAATGCTTTCTGCACATTTGTCTATTCAATAATTTGACTATAAACACTCTATTCCCCTCCTTGGCCAAGACAGTGCCAGCGATCCATTTAGGATAATGACCGTAATTAAGGACAAACACAGGGTGGTTAACATCAATGTCACGCGCTACAGCCGCTTGATCGTGGTACATCTTTAGCCGGTGACGCCGGGTTTCCACATGATCATTTAGATCCGTGTGGACTAGGGAGAGCCTGGTTTTGAGTGCTCTCTTCATTAACAATTCTCGGGGGGAACCCCAGTGAGCGAGTGCAGTCGCATCCGGTAGCTGAGCAGAACCCGAGGTAAGTGGGTCTGCAAGGAGCCTTCTGTCACGCATTTCAAGCTCTGCTTGATAGTTTGGACTGCTCGTTCCGCTTGACCGTTGGATGCAGGCTTAAACGGAGCAGACCTGACATGCTTGATGCCATTCCGGGTCATAAACTCGTTGAATTCCGAGCTGGTGAAACACGGTCCATTGTCACTGACAAGGACGTCGGGCAAGCCAAGTGTGGCGAACATAGCCCGGAGGCTTTCAATTGAAGCAGCGGATGTGCTGGATGACATGATTCCGCATTCAATCCAATTAGAGTAAGTGTCCCACTACAACTAAAAACATCTTTCCAACAAAGGGCCAGCAAAATCTACGTGGATCCTGGACCACGGTTTGGAGGGGCATGACCACAGACTCAATGGAGCCTCCTTTGGTGCATCGCTCAATTGCGAGCACGTATTGCACTGGTGTACACATGACTCTAGTCCGAGTCAATGCCGGGCTACCAAACATGCAACCTGGCTATAGCCTTCATCATGACTATGCCTGGATGGGTATTGTGTAGGAGGCATATAAATGTTTCCCTGCCTTTTTTTGGCAAAACCACACGATTACCCCATAAGAGACAATCCGACTGGATGGACAATTTCATCTTTGCGTCGGTGAAACGGCTTAAATTCCTCTTGCATTCCACGGGAATGGCCGACCAGTTCCCATTGAGCACGCAACGTTTTACAAGTGATAGCACAGGATCCTGGCTGGTCCAGGTCCTGATCTGGCGAGCAGTGACGGGTGACTCCTCGTTCTCAAAAGCATCCATGATCAGAAGCAAGTTTGCGGGCTTCGCCATTTCCACCCCGGTAGTAGGCAATGGTAGCCGACTGAGGGCATCAGCACAGTTCTCCGTGCCTGGTCTGTGGCAGATAACATAGTCATAGGCAGATAATGTTAGTGCCCATCTTTGGATGCGGGATGAAGCACTGGTGTTTATATCTTTGCTTTCTGAAAACAGCGAAATGAGCGGTTTGTGGTTGGTTTCAAGCTCAAACCGAAGTCCAAATAGATTTTGGTGCATTTTCTTAACCCCATATACACATGCTAACGTCTCTTTCTCGACCATACTGTAGGCTCTTTCAGCCTTAGACAGACTTCTAGACGTGTATGCAACTGGTTGAAGTTTGCCTGATACATTGGTTTGCTGTAACACACAGCTGACCTCGTATGAAGATGTATCACAAGCTAGCACTAATCGTTTACACGGGTCATACAGTACAAGTAACTTATTAGAACATAGTAGGTTTCTGGCCTTCTCAAAGGCTGTCTCTTGAGATTTACCCCAAACCCAGTCGTTACCCTTACGTAGCAACATGTGCAACGGTTCCAGCAAAGTGCTTAACCCAGGTAGAAAGTTATCAAAATAGTTGAGGAGTCCCAGGAACGAACACAGCTCCGTCACATTCTGTGGTCTGGGTGCATTCTTGCTGGCCTCTGTCTTTGAGTCCGTAGGTCTGATGCCATCTGCCACTATCTTTCTCCCCAAAAATTCAACCTCTGGCGCCAGGAAAACACACTTGGAGCGTGTCTAGTCAACTTAGAACCTCTTCCAGGTTATGCAGGTGTTCGGTGGTGTCACGACTGGTGATCAGGATGTCGTCTTGAAACACAACGGTGCGCGGAACCGATTTCAATAGAATCTCCATGTTCCTCTGGAAGGTGGCAGCAGCTGAGCGAATCCCAAAAGGGCACCTGTGGTATATAAACAGCCCTTTGTGCGTGTTGATGCATGTCAGTCTTTTCAAAGATTCATCCAGTTCCTGTGTCATGTAGGTGGAGGTTAGGTCCAACTTGGTGAATGATTCCCCCGCCCCCCCCCCGCTAACGTTGTGTACAGGTCATCCGCCTTAGGTAGCGGGTACTGGTCTTGTAACGAGACTCGGTTGATCGTTACCTTGTAGTCTCTGCAGATTCTGACTGTGCCATCGCTTTTGAACACCGGAACAATCAGACTGGCCCACTCGTTGGACTCGACTGGCGATATGATTCCCTTTTGTTGAAGTCTGTCCAATTCGATCTCGACTTTCTCCCTCATCATATATGGAACCGTTCGAGCTTTGTGATGAATGGGCCTTTCATCGGGGACTAGATGGATCTGCACCTTGGCGCCTGTGAAGTTGCCGATGCCTGGTTCAAATAGCGACGGAAGCTTGCTCAGCACTTGGGCACACGAGGCATCATCCACTGAGGATAGTGCTTTGATGTCGTCCCAGTTCCATCGAACCTTTCCCAGCCAGCTTCTCCTGGGCAATCATCTGGTACAATCCACAGTGATAAATCATGCACAGCTCCTTTGTACAATACCTTAACTGCTGCACTGCCAATGACTGATATGAGCTCTTTGGTGTAGGTGCTCAGCTTTGTCTGAATCGGGCTCAGTTTGGACCTTTGTGCCTTGTTACCCCACAGTTTCTCAAAAGCCTTCTGGCTCATAATTGACTGACTCGCCCCCGTGTCCAACTCCATTGATACCGTTCAATTTGACTTTCAGCATGATAGGAGGGCTCTTGGTGGTGAAGGTGTGTACCCCATGGACTTCTTCCTCGGGTTGAGTTGCCTCTCTTGTTTGTTCTGCGTGATCCGCGCCGGATCGATCATCCTCTGCCGCCTCTGCCACATGGCGAGTCGCAGCACTCTTGCACATTCGCTGGAGGTGCCCCATTGTTTCACAGCCTTTGCACATGTAGTGCTTGAATTGACATTGATGGGCTCGATGATTACCCCTGCACCGCCAACATAGTGCTAATGGATTTGCATTCACGCCCGATGGTGGACTCTGAGTCATCCTAGGTCTTGCAGCTGCAGACGTGTAGGCCCTGCCATATGCAGTTCTGCCTGCTAGCGACATTATTTTATGCACAGTGCTTGCCGATGAGCTTCGATGCTGGGAAGATATCTGTCTGGTATTATCGCTCGTGGATATGAATGCCTGGGCTATCTTGATGGCCTTGCTCAGATCTAGGGATCCGGCAGACAGCAGCTTGCGAAGAATGACCTCGTGGCCGATGCCAAGCACAAAAAAGTCCCGCAGTATTTCCCCCAAAAATCCAGCAAATTCGCAAGTTCCCGCAAAGCGTCTCAGGTTGGCGACATAACTCGCCACGGCAGACAACCTTTTATACTCCCATGCACGAGGTGTGCAGGTGACCCTTGGGCCTCCAACAGTTGCGCCCTCTGTTGGCAAATCTTGCACAGTTACAATGTTTACATACATAACAGACTTTATCACGATATGATTTCACTGCACAATAAACTGTTTTTAAAGTCACCCTAAAGCCGACTGAAAGAAGTGAGTTCATGTACACAATCCAACCTTTCCCCTGTTGAATATACTGAGTTCAAGTAGTGATGCTAGTGTAATGGGTTTTAAATGATTGATGCCTGTAGCTATTTTTGTGAGTTTGTGTTTTATCTGACAACTGTATGAGTGTTTAGTTTTGCTCGTTCCTAGCTGTGCGGCTAGGTGAGATTGCCATCTGGCAAAATAGAGACATGCCATCTGCTTTACCTCTATGGTAAACCTGCCTTCTGTAATCTGAATCCTGAAATCAGAGATTTTTGAAGCTCAATACTCTGGCCTCCTGTCTGAAGCAAAGAATAATGGAGGGATGTAACTATATGGTCGAGGGTATCATAGGGCAAAAACAAAGGAGAGCTACAATGTAATAATGGTTGTTGAGAACACGATAGCTCTCTACACATACTATGTTTGTACATTTTTATTGATGATTGGGCATCCAGAGTAGATAGGTTAAAGTGTGTCTGTTAATGTTGCATCCAGTAACTCATCTTGACAGGTCTACTAATGAAATCAGCCACTTTTAATGTGAAATGCTGTCAAACGTATTAATGATCCAAATATGCAAGCAGCATGACTAGACTGGAAACCAGACTAGTAAATGCGTGTTGCTGCCAAGATGAATGGTACCAATTCATGCATTCTTGTAGATGTAATTAACCCCTTCAGCTTGTACATCCACTCCCTTATTTTAATCTAGCTGTTATAATGCATATTTTGCTTCAGCACAAATTGGTTTAGTAGAGGGAAGAGAGCAGGAACGATGGACAAAGAGGAACTGTGAGACAGAAGGGAAAATAAAGGAAGGAAAATTAGAGACAGGAAAAGAAAAAACAAGAGTGAGACAGAGCAAGAGAGGAGAAAGGTGGTCTCAGGTTGATCCACACTGTTCACCACCTCACCATCCTATTTGACCCTGAGCTTCTGACCCCATATGCTCTCCATCAAAAAGACTGTCTACTTCCATCACCCCTGCTTTAGTTCATTCATACCTTTGTCACCTCCAGCCTCAACGGGGGTCATTTTAACTTTAGGTGATAGTTTAAAATGAGCGATATTATATAGACCGCCAGTTATACACCTCGCCTGCCTTTCCTTTCCCTTGTAAAAAGTTAAATTGCCCACAACTATTCCAATACTGCCCTCCCATCTGCCACTCATTGTAAACTTGAGTTCATCCAAAACTCTGCAGCCCATATCCTATCCCACACCTGCTCACTCATCACCCTTATGCCCTACTATGCTTCCAGTCCCCCAATGCCTCCAATTTAAAATTCTCATCCTCGTGTTTAAGTTCCTTCATGGCCTTGCCCCTCTATCTCTGTTACCTCCTCCAGCCTTATAGCCACCATACCCCTCGCCCCTCCCCCGCCATCGAACTCTGCATTCCATCAACTTTGTTTTCTTGCACATCACTCCTTTGCCTTTCCTGTACCATCGACAGTGGCGCCTTCAGCCATCTAAACTGTAGTTCCCTCCCTAAAATTCTGCACCTCTCCACTTCCTTTTCCTCCAAGACCCTCCTTAAAATTCATCATTGATCACCTGTCCTAACATATCGTTTGCCTCAGTGTCTATTTTTATCTAATTTTGCTTCTACGTAGCACCTTCCAATGTGTTTTCTGTGTTAAAGGTGCTATACAAATGCAAGTTGTTGTTGAAAAGGAAGTGAGATACGTGGCAAAAAAGGAGAAATGAGAGATCAGGAATAAGAGCTGAATCGCAAGGTCAATACGAGAGAAAGGGCCCGAATTTGGTCAAAGCCAAGTTCCGCCCGTTTTTCGGCGGTCCCCAGGCGGTGAGTGATTTTTAACCGCCTGGTACCGCTGGGGCCGAGTGGGCGGGAGATTCATACCACTTTTCTCGGCGGGAATGGAGTGCAGCAGACGATGGCAGGCGAAGGAGGCCTTCCGACGCAGAAAACATCGGCTCCCAAGTTGTGGGCACGCACGCGCGGCTGTCAAGCTCCACCCTCCAAGAAGCACAGACGAGATGCCAGAGACTGCTGACCTGAGATCACTTTTTGGGGGGTGGGGAAAGATCGCTGTGGGGGAGGGAGAGATCGCTTAGGGGTGGGGGGGGAGAAAGAGAGACTGGGGAGTGAGTGAGACTGGGGGGGGAGAGAGATCGCTGTGGCGAGGGGGGGTGGGTGCGGGTGAGATTGCGGGGGTGAGTGAGACTGGGGGGAGAGAGAGATCGCTGTGGGGAGGGGGTGAGAGAGACTGGGGGGTGAGAGAGAGATGACTGGAGAGGGAGGGGAAGAGAGACTGGGGGGTGAGTGAGACTGGGGGGAAGAGAAATCGCTGTGGCGGGGGGGCGGGTGAGACTGCGGGGGACAGAGAGATCGCTGTGGGGGGGGTGAGACTGGGGGATGAGAGAGACTGCAGGGGGGAGAGAGATCGGGGTGGAGGGGGGGTGGAGCGGGGATTGGGGGGGTGAGAGAGATTGGGGGTGCGAGAGACTAATAACATTTTTATTATAGTTCACTAATAAAGGTTAAATAAGGCTTTATTAGACCATTTATATAATAAGATCATTCTAGTCAACACACACACAATTTCCAGACTCAGTGGTTATATTGTTATTCAACCTGCATTATTGGCTAACACTAGAAAATACTACAATCCATTTAAAAATACATCAAACTGTGGAGGACTATAAAGATCTGTGTAATATCAAACAAACCTGTCAGCTCTGTGTCCATACTGCCCACTTAAGATCCACTTAAAAGCACCTTCTCCAGGATGGTATGCAGTATCGGCAGTATGTCATACAACTTGCACTTTTGGGCGGTATGTGGGCAGTTCTACATGGGCAGGCGGTGTGCAGACCACCCGGTGTTATGTCACTCATGAATCTTCCGTTGGGTAGTATGTCGGCGGTATGTAACTGTTTTTTGACTAAACTTGTATTTTTCGGCGGTAAGCGGGCGGTATGCCGAAAAATTTCAGGCCCAAAGAATGAACCTGCATTTATATAGTACTTTTCACAACCTCAGAACATGCTTCACAGTCAGTGAAGTATCTTTGAAGTCAATGTTGTAATGTAGGGTAATGTGGCAGCCATTTTGCACACATCAAATTCTTACAAGCAGCAATGAGATAATGACCAGATAATCAGTTTTTTTTTTGTATGATGTTGGTTTAGGGATAAAACCAGGACAAAAAAAAGAGCAAAAGCAGATAATGGGAAAATACTTGTTCGAGTTGGAATTGCAATGAAAACATCAACTCGTGTATTACATTTAAATCTTATGGCTTTTATTTGTTGGTTGCATTACACTGAGGGGTTTTGAGAAGATCAGAAATTATAAAAGTAAACTCCCCCAGTTTGTCAGTGTTATGTGAGCCCTGAATTTCTTACATCCTTGAAACATTATTCCATATAATCTAGGTAGTGTTCATGAGGGTGATTTTATTCTAATTTGGAAAAGAGTTTGATGATGGCAGATTTCGCAGGGGCCATTGGTAGATGTGATTTAAACTGGACTGATGTCAGTTTTTACTTTACATCATGTTACATGGACGAGCTTAACCTGTGTACATTTTAATAGCTTAACCCGAGTATATTTTCTCTAATTTGGGAATTGCTTATAAGGGTATATTTTCCTCTATTCACTATTTCTAGTGAAAAATTATATGCGAGAATATAGCAACGAGGACCATGTGTGTCGAATTTTTCACTAAAATATATCCCTTTGAGTTTTGGATCAAGTCACAAATGTTGCATTGTTACTGCAAAGACAACTCATAGATTCTGTCCAAGTGCTGTGCATATAGCTGTTGAATATTTCTTGCTAGTCAAAATAATAGGACTGAATTTGCGGCCCCTACGGGCACGTATGAGGTGCACATGCGCCTATAGAGGCCCCGCAAGTTCTGGGTCTAGGCATGCGCCTAAACTGTCAAGAATCCTCCTGACAGATCGTACGAATCTAATAGAAAGGGGCATTTGCTGGCAGGGAGTTGGGCTATTTGCCCAACTTCTGCCCAGCGAATGCCCGTGAAATTCTTACGCCTGATAAAAGGCCTGGTAAGGCCTGCTTTTATCAGCATAAGACTTTTAAAGAACAGAAAAATATATTTTTTTCAATAACTTATACATTTAAAAACCTGTGAAATAAGATAAGGATAAGTTTATTTTTAGATCTTTAAAATATGTAAATTTAATTTTCAAACAATTACATTTTTGTTTTAAATATTGAATTAAATGCCGTTTTGATTAATTTTAAATGTGATTTTTGTATTTTTTGTTTGTGTATTTTTTTGGGTATTCCCATTAATACTTATGGTGATTCCGTATATATGGAACTTACCACAAGTATGAATGGGATTACTCCTACTTTGATTGGTTGGGCCGGCCCAAGTGATCCCAGGGAAACGTGCAAAATGCCTACGTCCCTGGGATACGTGGGCCTCTACGCAGGCCTTCGCATAGAGGCCCAGGAACGCAAGTCTCCGAACCTCCCGGACCACCAGATATGTTCGTGGATTTTTTTCAGGTCGGAGGCATCCGTCTCTTTTTTTGGGGATCATGTGCAAAGTAGGTCAAAGTCAGCTAGGTTTCCTTGGTTTACCTGTACTCAGTGCAGACAACTTAATATCAGATTGCACATGGAGATAATGCTTTGTTTTAGGGAATATAATACTTTTTGTCTACAATTTAGGTTTTTATTTACTCTGAATCATTAAATGGTTTCTGTTGCAAAAAACTGCAAATTAGCTGTTAACTTCTGCAGCTTATACAAAATGCGGAGTCAAGCACATTTCTTGGCAAACAAGCCGTCATTGGATGTCAGAAGAAATAAATAAATAGCATCTTGGTTATCTTTCATCTTTGGAAACTTTCCTGTAACATTTATGTGCACTTTTAAGTTTCTCTAAGAAGGAACATTATTAATGATGTTTACCTTGCTTCCTCGTCACATGTCTGAAATATAATGACATCGCTATGCTTTGAGCTTGCGTGCGTTTCTTTGTGAAACCAGTTAACCGTATAAGGCTATCTAATCGTGTTTGTAGTTAGTTCCCAAAGAGATTACATCCAGTTTAGGTCCAGGTGACCATAACTAATCCCTCTCTAAACATCGGCCAACTGCCTAAGTAGTTTATGCCGGAGGAGATACTAAATTACCACTTAACAGTTATTGACTTTGAAGTGTCAGCCCCATAATAGCACTATCATCTCTGAATCAAGAGGTTGTGGGTGGTTTAAGTTCCACTCCAGAAACTTGAGCAAATAATTTAGGTTAATGCTTTTGGCGAGGGGGGTGTCGGGGGGCGGTGGGGCGCGCGCCAGTCGGTGGTGCCGTTTTTCAGGTGAGATGTTAAATTGAGGCCTCACCTGCTCTCTTAGGTGGCATAACAGAAACCATGGCATCATTTGAAGAAGAGCCAAGGATTTAACTTGGTGTCCTGGCCAATGTTTATCCCTCATATATTGGGGGTGATTTTCTGCGAAGGTTCTCTCACTCGTGTGTTATAACTTTGGTGGAAGAATCATGGAAACCCCAGAAAAAAAGTCATTTATCTCATCACTATTTGTAGGACCTTGCTGAGTGTGACTTGGCTGTCATGTTTGCCTATATTAAAGAAAGAAAAAAGAAAAACTTGCATTTATATAGCATCTTTCATGACCACCGGACGTCTCAAAGCGCTTTACAGCCAATGAAGTACTTTTGGAGTGTAGTCACTGTTGTAATGTGGGAAACGCGGCAGCCAATCTGCAGACAGTAAACTCCCACAAACAGCAATGTGATAATGACCAGATAATCTGTTTTTGTTATGTTGATTGAGGGATAAATATTGGGACTGACTGTTTGTACTGCACTTTTTCTGTCCATCTGCGCCTGCGTCCTCTTGAGATTCTGCCCCCGATGCGTCCCATTGGAACTGGAAATGGGACCCTGCGATCAGTCCGACCACGTTGTTGCTCCAGGGTTCTTCGACCAAGTCGCTGCTCCTCCTCCGACTGACCACCGACTGGGCATCCCGTGAGCCGCGAGTCCCGAGCGGTGGCGGCGACAGGGAGGCGGCGGGGGAGGGGGTGGAAGAGAGAGAGAGAGAGAGAGAAAAAGAGAGCCTGAGTGAGGGGTGGGAGAGAGAGAGCTTGGGGGAGGGGTGGGGGGAAGAGAGAGAGAGAGAGAGAGAGAACCTGGGGGGGAGGGAGGGAGAGGGAGAGGGGGTGGGGAGAGAGAGAGAGCTGGGGGGGTGGGGGTAAGAGAGAGAGCTTGGGAGAGAGAGGGAGAGCTTGGGGGCAAGGAGGAGAGAGAGCCTGGGGACGGGGAGAGAGAGAGTGGTTAGGGAGGGGGGTGGTGGGGAGAGAGAGAGCTCGGGGTGCGGGGGGGAGAGGGTGAGCTTGAAGGGGGGGCGGAGGGAGAGAGAGAGATTGGGGGGAGTGGGAGAAGAGAGAGACAGTGGGAGAGAGAGACACGGGGGGTGGGGGGGGGGATCGGAGGGGAGAGAGGGAACTCAGGGAAGACGGATCACATTCTTTCAACCCCCTACAAGGGACATCGTTGGAGTGGATGATATCCAGAAGTCACGACACTGTCACTATTCACTTCATACCCAATAAACTTGTTACCAATCCGTACACAATGCCCCATCAATGGTGGGGGGGTGGGGGGAAGGATGCATTTGCGCTGGGGTGCAGGACTTTGGCGGGGGAGGGATGTACTTGAACTGGGGTATGGGACTTTGGCTGGTCCTTGCTGTCTTCTGGGGAGCTCTGTCCTCTGTCGCTTCAAGAAGTCAAAGTGGATCGAGTTACAATTTGCAAGTCAGTGAGACCTTGGGATGGGCGGTTCCAGTGATACATTCCTGTGAACCTTCAGGGTGTGACTTATCCTCCAAGGGGACCAGTGAGAAACAAAGGGTGGAGCATGTTGGCCATTTTGGCAGTACAAATAAGTGCATCCATAAATATTGGCCAAGACACCAGGGTTAACTCCCCTGCTCGTCTTCGAAATAGTGCCATGGGATCTTTTACGTCCACCTGAGAGAGCAGACATGGCCTCGATTTAACGTCTCATCCGAAAGACGGCACCTCCGACAGTGCAGCATTCCCTCAGCACTGCAAAGGAGTGTCAGCCTAGGTTTATGTGCATTACATTACAACAGTGACTACATTTCAGAAGTACATCAGATATCGTGAGCTCAATACTGCAGAAGAATATAGAAAGTGCAGGGGTGAAATTAAGAAGGAATTTAGGAAAGCAAAGAGAGGGCATGAAAAAATACTGGCAAGTTGAATCAAAGAAAACCCAAAGATGTTTTACAATTAACATAAAGAGCAAGAGGATAATGAAAGAAAGAGTAGGGCCTATTAGGGACTAAAATGGTGATTGATGTGTGGAGGTGGAGGATGTGGGTAAGATACTTAATGAATAATTTGCGGCTGTCTTCACAAAAGGGGGGGACGATGCCGATGTTGAAGTTCAGGAAGAAGATAATGAAATATTGGACGGGATAAACATAGGGAGAGAGGAAGTATTAAGGGATTTATCATCCTTGAAGGTAGATAAATCGCCAGGACCGGATGAAATATATCTGAGGCTATTAATATATCTGAGGCAAGGGAGGAAATTACAGAAGGTGTTCCAGAGGATTGGAGAACTGCTAAAGTTGTTCCATTGTTTAAAAAGGAAGGAAGGGATAAACCAAGCAATTACAGGCCAGATAGTTTAACCTCAGTGGTGGGCAAATTACTGGAATCAATTCTGAGGGACAGTATAAACCTTCATTTAGAGAGACACAGATTAATCAAGGATAGTTAGCATGGATTTGTTAAGGGAAGATCGTGTCTGACTAACTTGATTGAGTTCTTTGAGGAGGTAACAAGGAGGGTTGATGAGGGCAGTGTGTTTGATGTAATCTACATGGATTTTAGCAAGGCTTTTGACAAGATCCCACATGGTAGGCTGTTCAATAAAGTAAAAGCCTATGGGATCCAAGGGAGAGTGGCAAATTGGATCCAAATTTGGCTCAGTGGCAGGAAGCAAAGGGCAATGGTTGTGTGGAATATTTGTGACTGGAAGATTGTTCTACTCACTTACTACTCGGTCCCTTTTTGTAGTATATATTAATGATTTAGACTTAACCAGATGATACAAAAATTGACGGTGTGGTTGACAGTGAAGTGGAAAGCTTTAGACTGCAGGAAGATATCGATGAACTGGTCAGTTGGGCAGAAAAGTGTCAAATGGAATTCAATCCGGAAAAGTGTGAGGTAATGCATTTGCGGAGGGGTAACAAGGTAAGGGAATACACAATAAATGGGAGGATACTGAGAGGTGTGGAGGCACAGAGGGACCTTGGAGTGTATGTCCACGAATCCTTAAAGGGGGCAGGACAGATTGATAAGGTAGTTATAAAAAGGTATACGGAATGCTTTCCTTTATTAGCTGAGGCATAGAATACAAGAGCAGGGAAATTATGCTAGAACTGTATACAACATTAGTTAGGCCACAGCTTGAGTACTGCATGCAGTTCTGGTCACATTTCAGAAAGGATGTGATTGCAGTAGAAAGGGTACAGTGGAGATTTACGAGGATGTTGCCAGGACTGGAAAACTTTAGCTACGAGGAAAGATTGGATATGCTGGGGTTGTTTTCCTTGGAACTGAGGGGAGATTTAATTGAGGTGTATAAAATTATGAAGGGCCTATTTCCTTTGCAGAGGGGTCAATACCAGGGGGCATAGATTTAAAGTAGTTGGTAGAAGGATTAGAGGAGAGATGAGGAAGACATTTTTCACCCAGAGAGTGGTGAGAGTCTGGAACTCACTGCCTTTAAAGGGTAATAGAGACAGAAACCCTCATCACATTTAAAAGGTACTTGGATGTGCACTTAAAGAGCCGTAACCTGCAGGGCTACGGACCTAGTGCTGGAATGTGGGATTAGGCGGGGTAGCTCTTTTCAGACCAGCACAGACACGATGGGCCAAATGGCCTCCTTGGGTATCGTAATTATTCTGTGATTCCACTTCATTGGCTCTGAGATGTTCTTAAGGACGTGAAATGTGCAATGTAAATGAGAATTCTTTCTTCTGATTAGTTGTTTAAATCCACAAGAGATTGGCTCAGGCATTTTGCTTGCCTGACAAAGCTGGCAGGACTGTGATGTAAAATGTTGCTGAGAGTCAGAATCAAATTGTTTCCATTGCAATATTTATGAATATAAATCTCACTCCAGGGACTGTAATTTGTTTATGTATTCATTTGCAGGCACAGTATAATTAGGTATCTATTATGAGAATCGAGATCAGAGTTATAATTTTCTAAGATTCTATTTAAGATAGAAACCACTTGCGTTTATATAGAACCTTTGACAACCTCAGGACGTCCCGAAGCACCACATCCAGAATCCTCCTATTGTTCCAGGATTATCCTGGAGCATAAGGAAATCCCAGACTCCTCTCTTTGATAACAAACCACCTCCTCTGAGCCCCTTCCTCTGCTCCCCCATTTTACCAACAATGTAAAGTGTGAGGAGCTCATGGATTTTTTTTCTCAAGTTTAAATTATTGTTTTAGTATGTTTAATAACAGTTGAGATTACGTCTGCATTTGTGGATAAAGCTTAGTTGATCAGCTTAAGGTTTTAAACTATAGCCTGTAGTTATTTATAACAATAAAGGTTTATGGTAATGGAGCACTTCAGTAATAAAAGTGAACAGGTGCCCATTTTCTTTTAAATAAAGAGATAGGCTGATGAGAGTGGCTCAGCCTTATGAAGTAGGCCCCTAAAATCCATGGGTGCATCCAGGCACAAGTGCATCTTGGATGTGCCTGCCTGGGACCTGTGCCATTGAACATTACAAAGTTAATGGGCTATGAGGCAGTCCACCAATTACTATGACAAGGGCAGGTATTCATGGCACTCGGAGTACATCACGGGTGCCCACCATGTTGCAGAAATCCGAAGGTCCAGCGGAAGTAACCAGATCTGGGCGGATGGTGGTTTACTCCTCTCCCCAGACCCCCCACACCATCCCTTAAGGAGATAAAAGTACACTTTTAGAAGGAGGTTGCATTTAAATTTAAAAAAACTAAGATTCCTCTTCAGGGGTCCAGACCATGAATTGGACCTTTTGGCAGACTCCACTTTTGCTATTCGGTGGCCTGATATACCTGATCTTCGAACCTGCTGATCCTGCCTCCTGAAACGTTGGGGACCTGAGAGCTCATACATTCAGAATGTCGTCTTCCAGCTCTACCTCCTATGATGCTACTGGCCTCGTAATAGGTGTGTGAAAGCTCCAAACAGTAATTTCCATACAATGCTGGGACATGATGTATCCAGGTCCTGACCTAAATTCCAGAATTTCTGACTAACATCCACCAACGTTATCTTGGGAGTACACCAGAAGAGCACAAGATTTTCGAGGTCACAATCTTTTTCTCTCAAACCTGAGACTGATGTTTACCATTCAGTGCAATTGACATGAAAATCAGCACCTGAAATATCAAGACCACTATCTCCAGCTTTTCTCCCACACCTGTAAAGATCTATACAGTACACACTTAGGGGTACTATCTAGTTGGTGAAGCTTGCCAGCTAAATTCAAGAAATTCAAGTGACATATATGGCAATCCTGCACAAAGCTGGTATCCTCAAAAATCTAGCTCCTTCCCCATCTCTCAAAAGTAGGAGTCTGTCACAGAACAGGGGGAATTGTACCTTGTTTTCCTGGCTAATGTATCTCTGGTTGTTGCATTAGTTCATGTGCGCTATTGGAAGAAAGTCATTTGCCACCCTTCATATCAACTGAAACATTAACAATCTATTTAATAATCTTTAAAAATTGAAAATTTGATAACCTGTAAATAATATAGCAAAACTGCTAAAGAAATTATTGTTCACTATTAGAAATTCAGAGGAAATATAATCTCTGGAATTCAGAGAGAGTTCTCCTGATCTCTTGGCATAACTCCAGAAGGACAACGGTGAAAACCCCCAGGAAACTGCCATTTCCCTTGGGGCTCTACGGCTCTCCTACCAGAGTTATCGTGAGAGACCGGGAGAATGCCTATGGAATTTCAGGGTCGTGATTTTCTCTGTTCCTGTTAATCTCATGCCTTCCATGTTTCTCCTGTCTCTTCCTAACTCCCACCCCACCCAAGAAAGTGCCTTTCCAGCCCTACAAGTCTTTGAGATCTCTGCGCTCTTCCAATTCGGGCCTCTTGCGCATCCAATTTTAATCACTCCACCATTGGCGGCCGTGTCTTTAGCTAGGCTCCATGTCTAGGCTCTAAGCTCTGGAACTCCCTCCCTAAACCTCTCCGACTCTCTACCCCTCTCTCCTTTAAGAAGCTCCTTAAAACCTACCTCTTTGACTAAGCTTTGGTCATCTGCCATAATATCTCCTTATGCGGCTCAGTGTCAAATTTTGTTTCATAACGCTCCTGAGAAGCACCTTGCGACGTTTTACTACGTTAAATGCACTATAGAAATGCAAGTTGCTGTTACCACACAACAGGCAATCAGCAGCTCTTGACTGGCTGCTGGTAGTCTAGCCATAGCACGTACAGCAAGTCATAAAAGATGCGTCTGGAGTGCCAGTTTTTCAAATGTATATAGTAGCAATGGTGATTTAATAGGCTGCTTTATTGGCTCACAAGTTTATATATTCTTGATAATACCTCTGCCTTGCCTAACTATTCTGTTAATGACCTATCCACTTATGTAATTTTGGAAGCCAGAGTGCTGAATGCTATACAAGTTATTCTAGCAGGGAATGCCTTTTAATGATTTCTAGGGTTAATCCAATTGCAATGGCAGATTGTAAGTTGGTTATATGCAGTCCAAGAAAAGGCCAAGAGAGGGATTGCTAAGTAAATATAAATAAAGGGGGAACAATGGAGATTTGTCGTGGGCAAACATGCCAGGCAGGGGGGAAAGGAAATTAAGAAAGTCTTTTTGAACCCCAATATGACAATTTCAACTGCTGCCAAATTCTGGAGAGAAGACTGGTAACATAGGGCTCAAATTTGGCCCTCCGGTTTTTGCGGCGCACCTCCGAGCCCCCCGCCGATATTTTACCTCAGAAGCAGCGGCAAAAAAAATTGGTGCGATCATGGCCGATTCTCGGGCCGTCTGTGGAGCTGGTGTGGCACAGAAGAAACAGAGGGGGTGGAGCTAGGTCCCGGCGCTGAAAACAGTGCCGGGACCTCGGCACATGCGCGCTAGAATCTGCGCGCATGTGCAGTAGCTCCTGGCAGGCCGTTTCGGCAAACGCTGCAGGCTGTGTGGGAGGGGCCGAAGCACGTTGTCCCTAGCCCTGACCAAATGGGCTCCCTCATCGGCGGCTCGCTGCGTTCCCTAAGGTAGGAGTACTATTTTTTATTTGTTATTTACTGATTGATTTTGGTGCTTTAGGTGCAGGGTTCCTTCGATTTTTTTATTTGTTATTTATTGATTGCTTATTACTTTGGTCTTGGTGCTTTCGGTGCAGGGTTCCTTCTATTGTATTTGTTAATTAATTGCTTATTACTTTTTGTGCTTTGTTTGGTGGTGCTTTAAATGTAGTTACTTGCGCCAATTCCTTAACTGTAAGTAAGGTCTTTCTGTGCGGACAAAAGTGGACACATACGCTGCCCTAAGTTAGTTTAGTACAACTTTTTTCTGGCCAAATTGGCATAAATGGTGTAAGTGGCTGGGAACGCCCCCTTTTGAAAAAAAAACTGACCGAACAAAAAACCTAACTAACTCACTTACACTGGCGCAAATTCAATGTCCATATTTGCAACTAAAAAGATACACCAGAAAGATCAAGTTACACCAAAAAAAACGGTGCAACTCATGGGGAAATTTGGGCCCTAAATCTCCAGTTAGACAACTGGCAATTGTGGCTGTCCTTATTTTTAGGATAATTGATGCCGGAGAACATGGCCAAAAATAGTAAGGGGGTGCTATGTGAAACATTTTGTCTGTCGTAGGCAAGATGTATCTAGTTCAGTATTAAAAGTAATGCAGCAAAGTCACAAGCATTTCTTTCTGATACACTTACATATAGCTCAAAGAGAAATCCTCTATTTATTCAGCAACAATTGCAAACCTTGCTGCCCAAAATTAATTCCAAGTTCATAAATGTTCTTCAACATCATTACACCTCCTGTTGTGATATTTCAAAAGTACAATTAACTAAATTTACTATTTAGTATATCTGCAATGTATTTCAAATACTATATAGAATGCTGAAGTGTTTGGTAGACATTCAATAAGCTAGTCTAAACAGCATTCAAGTACATAGAAATGTCATAAAACTATCATAGTGTCTATGACTGACTGAGAACCGAGGAACAAGAACGTGACTAAGGAGTTGTCCACACTCTTAGATATTACCAGATTCTCATAGGAAAAGTGTCAGACATGCTATGTGAAGGAATACATACATAACAGTTCAAATTACAGATGTGACATGCAGCCATTGTGTAATGGAAATTACTGAGCTAATGTAGGCTTGTCATTGGATTCATTCGTGAAACCTAAAATAATCCAAGGGATGAGCATGCAAAGATGTGAAAAGTGGGCATGCACTTACATCAATAAAGCTAGGTTCAATCAGCTTATGGTTTTAAACACTGCAGACAAAGGCCTTTGATGATAAGGGTTTGAAGATAATTTGGCACGTCATTATATAAACCTTTCTTGTGACTTAAGTAATGGCTCTTTTAACAGACTCAGTGTGTTATGAATATACCTAGATTATGAAGTATATGGTTCACAGTGGTACAGTACAGTACATTTGTTCTCATTTGGACTAATTAATTTAGAACTGAGCCATCTCTCTGGCTGAAGTAATTTCTCTTGTAAATTTGTAATAGTGCTTTTATTCAACAGATAATATTTTCTAAGGGTTATTGTGATGAATATCTGGCTTTCAATCCTCTAGTTGAATTCATTCTTTAAAATGGGCCAGTTTAAACATTATCAAATATAACTGACCATCTGTTGCAGCTATTATTGTAAAATAAAAGTTTCTAAGCAAATTTCAGCAATTGAAAACTTGATTACAACTGTTTAGGAATGTTCTCATTGTGGAATTGACAGCTTATGTGCAAGACACATGTTCCTGCATAGTGTGTCCCATCAATTATAGGTTCAGTTTCCAAGCTGTTTTGACTTTTTAAATTCCACCTTAGTGACATGTTTTGTAAGAAAATTGTATGTTTTATTTATTTTTTATTTCCAGGTTAATGGGAACACAAGGAATCATGGGGCCGAAATTCAGTCCAGCTAGAAAGCTGGTGGTGGTGAGGCTTTTTTTCCCCGATTAGCGCCACAAAGTTTGCAGTGGCCATTGGATTCAAATTCAGCTTTTTGACCACAAAAAAGTGTTCCAGTCTTATTAGCCCTGCAAAGCTGAAATTTTCAGTCTTAATTGGGGCGTTATTCCCATGGGAAATTCACCCTTAGGGTGATGTGGCAGCTGCCATTGCAGCACAAGCGCGAGGGAACAAGTGTATCAGTGCTGCTTGGAGAGGATGGCTGCGGCTCTGCAAGAGTCAAAGGAGCGTCTAAGTGCTGTCATATCTGGTGGCTTTCAAACTGTGGCTGCTCGCATGCAGTCTCAGCTGAATGCCCTCTGACACCTCAGTGTTGCTTGCATGGCTGGGTCCACCATGGGCCACGGGGGACCTCCTGGTTTGGTGCCACAGCACCGACCTGAATTCCCTCAGATTGGTGGTGGTGGTGGTATTGTGCCACCCCTGGTGAGTTACTCAGGCTCCTCGGGCCAGGATATGGATGATGCGCTCCCTCCGGCCCCAGACCTGTCATTCCGCCTCCACGCATGGCCTCACCCGAGTCAAGCCAGACTGAGCCATCCCAGGAGGGTATGGACCAATCTCCAGCCCGCCTTTCCAGGCCCAAAGCTGCTCGAGGGCGTCCTAAAAGGACATCTGCAGCTTCCACACAGGAAAGATAGCAGTCTTCCCAGACCCATGAATCAGCCACAGGGGAGACACTGAGGCAAAGTCGCAGGTTAGGCACATGTAAGAGGGGTTATAAGGAAATGCACAAGTGTGGTAAATGATGTTTATATGTTATTTTTCTGCACTGTTTATTGTTCTGGTAGTTGTTTGTAGCTATATTGATTATGTATTAAATCTTTATTTTTCGCACCTATATCTGGACTGCTGTATAATGTGAGGTGAGCATCATAATCATCATAGGCAGTCCTTCAGAGTCGATGATGACTTGCTTCCGTTCTAAAAGTAAGTTCTCAGGTGACTGAGGAGTCCAATGCGGGACCTACAGCCTCTGTCACAGGTGGGGCATGTTATGTATTTAACCCTTGGCAACCTGTATCACACCACCACTAGAGGGCCTACCTGTTGGAGTCCCAAGGGATTCCAGCATCCCTTAGGAGTAATGTATATAAGCAGGCCACCCACGCGGTACCGGCATTCTGGAGTCTTATTAAAGGAGCTAAGGTCACACTTACTCATTGCTCACAGTACTCAGTTGCATTACTTTATTATGAGCTTATCAATTGGCGACGAGATAATGAACCACCGCGCGAAAATGCAAAGAACAGTTGGTATCCTGGAGAAGTTCTCAGAAGGGGACGATTGGGAGGCCTTCGTGGAGAGACTTGACCCATACTTCGAGGCCAACGAGCTGGAAGGGGATGAGAACGTTGCCAAACAAAAGGCAATCCTCCTAACCGTCTGGGGCAACAACCTATGGCCTCATGAAGAATTTTCTAGCTCCGGTAAAACCAACAACCAAATCCTATGACGAACTGTGTACACTGATCCGGGAGAACCTAAATCCTAAGGAAAGCGTTTTGATGGCGAGCTATCGGTTCTACATGTGTTAAAGGTCGGAGGGCCAGGAAGTGGCGAGCTACGTCGCCGAACTAAGGTGCCTCGCAGGACATCCGAATTTGATGGATTCCTAGAACAAATGCTGAGAGATTTCTTTGTGCTTGGCATTGGCCATGATCCTTCGCAAACTTTTGACTGTTGAAACACCGAACCTGAGCAAAGCCACAATGATAGCCCAGGCATTTATGTCCACCAGCGACAACACCAAACAAATTTTGCAGCATAAAGAGGTTTCGGCCAGTACTGTGCACAAAGTAACGTCGTTTTCGAGCAGGAATATACATGGCAGAACGTACACGCCGGCTGCTGCACGGCCTCAGATGACCCAGAGTCCGCCATCAATCGTTAATACGAGGCAGTTAACACCTTGTTGATGTTGTGGAGGTGATCTTCGGGCCCAT